>NC_142785.1:4947692-5293692 GCF_988280905.1 Pimephales promelas | reverse complement strand
ATTTTTGCACTCAGGTCTAAGTCTCATGGCCCTCTATCAGAATTTGGGAAGATTGGAGAAACTTAATTTTTCGCCCAAAAAAAAAAACGTAAGGGGTACCACTGTCGTTTTTTTTTCGGGCCGAATTTTTGAGTTTCGATATCTCAGCTCTGGAAGGGGCTAGAACCTCCATTTTTGCACTCAGGTCTAAGTCTCATGGCCCTCTATCAGAATTTGGGAAGATTGGAGAAACTTAATTTTTCGCCCAAAAAAAAAAACGTAAGGGGTACCACTGTCGTTTTTTTTTCGGGCCGAATTTTTGAGTTTCGATATCTCAGCTCTGGAAGGGGCTAGAACCTCCATTTTTGCACTCAGGTCTAAGTCTCATGGCCCTCTATCAGAATTTGGGAAGATTGGAGAAACTTAATTTTTCGCCCAAAAAAAAAAACGTAAGGGGTACCACTGTCGTTTTTTTTTCGGGCCGAATTTTTGAGTTTCGATATCTCAGCTCTGGAAGGGGCTAGAACCTCCATTTTTGCACTCAGGTCTAAGTCTCATGGCCCTCTATCAGAATTTGGGAAGATTGGAGAAACTTAATTTTTCGCCCAAAAAAAAAAACGTAAGGGGTACCACTGTCGTTTTTTTTTTCGGGCCGAATTTTTGAGTTTCGATATCTCAGCTCTGGAAGGGGCTAGAACCTCCATTTTTGCACTCAGGTCTAAGTCTCATGGCCCTCTATCAGAATTTGGGAAGATTGGAGAAACTTAATTTTTCGCCCAAAAAAAAAAACGTAAGGGGTACCACTGTCGTTTTTTTTTCGGGCCGAATTTTTGAGTTTCGATATCTCAGCTCTGGAAGGGGCTAGAACCTCCATTTTTGCACTCAGGTCTAAGTCTCATGGCCCTCTATCAGAATTTGGGAAGATTGGAGAAACTTAATTTTTCGCCCAAAAAAAAAAACGTAAGGGGTACCACTGTCGTTTTTTTTTCGGGCCGAATTTTTGAGTTTCGATATCTCAGCTCTGGAAGGGGCTAGAACCTCCATTTTTGCACTCAGGTCTAAGTCTCATGGCCCTCTATCAGAATTTGGGAAGATTGGAGAAACTTAATTTTTCGCCCAAAAAAAAAAACGTAAGGGGTACCACTGTCGTTTTTTTTTCGGGCCGAATTTTTGAGTTTCGATATCTCAGCTCTGGAAGGGGCTAGAACCTCCATTTTTGCACTCAGGTCTAAGTCTCATGGCCCTCTATCAGAATTTGGGAAGATTGGAGAAACTTAATTTTTCGCCCAAAAAAAAAAACGTAAGGGGTACCACTGTCGTTTTTTTTTCGGGCCGAATTTTTGAGTTTCGATATCTCAGCTCTGGAAGGGGCTAGAACCTCCATTTTTGCACTCAGGTCTAAGTCTCATGGCCCTCTATCAGAATTTGGGAAGATTGGAGAAACTTAATTTTTCGCCCAAAAAAAAAAACGTAAGGGGTACCACTGTCGTTTTTTTTTCGGGCCGAATTTTTGAGTTTCGATATCTCAGCTCTGGAAGGGGCTAGAACCTCCATTTTTGCACTCAGGTCTAAGTCTCATGGCCCTCTATCAGAATTTGGGAAGATTGGAGAAACTTAATTTTTCGCCCAAAAAAAAAAACGTAAGGGGTACCACTGTCGTTTTTTTTTCGGGCCGAATTTTTGAGTTTCGATATCTCAGCTCTGGAAGGGGCTAGAACCTCCATTTTTGCACTCAGGTCTAAGTCTCATGGCCCTCTATCAGAATTTGGGAAGATTGGAGAAACTTAATTTTTCGCCCAAAAAAAAAAACGTAAGGGGTACCACTGTCGTTTTTTTTTTCGGGCCGAATTTTTGAGTTTCGATATCTCAGCTCTGGAAGGGGCTATAACCTCCATTTTTGCACTCAGGTCTAAGTCTCATGGCCCTCTATCAGAATTTGGGAAGATTGGAGAAACTTAATTTTTCGCCCAAAAAAAAAAACGTAAGGGGTACCACTGTCGTTTTTTTTCGGGCCGAATTTTTGAGTTTCGATATCTCAGCTCTGGAAGGGGCTAGAACCTCCATTTTTGCACTCAGGTCTAAGTCTCATGGCCCTCTATCAGAATTTGGGAAGATTGGAGAAACTTAATTTTTCGCCCAAAAAAAAAAACGTAAGGGGTACCACTGTCGTTTTTTTTTCGGGCCGAATTTTTGAGTTTCGATATCTCAGCTCTGGAAGGGGCTAGAACCTCCATTTTTGCACTCAGGTCTAAGTCTCATGGCCCTCTATCAGAATTTGGGAAGATTGGAGAAACTTAATTTTTCGCCCAAAAAAAAAAAACGTAAGGGGTACCACTGTCGTTTTTTTTTCGGGCCGAATTTTTGAGTTTCGATATCTCAGCTCTGGAAGGGGCTAGAACCTCCATTTTTGCACTCAGGTCTAAGTCTCATGGCCCTCTATCAGAATTTGGGAAGATTGGAGAAACTTAATTTTTCGCCCAAAAAAAAAAACGTAAGGGGTACCACTGTCGTTTTTTTTTCGGGCCGAATTTTTGAGTTTCGATATCTCAGCTCTGGAAGGGGCTAGAACCTCCATTTTTGCACTCAGGTCTAAGTCTCATGGCCCTCTATCAGAATTTGGGAAGATTGAAGAAACTTAATTTTTCGCCCAAAAAAAAAAACGTAAGGGGTACCACTGTCGTTTTTTTTTTCGGGCCGAATTTTTGAGTTTCGATATCTCAGCTCTGGAAGGGGCTAGAACCTCCATTTTTGCACTCAGGTCTAAGTCTCATGGCCCTCTATCAGAATTTGGGAAGATTGGAGAAACTTAATTTTTCGCCCAAAAAAAAAAACGTAAGGGGTACCACTGTCGTTTTTTTTTCGGGCCGAATTTTTGAGTTTCGATATCTCAGCTCTGGAAGGGGCTAGAACCTCCATTTTTGCACTCAGGTCTAAGTCTCATGGCCCTCTATCAGAATTTGGGAAGATTGGAGAAACTTAATTTTTCGCCCAAAAAAAAAAAACGTAAGGGGTACCACTGTCGTTTTTTTTTCGGGCCGAATTTTTGAGTTTCGATATCTCAGCTCTGGAAGGGGCTAGAACCTCCATTTTTGCACTCAGGTCTAAGTCTCATGGCCCTCTATCAGAATTTGGGAAGATTGGAGAAACTTAATTTTTCGCCCAAAAAAAAAAACGTAAGGGGTACCACTGTCGTTTTTTTTTCGGGCCGAATTTTTGAGTTTCGATATCTCAGCTCTGGAAGGGGCTAGAACCTCCATTTTTGCACTCAGGTCTAAGTCTCATGGCCCTCTATCAGAATTTGGGAAGATTGGAGAAACTTAATTTTTCGCCCAAAAAAAAAAACGTAAGGGGTACCTCTGTCGTTTTTTTTTCGGGCCGAATTTTTGAGTTTCGATATCTCAGCTCTGGAAGGGGCTAGAACCTCCATTTTTGCACTCAGGTCTAAGTCTCATGGCCCTCTATCAGAATTTGGGAAGATTGGAGAAACTTAATTTTTCGCCCAAAAAAAAAAACGTAAGGGGTACCACTGTCGTTTTTTTTTCGGGCCGAATTTTTGAGTTTCGATATCTCAGCTCTGGAAGGGGCTAGAACCTCCATTTTTGCACTCAGGTCTAAGTCTCATGGCCCTCTATCAGAATTTGGGAAGATTGGAGAAACTTAATTTTTCGCCCAAAAAAAAAAACGTAAGGGGTACCACTGTCGTTTTTTTTTCGGGCCGAATTTTTGAGTTTCGATATCTCAGCTCTGGAAGGGGCTAGAACCTCCATTTTTGCACTCAGGTCTAAGTCTCATGGCCCTCTATCAGAATTTGGGAAGATTGGAGAAACTTAATTTTTCGCCCAAAAAAAAAAACGTAAGGGGTACCACTGTCGTTTTTTTTTCGGGCCGAATTTTTGAGTTTCGATATCTCAGCTCTGGAAGGGGCTAGAACCTCCATTTTTGCACTCAGGTCTAAGTCTCATGGCCCTCTATCAGAATTTGGGAAGATTGGAGAAACTTAATTTTTCGCCCAAAAAAAAAAACGTAAGGGGTACCACTGTCGTTTTTTTTTCGGGCCGAATTTTTGAGTTTCGATATCTCAGCTCTGGAAGGGGCTAGAACCTCCATTTTTGCACTCAGGTCTAAGTCTCATGGCCCTCTATCAGAATTTGGGAAGATTGGAGAAACTTAATTTTTCGCCCAAAAAAAAAAACGTAAGGGGTACCACTGTCGTTTTTTTTTCGGGCCGAATTTTTGAGTTTCGATATCTCAGCTCTGGAAGGGGCTAGAACCTCCATTTTTGCACTCAGGTCTAAGTCTCATGGCCCTCTATCAGAATTTGGGAAGATTGGAGAAACTTAATTTTTCGCCCAAAAAAAAAAACGTAAGGGGTACCACTGTCGTTTTTTTTTCGGGCCGAATTTTTGAGTTTCGATATCTCAGCTCTGGAAGGGGCTAGAACCTCCATTTTTGCACTCAGGTCTAAGTCTCATGGCCCTCTATCAGAATTTGGGAAGATTGGAGAAACTTAATTTTTCGCCCAAAAAAAAAAACGTAAGGGGTACCACTGTCGTTTTTTTTTCGGGCCGAATTTTTGAGTTTCGATATCTCAGCTCTGGAAGGGGCTAGAACCTCCATTTTTGCACTCAGGTCTAAGTCTCATGGCCCTCTATCAGAATTTGGGAAGATTGGAGAAACTTAATTTTTCGCCCAAAAAAAAAAACGTAAGGGGTACCACTGTCGTTTTTTTTTCGGGCCGAATTTTTGAGTTTCGATATCTCAGCTCTGGAAGGGGCTAGAACCTCCATTTTTGCACTCAGGTCTAAGTCTCATGGCCCTCTATCAGAATTTGGGAAGATTGGAGAAACTTAATTTTTCGCCCAAAAAAAAAAACGTAAGGGGTACCACTGTCGTTTTTTTTTCGGGCCGAATTTTTGAGTTTCGATATCTCAGCTCTGGAAGGGGCTAGAACCTCCATTTTTGCACTCAGGTCTAAGTCTCATGGCCCTCTATCAGAATTTGGGAAGATTGGAGAAACTTAATTTTTCGCCCAAAAAAAAAAACGTAAGGGGTACCACTGTCGTTTTTTTTTCGGGCCGAATTTTTGAGTTTCGATATCTCAGCTCTGGAAGGGGCTAGAACCTCCATTTTTGCACTCAGGTCTAAGTCTCATGGCCCTCTATCAGAATTTGGGAAGATTGGAGAAACTTAATTTTTCGCCCAAAAAAAAAAACGTAAGGGGTACCACTGTCGTTTTTTTTTCGGGCCGAATTTTTGAGTTTCGATATCTCAGCTCTGGAAGGGGCTAGAACCTCCATTTTTGCACTCAGGTCTAAGTCTCATGGCCCTCTATCAGAATTTGGGAAGATTGGAGAAACTTAATTTTTCGCCCAAAAAAAAAAACGTAAGGGGTACCACTGTCGTTTTTTTTTCGGGCCGAATTTTTGAGTTTCGATATCTCAGCTCTGGAAGGGGCTAGAACCTCCATTTTTGCACTCAGGTCTAAGTCTCATGGCCCTCTATCAGAATTTGGGAAGATTGGAGAAACTTAATTTTTCGCCCAAAAAAAAAAAAACGTAAGGGGTACCACTGTCGTTTTTTTTTCGGGCCGAATTTTTGAGTTTCGATATCTCAGCTCTGGAAGGGGCTAGAACCTCCATTTTTGCACTCAGGTCTAAGTCTCATGGCCCTCTATCAGAATTTGGGAAGATTGGAGAAACTTAATTTTTCGCCCAAAAAAAAAAACGTAAGGGGTACCACTGTCGTTTTTTTTTCGGGCCGAATTTTTGAGTTTCGATATCTCAGCTCTGGAAGGGGCTAGAACCTCCATTTTTGCACTCAGGTCTAAGTCTCATGGCCCTCTATCAGAATTTGGGAAGATTGGAGAAACTTAATTTTTCGCCCAAAAAAAAAAACGTAAGGGGTACCACTGTCGTTTTTTTTTCGGGCCGAATTTTTGAGTTTCGATATCTCAGCTCTGGAAGGGGCTAGAACCTCCATTTTTGCACTCAGGTCTAAGTCTCATGGCCCTCTATCAGAATTTGGGAAGATTGGAGAAACTTAATTTTTCGCCCAAAAAAAAAAACGTAAGGGGTACCACTGTCGTTTTTTTTTCGGGCCGAATTTTTGAGTTTCGATATCTCAGCTCTGGAAGGGGCTAGAACCTCCATTTTTGCACTCAGGTCTAAGTCTCATGGCCCTCTATCAGAATTTGGGAAGATTGGAGAAACTTAATTTTTCGCCCAAAAAAAAAAACGTAAGGGGTACCACTGTCGTTTTTTTTTCGGGCCGAATTTTTGAGTTTCGATATCTCAGCTCTGGAAGGGGCTAGAACCTCCATTTTTGCACTCAGGTCTAAGTCTCATGGCCCTCTATCAGAATTTGGGAAGATTGGAGAAACTTAATTTTTCGCCCAAAAAAAAAAACGTAAGGGGTACCACTGTCGTTTTTTTTTCGGGCCGAATTTTTGAGTTTCGATATCTCAGCTCTGGAAGGGGCTAGAACCTCCATTTTTGCACTCAGGTCTAAGTCTCATGGCCCTCTATCAGAATTTGGGAAGATTGGAGAAACTTAATTTTTCGCCCAAAAAAAAAAACGTAAGGGGTACCACTGTCGTTTTTTTTTCGGGCCGAATTTTTGAGTTTCGATATCTCAGCTCTGGAAGGGGCTAGAACCTCCATTTTTGCACTCAGGTCTAAGTCTCATGGCCCTCTATCAGAATTTGGGAAGATTGGAGAAACTTAATTTTTCGCCCAAAAAAAAAAACGTAAGGGGTACCACTGTCGTTTTTTTTTCGGGCCGAATTTTTGAGTTTCGATATCTCAGCTCTGGAAGGGGCTAGAACCTCCATTTTTGCACTCAGGTCTAAGTCTCATGGCCCTCTATCAGAATTTGGGAAGATTGGAGAAACTTAATTTTTCGCCCAAAAAAAAAAACGTAAGGGGTACCACTGTCGTTTTTTTTTCGGGCCGAATTTTTGAGTTTCGATATCTCAGCTCTGGAAGGGGCTAGAACCTCCATTTTTGCACTCAGGTCTAAGTCTCATGGCCCTCTATCAGAATTTGGGAAGATTGGAGAAACTTAATTTTTCGCCCAAAAAAAAAAACGTAAGGGGTACCACTGTCGTTTTTTTTTCGGGCCGAATTTTTGAGTTTCGATATCTCAGCTCTGGAAGGGGCTAGAACCTCCATTTTTGCACTCAGGTCTAAGTCTCATGGCCCTCTATCAGAATTTGGGAAGATTGGAGAAACTTAATTTTTCGCCCAAAAAAAAAAACGTAAGGGGTACCACTGTCGTTTTTTTTTCGGGCCGAATTTTTGAGTTTCGATATCTCAGCTCTGGAAGGGGCTAGAACCTCCATTTTTGCACTCAGGTCTAAGTCTCATGGCCCTCTATCAGAATTTGGGAAGATTGGAGAAACTTAATTTTTCGCCCAAAAAAAAAAACGTAAGGGGTACCACTGTCGTTTTTTTTTCGGGCCGAATTTTTGAGTTTCGATATCTCAGCTCTGGAAGGGGCTAGAACCTCCATTTTTGCACTCAGGTCTAAGTCTCATGGCCCTCTATCAGAATTTGGGAAGATTGGAGAAACTTAATTTTTCGCCCAAAAAAAAAAACGTAAGGGGTACCACTGTCGTTTTTTTTTCGGGCCGAATTTTTGAGTTTCGATATCTCAGCTCTGGAAGGGGCTAGAACCTCCATTTTTGCACTCAGGTCTAAGTCTCATGGCCCTCTATCAGAATTTGGGAAGATTGGAGAAACTTAATTTTTCGCCCAAAAAAAAAAACGTAAGGGGTACCACTGTCGTTTTTTTTTCGGGCCGAATTTTTGAGTTTCGATATCTCAGCTCTGGAAGGGGCTAGAACCTCCATTTTTGCACTCAGGTCTAAGTCTCATGGCCCTCTATCAGAATTTGGGAAGATTGGAGAAACTTAATTTTTCGCCCAAAAAAAAAAACGTAAGGGGTACCACTGTCGTTTTTTTTTCGGGCCGAATTTTTGAGTTTCGATATCTCAGCTCTGGAAGGGGCTAGAACCTCCATTTTTGCACTCAGGTCTAAGTCTCATGGCCCTCTATCAGAATTTGGGAAGATTGGAGAAACTTAATTTTTCGCCCAAAAAAAAAAACGTAAGGGGTACCACTGTCGTTTTTTTTTCGGGCCGAATTTTTGAGTTTCGATATCTCAGCTCTGGAAGGGGCTAGAACCTCCATTTTTGCACTCAGGTCTAAGTCTCATGGCCCTCTATCAGAATTTGGGAAGATTGGAGAAACTTAATTTTTCGCCCAAAAAAAAAAACGTAAGGGGTACCACTGTCGTTTTTTTTTCGGGCCGAATTTTTGAGTTTCGATATCTCAGCTCTGGAAGGGGCTAGAACCTCCATTTTTGCACTCAGGTCTAAGTCTCATGGCCCTCTATCAGAATTTGGGAAGATTGGAGAAACTTAATTTTTCGCCCAAAAAAAAAAACGTAAGGGGTACCACTGTCGTTTTTTTTTCGGGCCGAATTTTTGAGTTTCGATATCTCAGCTCTGGAAGGGGCTAGAACCTCCATTTTTGCACTCAGGTCTAAGTCTCATGGCCCTCTATCAGAATTTGGGAAGATTGGAGAAACTTAATTTTTCGCCCAAAAAAAAAAACGTAAGGGGTACCACTGTCGTTTTTTTTTCGGGCCGAATTTTTGAGTTTCGATATCTCAGCTCTGGAAGGGGCTAGAACCTCCATTTTTGCACTCAGGTCTAAGTCTCATGGCCCTCTATCAGAATTTGGGAAGATTGGAGAAACTTAATTTTTCGCCCAAAAAAAAAAACGTAAGGGGTACCACTGTCGTTTTTTTTTCGGGCCGAATTTTTGAGTTTCGATATCTCAGCTCTGGAAGGGGCTAGAACCTCCATTTTTGCACTCAGGTCTAAGTCTCATGGCCCTCTATCAGAATTTGGGAAGATTGGAGAAACTTAATTTTTCGCCCAAAAAAAAAAACGTAAGGGGTACCACTGTCGTTTTTTTTTCGGGCCGAATTTTTGAGTTTCGATATCTCAGCTCTGGAAGGGGCTAGAACCTCCATTTTTGCACTCAGGTCTAAGTCTCATGGCCCTCTATCAGAATTTGGGAAGATTGGAGAAACTTAATTTTTCGCCCAAAAAAAAAAACGTAAGGGGTACCACTGTCGTTTTTTTTTCGGGCCGAATTTTTGAGTTTCGATATCTCAGCTCTGGAAGGGGCTAGAACCTCCATTTTTGCACTCAGGTCTAAGTCTCATGGCCCTCTATCAGAATTTGGGAAGATTGGAGAAACTTAATTTTTCGCCCAAAAAAAAAAACGTAAGGGGTACCACTGTCGTTTTTTTTTCGGGCCGAATTTTTGAGTTTCGATATCTCAGCTCTGGAAGGGGCTAGAACCTCCATTTTTGCACTCAGGTCTAAGTCTCATGGCCCTCTATCAGAATTTGGGAAGATTGGAGAAACTTAATTTTTCGCCCAAAAAAAAAAACGTAAGGGGTACCACTGTCGTTTTTTTTTCGGGCCGAATTTTTGAGTTTCGATATCTCAGCTCTGGAAGGGGCTAGAACCTCCATTTTTGCACTCAGGTCTAAGTCTCATGGCCCTCTATCAGAATTTGGGAAGATTGGAGAAACTTAATTTTTCGCCCAAAAAAAAAAACGTAAGGGGTACCACTGTCGTTTTTTTTTCGGGCCGAATTTTTGAGTTTCGATATCTCAGCTCTGGAAGGGGCTAGAACCTCCATTTTTGCACTCAGGTCTAAGTCTCATGGCCCTCTATCAGAATTTGGGAAGATTGGAGAAACTTAATTTTTCGCCCAAAAAAAAAAACGTAAGGGGTACCACTGTCGTTTTTTTTTCGGGCCGAATTTTTGAGTTTCGATATCTCAGCTCTGGAAGGGGCTAGAACCTCCATTTTTGCACTCAGGTCTAAGTCTCATGGCCCTCTATCAGAATTTGGGAAGATTGGAGAAACTTAATTTTTCGCCCAAAAAAAAAAACGTAAGGGGTACCACTGTCGTTTTTTTTTCGGGCCGAATTTTTGAGTTTCGATATCTCAGCTCTGGAAGGGGCTAGAACCTCCATTTTTGCACTCAGGTCTAAGTCTCATGGCCCTCTATCAGAATTTGGGAAGATTGGAGAAACTTAATTTTTCGCCCAAAAAAAAAAACGTAAGGGGTACCACTGTCGTTTTTTTTTCGGGCCGAATTTTTGAGTTTCGATATCTCAGCTCTGGAAGGGGCTAGAACCTCCATTTTTGCACTCAGGTCTAAGTCTCATGGCCCTCTATCAGAATTTGGGAAGATTGGAGAAACTTAATTTTTCGCCCAAAAAAAAAAACGTAAGGGGTACCACTGTCGTTTTTTTTTTGCGGGCCGAATTTTTGAGTTTCGATATCTCAGCTCTGGAAGGGGCTAGAACCTCCATTTTTGCACTCAGGTCTAAGTCTCATGGCCCTCTATCAGAATTTGGGAAGATTGGAGAAACTTAATTTTTCGCCCAAAAAAAAAAACGTAAGGGGTACCACTGTCGTTTTTTTTTCGGGCCGAATTTTTGAGTTTCGATATCTCAGCTCTGGAAGGGGCTAGAACCTCCATTTTTGCACTCAGGTCTAAGTCTCATGGCCCTCTATCAGAATTTGGGAAGATTGGAGAAACTTAATTTTTCGCCCAAAAAAAAAAACGTAAGGGGTACCACTGTCGTTTTTTTTTCGGGCCGAATTTTTGAGTTTCGATATCTCAGCTCTGGAAGGGGCTAGAACCTCCATTTTTGCACTCAGGTCTAAGTCTCATGGCCCTCTATCAGAATTTGGGAAGATTGGAGAAACTTAATTTTTCGCCCAAAAAAAAAAACGTAAGGGGTACCACTGTCGTTTTTTTTTCGGGCCGAATTTTTGAGTTTCGATATCTCAGCTCTGGAAGGGGCTAGAACCTCCATTTTTGCACTCAGGTCTAAGTCTCATGGCCCTCTATCAGAATTTGGGAAGATTGGAGAAACTTAATTTTTCGCCCAAAAAAAAAAACGTAAGGGGTACCACTGTCGTTTTTTTTTCGGGCCGAATTTTTGAGTTTCGATATCTCAGCTCTGGAAGGGGCTAGAACCT
Organism: Pimephales promelas; assembly: GCF_988280905.1. Taxonomy (NCBI): domain Eukaryota; kingdom Metazoa; phylum Chordata; class Actinopteri; order Cypriniformes; family Leuciscidae; genus Pimephales; species Pimephales promelas. The sequence continues at coordinate 5,282,636 of NC_142785.1, read as the reverse complement.
CCATTTTTGCACTCAGGTCTAAGTCTCATGGCCCTCTATCAGAATTTGGGAAGATTGGAGAAACTTAATTTTTCGCCCAAAAAAAAAAACGTAAGGGGTACCACTGTCGTTTTTTTTTCGGGCCGAATTTTTGAGTTTCGATATCTCAGCTCTGGAAGGGGCTAGAACCTCCATTTTTGCACTCAGGTCTAAGTCTCATGGCCCTCTATCAGAATTTGGGAAGATTGGAGAAACTTAATTTTTCGCCCAAAAAAAAAAACGTAAGGGGTACCACTGTCGTTTTTTTTTCGGGCCGAATTTTTGAGTTTCGATATCTCAGCTCTGGAAGGGGCTAGAACCTCCATTTTTGCACTCAGGTCTAAGTCTCATGGCCCTCTATCAGAATTTGGGAAGATTGGAGAAACTTAATTTTTCGCCCAAAAAAAAAAACGTAAGGGGTACCACTGTCGTTTTTTTTTCGGGCCGAATTTTTGAGTTTCGATATCTCAGCTCTGGAAGGGGCTAGAACCTCCATTTTTGCACTCAGGTCTAAGTCTCATGGCCCTCTATCAGAATTTGGGAAGATTGGAGAAACTTAATTTTTCGCCCAAAAAAAAAAACGTAAGGGGTACCACTGTCGTTTTTTTTTCGGGCCGAATTTTTGAGTTTCGATATCTCAGCTCTGGAAGGGGCTAGAACCTCCATTTTTGCACTCAGGTCTAAGTCTCATGGCCCTCTATCAGAATTTGGGAAGATTGGAGAAACTTAATTTTTCGCCCAAAAAAAAAAACGTAAGGGGTACCACTGTCGTTTTTTTTTCGGGCCGAATTTTTGAGTTTCGATATCTCAGCTCTGGAAGGGGCTAGAACCTCCATTTTTGCACTCAGGTCTAAGTCTCATGGCCCTCTATCAGAATTTGGGAAGATTGGAGAAACTTAATTTTTCGCCCAAAAAAAAAAACGTAAGGGGTACCACTGTCGTTTTTTTTTCGGGCCGAATTTTTGAGTTTCGATATCTCAGCTCTGGAAGGGGCTAGAACCTCCATTTTTGCACTCAGGTCTAAGTCTCATGGCCCTCTATCAGAATTTGGGAAGATTGGAGAAACTTAATTTTTCGCCCAAAAAAAAAAACGTAAGGGGTACCACTGTCGTTTTTTTTTCGGGCCGAATTTTTGAGTTTCGATATCTCAGCTCTGGAAGGGGCTAGAACCTCCATTTTTGCACTCAGGTCTAAGTCTCATGGCCCTCTATCAGAATTTGGGAAGATTGGAGAAACTTAATTTTTCGCCCAAAAAAAAAAACGTAAGGGGTACCACTGTCGTTTTTTTTTCGGGCCGAATTTTTGAGTTTCGATATCTCAGCTCTGGAAGGGGCTAGAACCTCCATTTTTGCACTCAGGTCTAAGTCTCATGGCCCTCTATCAGAATTTGGGAAGATTGGAGAAACTTAATTTTTCGCCCAAAAAAAAAAACGTAAGGGGTACCACTGTCGTTTTTTTTTCGGGCCGAATTTTTGAGTTTCGATATCTCAGCTCTGGAAGGGGCTAGAACCTCCATTTTTGCACTCAGGTCTAAGTCTCATGGCCCTCTATCAGAATTTGGGAAGATTGGAGAAACTTAATTTTTCGCCCAAAAAAAAAAACGTAAGGGGTACCACTGTCGTTTTTTTTTCGGGCCGAATTTTTGAGTTTCGATATCTCAGCTCTGGAAGGGGCTAGAACCTCCATTTTTGCACTCAGGTCTAAGTCTCATGGCCCTCTATCAGAATTTGGGAAGATTGGAGAAACTTAATTTTTCGCCCAAAAAAAAAAACGTAAGGGGTACCACTGTCGTTTTTTTTTCGGGCCGAATTTTTGAGTTTCGATATCTCAGCTCTGGAAGGGGCTAGAACCTCCATTTTTGCACTCAGGTCTAAGTCTCATGGCCCTCTATCAGAATTTGGGAAGATTGGAGAAACTTAATTTTTCGCCCAAAAAAAAAAACGTAAGGGGTACCACTGTCGTTTTTTTTTCGGGCCGAATTTTTGAGTTTCGATATCTCAGCTCTGGAAGGGGCTAGAACCTCCATTTTTGCACTCAGGTCTAAGTCTCATGGCCCTCTATCAGAATTTGGGAAGATTGGAGAAACTTAATTTTTCGCCCAAAAAAAAAAACGTAAGGGGTACCACTGTCGTTTTTTTTTCGGGCCGAATTTTTGAGTTTCGATATCTCAGCTCTGGAAGGGGCTAGAACCTCCATTTTTGCACTCAGGTCTAAGTCTCATGGCCCTCTATCAGAATTTGGGAAGATTGGAGAAACTTAATTTTTCGCCCAAAAAAAAAAACGTAAGGGGTACCACTGTCGTTTTTTTTTCGGGCCGAATTTTTGAGTTTCGATATCTCAGCTCTGGAAGGGGCTAGAACCTCCATTTTTGCACTCAGGTCTAAGTCTCATGGCCCTCTATCAGAATTTGGGAAGATTGGAGAAACTTAATTTTTCGCCCAAAAAAAAAAACGTAAGGGGTACCACTGTCGTTTTTTTTTCGGGCCGAATTTTTGAGTTTCGATATCTCAGCTCTGGAAGGGGCTAGAACCTCCATTTTTGCACTCAGGTCTAAGTCTCATGGCCCTCTATCAGAATTTGGGAAGATTGGAGAAACTTAATTTTTCGCCCAAAAAAAAAAACGTAAGGGGTACCACTGTCGTTTTTTTTTCGGGCCGAATTTTTGAGTTTCGATATCTCAGCTCTGGAAGGGGCTAGAACCTCCATTTTTGCACTCAGGTCTAAGTCTCATGGCCCTCTATCAGAATTTGGGAAGATTGGAGAAACTTAATTTTTCGCCCAAAAAAAAAAACGTAAGGGGTACCACTGTCGTTTTTTTTTCGGGCCGAATTTTTGAGTTTCGATATCTCAGCTCTGGAAGGGGCTAGAACCTCCATTTTTGCACTCAGGTCTAAGTCTCATGGCCCTCTATCAGAATTTGGGAAGATTGGAGAAACTTAATTTTTCGCCCAAAAAAAAAAACGTAAGGGGTACCACTGTCGTTTTTTTTTCGGGCCGAATTTTTGAGTTTCGATATCTCAGCTCTGGAAGGGGCTAGAACCTCCATTTTTGCACTCAGGTCTAAGTCTCATGGCCCTCTATCAGAATTTGGGAAGATTGGAGAAACTTAATTTTTCGCCCAAAAAAAAAAACGTAAGGGGTACCACTGTCGTTTTTTTTTCGGGCCGAATTTTTGAGTTTCGATATCTCAGCTCTGGAAGGGGCTAGAACCTCCATTTTTGCACTCAGGTCTAAGTCTCATGGCCCTCTATCAGAATTTGGGAAGATTGGAGAAACTTAATTTTTCGCCCAAAAAAAAAAACGTAAGGGGTACCACTGTCGTTTTTTTTTCGGGCCGAATTTTTGAGTTTCGATATCTCAGCTCTGGAAGGGGCTAGAACCTCCATTTTTGCACTCAGGTCTAAGTCTCATGGCCCTCTATCAGAATTTGGGAAGATTGGAGAAACTTAATTTTTCGCCCAAAAAAAAAAACGTAAGGGGTACCACTGTCGTTTTTTTTTCGGGCCGAATTTTTGAGTTTCGATATCTCAGCTCTGGAAGGGGCTAGAACCTCCATTTTTGCACTCAGGTCTAAGTCTCATGGCCCTCTATCAGAATTTGGGAAGATTGGAGAAACTTAATTTTTCGCCCAAAAAAAAAAACGTAAGGGGTACCACTGTCGTTTTTTTTTCGGGCCGAATTTTTGAGTTTCGATATCTCAGCTCTGGAAGGGGCTAGAACCTCCATTTTTGCACTCAGGTCTAAGTCTCATGGCCCTCTATCAGAATTTGGGAAGATTGGAGAAACTTAATTTTTCGCCCAAAAAAAAAAACGTAAGGGGTACCACTGTCGTTTTTTTTTCGGGCCGAATTTTTGAGTTTCGATATCTCAGCTCTGGAAGGGGCTAGAACCTCCATTTTTGCACTCAGGTCTAAGTCTCATGGCCCTCTATCAGAATTTGGGAAGATTGGAGAAACTTAATTTTTCGCCCAAAAAAAAAAACGTAAGGGGTACCACTGTCGTTTTTTTTTCGGGCCGAATTTTTGAGTTTCGATATCTCAGCTCTGGAAGGGGCTAGAACCTCCATTTTTGCACTCAGGTCTAAGTCTCATGGCCCTCTATCAGAATTTGGGAAGATTGGAGAAACTTAATTTTTCGCCCAAAAAAAAAAACGTAAGGGGTACCACTGTCGTTTTTTTTTCGGGCCGAATTTTTGAGTTTCGATATCTCAGCTCTGGAAGGGGCTAGAACCTCCATTTTTGCACTCAGGTCTAAGTCTCATGGCCCTCTATCAGAATTTGGGAAGATTGGAGAAACTTAATTTTTCGCCCAAAAAAAAAAACGTAAGGGGTACCACTGTCGTTTTTTTTTCGGGCCGAATTTTTGAGTTTCGATATCTCAGCTCTGGAAGGGGCTAGAACCTCCATTTTTGCACTCAGGTCTAAGTCTCATGGCCCTCTATCAGAATTTGGGAAGATTGGAGAAACTTAATTTTTCGCCCAAAAAAAAAAACGTAAGGGGTACCACTGTCGTTTTTTTTTCGGGCCGAATTTTTGAGTTTCGATATCTCAGCTCTGGAAGGGGCTAGAACCTCCATTTTTGCACTCAGGTCTAAGTCTCATGGCCCTCTATCAGAATTTGGGAAGATTGGAGAAACTTAATTTTTCGCCCAAAAAAAAAAACGTAAGGGGTACCACTGTCGTTTTTTTTTCGGGCCGAATTTTTGAGTTTCGATATCTCAGCTCTGGAAGGGGCTAGAACCTCCATTTTTGCACTCAGGTCTAAGTCTCATGGCCCTCTATCAGAATTTGGGAAGATTGGAGAAACTTAATTTTTCGCCCAAAAAAAAAAACGTAAGGGGTACCACTGTCGTTTTTTTTTCGGGCCGAATTTTTGAGTTTCGATATCTCAGCTCTGGAAGGGGCTAGAACCTCCATTTTTGCACTCAGGTCTAAGTCTCATGGCCCTCTATCAGAATTTGGGAAGATTGGAGAAACTTAATTTTTCGCCCAAAAAAAAAAACGTAAGGGGTACCACTGTCGTTTTTTTTTCGGGCCGAATTTTTGAGTTTCGATATCTCAGCTCTGGAAGGGGCTAGAACCTCCATTTTTGCACTCAGGTCTAAGTCTCATGGCCCTCTATCAGAATTTGGGAAGATTGGAGAAACTTAATTTTTCGCCCAAAAAAAAAAACGTAAGGGGTACCACTGTCGTTTTTTTTTCGGGCCGAATTTTTGAGTTTCGATATCTCAGCTCTGGAAGGGGCTAGAACCTCCATTTTTGCACTCAGGTCTAAGTCTCATGGCCCTCTATCAGAATTTGGGAAGATTGGAGAAACTTAATTTTTCGCCCAAAAAAAAAAACGTAAGGGGTACCACTGTCGTTTTTTTTTCGGGCCGAATTTTTGAGTTTCGATATCTCAGCTCTGGAAGGGGCTAGAACCTCCATTTTTGCACTCAGGTCTAAGTCTCATGGCCCTCTATCAGAATTTGGGAAGATTGGAGAAACTTAATTTTTCGCCCAAAAAAAAAAACGTAAGGGGTACCACTGTCGTTTTTTTTTCGGGCCGAATTTTTGAGTTTCGATATCTCAGCTCTGGAAGGGGCTAGAACCTCCATTTTTGCACTCAGGTCTAAGTCTCATGGCCCTCTATCAGAATTTGGGAAGATTGGAGAAACTTAATTTTTCGCCCAAAAAAAAAAACGTAAGGGGTACCACTGTCGTTTTTTTTTCGGGCCGAATTTTTGAGTTTCGATATCTCAGCTCTGGAAGGGGCTAGAACCTCCATTTTTGCACTCAGGTCTAAGTCTCATGGCCCTCTATCAGAATTTGGGAAGATTGGAGAAACTTAATTTTTCGCCCAAAAAAAAAAACGTAAGGGGTACCACTGTCGTTTTTTTTTCGGGTCTAATTTTTGAGTTTCGATATCTCAGCTCTGGAAGGGGCTAGAACCTCCATTTTTGCACTCAGGTCTAAGTCTCATGGCCCTCTATCAGAATTTGGGAAGATTGGAGAAACTTAATTTTTCGCCCAAAAAAAAAAACGTAAGGGGTACCACTGTCGTTTTTTTTTCGGGCCGAATTTTTGAGTTTCGATATCTCAGCTCTGGAAGGGGCTAGAACCTCCATTTTTGCACTCAGGTCTAAGTCTCATGGCCCTCTATCAGAATTTGGGAAGATTGGAGAAACTTAATTTTTCGCCCAAAAAAAAAAACGTAAGGGGTACCACTGTCGTTTTTTTTTCGGGCCGAATTTTTGAGTTTCGATATCTCAGCTCTGGAAGGGGCTAGAACCTCCATTTTTGCACTCAGGTCTAAGTCTCATGGCCCTCTATCAGAATTTGGGAAGATTGGAGAAACTTAATTTTTCGCCCAAAAAAAAAAACGTAAGGGGTACCACTGTCGTTTTTTTTTCGGGCCGAATTTTTGAGTTTCGATATCTCAGCTCTGGAAGGGGCTAGAACCTCCATTTTTGCACTCAGGTCTAAGTCTCATGGCCCTCTATCAGAATTTGGGAAGATTGGAGAAACTTAATTTTTCGCCCAAAAAAAAAAACGTAAGGGGTACCACTGTCGTTTTTTTTTCGGGCCGAATTTTTGAGTTTCGATATCTCAGCTCTGGAAGGGGCTAGAACCTCCATTTTTGCACTCAGGTCTAAGTCTCATGGCCCTCTATCAGAATTTGGGAAGATTGGAGAAACTTAATTTTTCGCCCAAAAAAAAAAACGTAAGGGGTACCACTGTCGTTTTTTTTTCGGGCCGAATTTTTGAGTTTCGATATCTCAGCTCTGGAAGGGGCTAGAACCTCCATTTTTGCACTCAGGTCTAAGTCTCATGGCCCTCTATCAGAATTTGGGAAGATTGGAGAAACTTAATTTTTCGCCCAAAAAAAAAAACGTAAGGGGTACCACTGTCGTTTTTTTTTCGGGCCGAATTTTTGAGTTTCGATATCTCAGCTCTGGAAGGGGCTAGAACCTCCATTTTTGCACTCAGGTCTAAGTCTCATGGCCCTCTATCAGAATTTGGGAAGATTGGAGAAACTTAATTTTTCGCCCAAAAAAAAAAACGTAAGGGGTACCACTGTCGTTTTTTTTTCGGGCCGAATTTTTGAGTTTCGATATCTCAGCTCTGGAAGGGGCTAGAACCTCCATTTTTGCACTCAGGTCTAAGTCTCATGGCCCTCTATCAGAATTTGGGAAGATTGGAGAAACTTAATTTTTCGCCCAAAAAAAAAAACGTAAGGGGTACCACTGTCGTTTTTTTTTCGGGCCGAATTTTTGAGTTTCGATATCTCAGCTCTGGAAGGGGCTAGAACCTCCATTTTTGCACTCAGGTCTAAGTCTCATGGCCCTCTATCAGAATTTGGGAAGATTGGAGAAACTTAATTTTTCGCCCAAAAAAAAAAACGTAAGGGGTACCACTGTCGTTTTTTTTTCGGGCCGAATTTTTGAGTTTCGATATCTCAGCTCTGGAAGGGGCTAGAACCTCCATTTTTGCACTCAGGTCTAAGTCTCATGGCCCTCTATCAGAATTTGGGAAGATTGGAGAAACTTAATTTTTCGCCCAAAAAAAAAAACGTAAGGGGTACCACTGTCGTTTTTTTTTCGGGCCGAATTTTTGAGTTTCGATATCTCAGCTCTGGAAGGGGCTAGAACCTCCATTTTTGCACTCAGGTCTAAGTCTCATGGCCCTCTATCAGAATTTGGGAAGATTGGAGAAACTTAATTTTTCGCCCAAAAAAAAAAACGTAAGGGGTACCACTGTCGTTTTTTTTTCGGGCCGAATTTTTGAGTTTCGATATCTCAGCTCTGGAAGGGGCTAGAACCTCCATTTTTGCACTCAGGTCTAAGTCTCATGGCCCTCTATCAGAATTTGGGAAGATTGGAGAAACTTAATTTTTCGCCCAAAAAAAAAAACGTAAGGGGTACCACTGTCGTTTTTTTTTCGGGCCGAATTTTTGAGTTTCGATATCTCAGCTCTGGAAGGGGCTAGAACCTCCATTTTTGCACTCAGGTCTAAGTCTCATGGCCCTCTATCAGAATTTGGGAAGATTGGAGAAACTTAATTTTTCGCCCAAAAAAAAAAACGTAAGGGGTACCACTGTCGTTTTTTTTTCGGGCCGAATTTTTGAGTTTCGATATCTCAGCTCTGGAAGGGGCTAGAACCTCCATTTTTGCACTCAGGTCTAAGTCTCATGGCCCTCTATCAGAATTTGGGAAGATTGGAGAAACTTAATTTTTCGCCCAAAAAAAAAAACGTAAGGGGTACCACTGTCGTTTTTTTTTCGGGCCGAATTTTTGAGTTTCGATATCTCAGCTCTGGAAGGGGCTAGAACCTCCATTTTTGCACTCAGGTCTAAGTCTCATGGCCCTCTATCAGAATTTGGGAAGATTGGAGAAACTTAATTTTTCGCCCAAAAAAAAAAACGTAAGGGGTACCACTGTCGTTTTTTTTTCGGGCCGAATTTTTGAGTTTCGATATCTCAGCTCTGGAAGGGGCTAGAACCTCCATTTTTGCACTCAGGTCTAAGTCTCATGGCCCTCTATCAGAATTTGGGAAGATTGGAGAAACTTAATTTTTCGCCCAAAAAAAAAAACGTAAGGGGTACCACTGTCGTTTTTTTTTCGGGCCGAATTTTTGAGTTTCGATATCTCAGCTCTGGAAGGGGCTAGAACCTCCATTTTTGCACTCAGGTCTAAGTCTCATGGCCCTCTATCAGAATTTGGGAAGATTGGAGAAACTTAATTTTTCGCCCAAAAAAAAAAACGTAAGGGGTACCACTGTCGTTTTTTTTTCGGGCCGAATTTTTGAGTTTCGATATCTCAGCTCTGGAAGGGGCTAGAACCTCCATTTTTGCACTCAGGTCTAAGTCTCATGGCCCTCTATCAGAATTTGGGAAGATTGGAGAAACTTAATTTTTCGCCCAAAAAAAAAAACGTAAGGGGTACCACTGTCGTTTTTTTTTCGGGCCGAATTTTTGAGTTTCGATATCTCAGCTCTGGAAGGGGCTAGAACCTCCATTTTTGCACTCAGGTCTAAGTCTCATGGCCCTCTATCAGAATTTGGGAAGATTGGAGAAACTTAATTTTTCGCCCAAAAAAAAAAACGTAAGGGGTACCACTGTCGTTTTTTTTTCGGGCCGAATTTTTGAGTTTCGATATCTCAGCTCTGGAAGGGGCTAGAACCTCCATTTTTGCACTCAGGTCTAAGTCTCATGGCCCTCTATCAGAATTTGGGAAGATTGGAGAAACTTAATTTTTCGCCCAAAAAAAAAAACGTAAGGGGTACCACTGTCGTTTTTTTTTCGGGCCGAATTTTTGAGTTTCGATATCTCAGCTCTGGAAGGGGCTAGAACCTCCATTTTTGCACTCAGGTCTAAGTCTCATGGCCCTCTATCAGAATTTGGGAAGATTGGAGAAACTTAATTTTTCGCCCAAAAAAAAAAACGTAAGGGGTACCACTGTCGTTTTTTTTTCGGGCCGAATTTTTGAGTTTCGATATCTCAGCTCTGGAAGGGGCTAGAACCTCCATTTTTGCACTCAGGTCTAAGTCTCATGGCCCTCTATCAGAATTTGGGAAGATTGGAGAAACTTAATTTTTCGCCCAAAAAAAAAAACGTAAGGGGTACCACTGTCGTTTTTTTTTCGGGCCGAATTTTTGAGTTTCGATATCTCAGCTCTGGAAGGGGCTAGAACCTCCATTTTTGCACTCAGGTCTAAGTCTCATGGCCCTCTATCAGAATTTGGGAAGATTGGAGAAACTTAATTTTTCGCCCAAAAAAAAAAACGTAAGGGGTACCACTGTCGTTTTTTTTTCGGGCCGAATTTTTGAGTTTCGATATCTCAGCTCTGGAAGGGGCTAGAACCTCCATTTTTGCACTCAGGTCTAAGTCTCATGGCCCTCTATCAGAATTTGGGAAGATTGGAGAAACTTAATTTTTCGCCCAAAAAAAAAAACGTAAGGGGTACCACTGTCGTTTTTTTTTCGGGCCGAATTTTTGAGTTTCGATATCTCAGCTCTGGAAGGGGCTAGAACCTCCATTTTTGCACTCAGGTCTAAGTCTCATGGCCCTCTATCAGAATTTGGGAAGATTGGAGAAACTTAATTTTTCGCCCAAAAAAAAAAACGTAAGGGGTACCACTGTCGTTTTTTTTTCGGGCCGAATTTTTGAGTTTCGATATCTCAGCTCTGGAAGGGGCTAGAACCTCCATTTTTGCACTCAGGTCTAAGTCTCATGGCCCTCTATCAGAATTTGGGAAGATTGGAGAAACTTAATTTTTCGCCCAAAAAAAAAAACGTAAGGGGTACCACTGTCGTTTTTTTTTCGGGCCGAATTTTTGAGTTTCGATATCTCAGCTCTGGAAGGGGCTAGAACCTCCATTTTTGCACTCAGGTCTAAGTCTCATGGCCCTCTATCAGAATTTGGGAAGATTGGAGAAACTTAATTTTTCGCCCAAAAAAAAAAACGTAAGGGGTACCACTGTCGTTTTTTTTTCGGGCCGAATTTTTGAGTTTCGATATCTCAGCTCTGGAAGGGGCTAGAACCTCCATTTTTGCACTCAGGTCTAAGTCTCATGGCCCTCTATCAGAATTTGGGAAGATTGGAGAAACTTAATTTTTCGCCCAAAAAAAAAAACGTAAGGGGTACCACTGTCGTTTTTTTTTCGGGCCGAATTTTTGAGTTTCGATATCTCAGCTCTGGAAGGGGCTAGAACCTCCATTTTTGCACTCAGGTCTAAGTCTCATGGCCCTCTATCAGAATTTGGGAAGATTGGAGAAACTTAATTTTTCGCCCAAAAAAAAAAACGTAAGGGGTACCACTGTCGTTTTTTTTTCGGGCCGAATTTTTGAGTTTCGATATCTCAGCTCTGGAAGGGGCTAGAACCTCCATTTTTGCACTCAGGTCTAAGTCTCATGGCCCTCTATCAGAATTTGGGAAGATTGGAGAAACTTAATTTTTCGCCCAAAAAAAAAAACGTAAGGGGTATGACTGTCGTTTTTTTTTCGGGCCGAATTTTTGAGTTTCGATATCTCAGCTCTGGAAGGGGCTAGAACCTCCATTTTTGCACTCAGGTCTAAGTCTCATGGCCCTCTATCAGAATTTGGGAAGATTGGAGAAACTTAATTTTTCGCCCAAAAAAAAAAACGTAAGGGGTACCACTGTCGTTTTTTTTTCGGGCCGAATTTTTGAGTTTCGATATCTCAGCTCTGGAAGGGGCTAGAACCTCCATTTTTGCACTCAGGTCTAAGTCTCATGGCCCTCTATCAGAATTTGGGAAGATTGGAGAAACTTAATTTTTCGCCCAAAAAAAAAAACGTAAGGGGTACCACTGTCGTTTTTTTTTCGGGCCGAATTTTTGAGTTTCGATATCTCAGCTCTGGAAGGGGCTAGAACCTCCATTTTTGCACTCAGGTCTAAGTCTCATGGCCCTCTATCAGAATTTGGGAAGATTGGAGAAACTTAATTTTTCGCCCAAAAAAAAAAACGTAAGGGGTACCACTGTCGTTTTTTTTTCGGGCCGAATTTTTGAGTTTCGATATCTCAGCTCTGGAAGGGGCTAGAACCTCCATTTTTGCACTCAGGTCTAAGTCTCATGGCCCTCTATCAGAATTTGGGAAGATTGGAGAAACTTAATTTTTCGCCCAAAAAAAAAAAACGTAAGGGGTACCACTGTCGTTTTTTTTTCGGGCCGAATTTTTGAGTTTCGATATCTCAGCTCTGGAAGGGGCTAGAACCTCCATTTTTGCACTCAGGTCTAAGTCTCATGGCCCTCTATCAGAATTTGGGAAGATTGGAGAAACTTAATTTTTCGCCCAAAAAAAAAAACGTAAGGGGTACCACTGTCGTTTTTTTTTCGGGCCGAATTTTTGAGTTTCGATATCTCAGCTCTGGAAGGGGCTAGAACCTCCATTTTTGCACTCAGGTCTAAGTCTCATGGCCCTCTATCAGAATTTGGGAAGATTGGAGAAACTTAATTTTTCGCCCAAAAAAAAAAACGTAAGGGGTACCACTGTCGTTTTTTTTTCGGGCCGAATTTTTGAGTTTCGATATCTCAGCTCTGGAAGGGGCTAGAACCTCCATTTTTGCACTCAGGTCTAAGTCTCATGGCCCTCTATCAGAATTTGGGAAGATTGGAGAAACTTAATTTTTCGCCCAAAAAAAAAAACGTAAGGGGTACCACTGTCGTTTTTTTTTCGGGCCGAATTTTTGAGTTTCGATATCTCAGCTCTGGAAGGGGCTAGAACCTCCATTTTTGCACTCAGGTCTAAGTCTCATGGCCCTCTATCAGAATTTGGGAAGATTGGAGAAACTTAATTTTTCGCCCAAAAAAAAAAACGTAAGGGGTACCACTGTCGTTTTTTTTTCGGGCCGAATTTTTGAGTTTCGATATCTCAGCTCTGGAAGGGGCTAGAACCTCCATTTTTGCACTCAGGTCTAAGTCTCATGGCCCTCTATCAGAATTTGGGAAGATTGGAGAAACTTAATTTTTCGCCCAAAAAAAAAAACGTAAGGGGTACCACTGTCGTTTTTTTTTCGGGCCGAATTTTTGAGTTTCGATATCTCAGCTCTGGAAGGGGCTAGAACCTCCATTTTTGCACTCAGGTCTAAGTCTCATGGCCCTCTATCAGAATTTGGGAAGATTGGAGAAACTTAATTTTTCGCCCAAAAAAAAAAACGTAAGGGGTACCACTGTCGTTTTTTTTTCGGGCCGAATTTTTGAGTTTCGATATCTCAGCTCTGGAAGGGGCTAGAACCTCCATTTTTGCACTCAGGTCTAAGTCTCATGGCCCTCTATCAGAATTTGGGAAGATTGGAGAAACTTAATTTTTCGCCCAAAAAAAAAAACGTAAGGGGTACCACTGTCGTTTTTTTTTCGGGCCGAATTTTTGAGTTTCGATATCTCAGCTCTGGAAGGGGCTAGAACCTCCATTTTTGCACTCAGGTCTAAGTCTCATGGCCCTCTATCAGAATTTGGGAAGATTGGAGAAACTTAATTTTTCGCCCAAAAAAAAAAACGTAAGGGGTACCACTGTCGTTTTTTTTTCGGGCCGAATTTTTGAGTTTCGATATCTCAGCTCTGGAAGGGGCTAGAACCTCCATTTTTGCACTCAGGTCTAAGTCTCATGGCCCTCTATCAGAATTTGGGAAGATTGGAGAAACTTAATTTTTCGCCCAAAAAAAAAAACGTAAGGGGTACCACTGTCGTTTTTTTTTCGGGCCGAATTTTTGAGTTTCGATATCTCAGCTCTGGAAGGGGCTAGAACCTCCATTTTTGCACTCAGGTCTAAGTCTCATGGCCCTCTATCAGAATTTGGGAAGATTGGAGAAACTTAATTTTTCGCCCAAAAAAAAAAACGTAAGGGGTACCACTGTCGTTTTTTTTTCGGGCCGAATTTTTGAGTTTCGATATCTCAGCTCTGGAAGGGGCTAGAACCTCCATTTTTGCACTCAGGTCTAAGTCTCATGGCCCTCTATCAGAATTTGGGAAGATTGGAGAAACTTAATTTTTCGCCCAAAAAAAAAAACGTAAGGGGTACCACTGTCGTTTTTTTTTCGGGCCGAATTTTTGAGTTTCGATATCTCAGCTCTGGAAGGGGCTAGAACCTCCATTTTTGCACTCAGGTCTAAGTCTCATGGCCCTCTATCAGAATTTGGGAAGATTGGAGAAACTTAATTTTTCGCCCAAAAAAAAAAACGTAAGGGGTACCACTGTCGTTTTTTTTTCGGGCCGAATTTTTGAGTTTCGATATCTCAGCTCTGGAAGGGGCTAGAACCTCCATTTTTGCACTCAGGTCTAAGTCTCATGGCCCTCTATCAGAATTTGGGAAGATTGGAGAAACTTAATTTTTCGCCCAAAAAAAAAAACGTAAGGGGTACCACTGTCGTTTTTTTTTCGGGCCGAATTTTTGAGTTTCGATATCTCAGCTCTGGAAGGGGCTAGAACCTCCATTTTTGCACTCAGGTCTAAGTCTCATGGCCCTCTATCAGAATTTGGGAAGATTGGAGAAACTTAATTTTTCGCCCAAAAAAAAAAACGTAAGGGGTACCACTGTCGTTTTTTTTTCGGGCCGAATTTTTGAGTTTCGATATCTCAGCTCTGGAAGGGGCTAGAACCTCCATTTTTGCACTCAGGTCTAAGTCTCATGGCCCTCTATCAGAATTTGGGAAGATTGGAGAAACTTAATTTTTCGCCCAAAAAAAAAAACGTAAGGGGTACCACTGTCGTTTTTTTTTCGGGCCGAATTTTTGAGTTTCGATATCTCAGCTCTGGAAGGGGCTAGAACCTCCATTTTTGCACTCAGGTCTAAGTCTCATGGCCCTCTATCAGAATTTGGGAAGATTGGAGAAACTTAATTTTTCGCCCAAAAAAAAAAACGTAAGGGGTACCACTGTCGTTTTTTTTTCGGGCCGAATTTTTGAGTTTCGATATCTCAGCTCTGGAAGGGGCTAGAACCTCCATTTTTGCACTCAGGTCTAAGTCTCATGGCCCTCTATCAGAATTTGGGAAGATTGGAGAAACTTAATTTTTCGCCCAAAAAAAAAAACGTAAGGGGTACCACTGTCGTTTTTTTTTCGGGCCGAATTTTTGAGTTTCGATATCTCAGCTCTGGAAGGGGCTAGAACCTCCATTTTTGCACTCAGGTCTAAGTCTCATGGCCCTCTATCAGAATTTGGGAAGATTGGAGAAACTTAATTTTTCGCCCAAAAAAAAAAACGTAAGGGGTACCACTGTCGTTTTTTTTTCGGGCCGAATTTTTGAGTTTCGATATCTCAGCTCTGGAAGGGGCTAGAACCTCCATTTTTGCACTCAGGTCTAAGTCTCATGGCCCTCTATCAGAATTTGGGAAGATTGGAGAAACTTAATTTTTCGCCCAAAAAAAAAAACGTAAGGGGTACCACTGTCGTTTTTTTTTCGGGCCGAATTTTTGAGTTTCGATATCTCAGCTCTGGAAGGGGCTAGAACCTCCATTTTTGCACTCAGGTCTAAGTCTCATGGCCCTCTATCAGAATTTGGGAAGATTGGAGAAACTTAATTTTTCGCCCAAAAAAAAAACGTAAGGGGTACCACTGTCGTTTTTTTTTCGGGCCGAATTTTTGAGTTTCGATATCTCAGCTCTGGAAGGGGCTAGAACCTCCATTTTTGCACTCAGGTCTAAGTCTCATGGCCCTCTATCAGAATTTGGGAAGATTGGAGAAACTTAATTTTTCGCCCAAAAAAAAAAACGTAAGGGGTACCACTGTCGTTTTTTTTTCGGGCCGAATTTTTGAGTTTCGATATCTCAGCTCTGGAAGGGGCTAGAACCTCCATTTTTGCACTCAGGTCTAAGTCTCATGGCCCTCTATCAGAATTTGGGAAGATTGGAGAAACTTAATTTTTCGCCCAAAAAAAAAACGTAAGGGGTACCACTGTCGTTTTTTTTTCGGGCCGAATTTTTGAGTTTCGATATCTCAGCTCTGGAAGGGGCTAGAACCTCCATTTTTGCACTCAGGTCTAAGTCTCATGGCCCTCTATCAGAATTTGGGAAGATTGGAGAAACTTAATTTTTCGCCCAAAAAAAAAAACGTAAGGGGTACCACTGTCGTTTTTTTTTCGGGCCGAATTTTTGAGTTTCGATATCTCAGCTCTGGAAGGGGCTAGAACCTCCATTTTTGCACTCAGGTCTAAGTCTCATGGCCCTCTATCAGAATTTGGGAAGATTGGAGAAACTTAATTTTTCGCCCAAAAAAAAAAACGTAAGGGGTACCACTGTCGTTTTTTTTTCGGGCCGAATTTTTGAGTTTCGATATCTCAGCTCTGGAAGGGGCTAGAACCTCCATTTTTGCACTCAGGTCTAAGTCTCATGGCCCTCTATCAGAATTTGGGAAGATTGGAGAAACTTAATTTTTCGCCCAAAAAAAAAAACGTAAGGGGTACCACTGTCGTTTTTTTTTCGGGCCGAATTTTTGAGTTTCTATCTCAGCTCTGGAAGGGGCTAGAACCTCCATTTTTGCACTCAGGTCTAAGTCTCATGGCCCTCTATCAGAATTTGGGAAGATTGGAGAAACTTAATTTTTCGCCCAAAAAAAAAAACGTAAGGGGTACCACTGTCGTTTTTTTTTCGGGCCGAATTTTTGAGTTTCGATATCTCAGCTCTGGAAGGGGCTAGAACCTCCATTTTTGCACTCAGGTCTAAGTCTCATGGCCCTCTATCAGAATTTGGGAAGATTGGAGAAACTTAATTTTTCGCCCAAAAAAAAAAACGTAAGGGGTACCACTGTCGTTTTTTTTTCGGGCCGAATTTTTGAGTTTCGATATCTCAGCTCTGGAAGGGGCTAGAACCTCCATTTTTGCACTCAGGTCTAAGTCTCATGGCCCTCTATCAGAATTTGGGAAGATTGGAGAAACTTAATTTTTCGCCCAAAAAAAAAAACGTAAGGGGTACCACTGTCGTTTTTTTTTCGGGCCGAATTTTTGAGTTTCGATATCTCAGCTCTGGAAGGGGCTAGAACCTCCATTTTTGCACTCAGGTCTAAGTCTCATGGCCCTCTATCAGAATTTGGGAAGATTGGAGAAACTTAAATTGGAGAAACTTAATTTTTCGCCCAAAAAAAAAACGTAAGGGGTACCACTGTCGTTTTTTTTTTCGGGCCGAATTTTTGAGTTTCGATATCTCAGCTCTGGAAGGGGCTAGAACCTCCATTTTTGCACTCAGGTCTAAGTCTCATGGCCCTCTATCAGAATTTGGGAAGATTGGAGAAACTTAATTTTTCGCCCAAAAAAAAAAACGTAAGGGGTACCACTGTCGTTTTTTTTTCGGGCCGAATTTTTGAGTTTCAATATCTCAGCTCTGGAAGGGGCTAGAACCTCCATTTTTGCACTCAGGTCTAAG
Source organism: Pimephales promelas (assembly GCF_988280905.1). Classification (NCBI taxonomy): domain Eukaryota; kingdom Metazoa; phylum Chordata; class Actinopteri; order Cypriniformes; family Leuciscidae; genus Pimephales; species Pimephales promelas. Next base: position 5,265,771 of record NC_142785.1, on the reverse strand, counting down.
TCTCATGGCCCTCTATCAGAATTTGGGAAGATTGGAGAAACTTAATTTTTCGCCCAAAAAAAAAAACGTAAGGGGTACCACTGTCGTTTTTTTTTCGGGCCGAATTTTTGAGTTTCGATATCTCAGCTCTGGAAGGGGCTAGAACCTCCATTTTTGCACTCAGGTCTAAGTCTCATGGCCCTCTATCAGAATTTGGGAAGATTGGAGAAACGTAATTTTTCGCCCAAAAAAAAAAACGTAAGGGGTACCACTGTCGTTTTTTTTTCGGGCCGAATTTTCGAGTTTCGATATCTCAGCTCTGGAAGGGGCTAGAACCTCCATTTTTGCACTCAGGTCTAAGTCTCATGGCCCTCTATCAGAATTTGGGAAGATTGGAGAAACTTAATTTTTCGCCCAAAAAAAAAAAACGTAAGGGGTACCACTGTCGTTTTTTTTTTCGGGCCGAATTTTTGAGTTTCGATATCTCAGCTCTGGAAGGGGCTAGAAACTCCATTTTTGCACTCAGGTCTAAGTCTCATGGCCCTCTATCAGAATTTGGGAAGATTGGAGAAACTTAATTTTTCGCCCAAAAAAAAAAACGTAAGGGGTACCACTGTCGTTTTTTTTTCGGGCCGAATTTTTGAGTTTCGATATCTCAGCTCTGGAAGGGGCTATAACCTCCATTTTTGCACTCAGATCTAAGTCTCATGGCCCTCTATCAGAATTTGGGAAGATTGGAGAAACTTAATTTTTCGCCCAAAAAAAAAAAACGTAAGGGGTACCACTGTCGTTTTTTTTTCGGGCCGAATTTTTGAGTTTCGATATCTCAGCTCTGGAAGGGGCTAGAACCTCCATTTTTGCACTCAGGTCTAAGTCTCATGGCCCTCTATCAGAATTTGGGAAGATTGGAGAAACTTAATTTTTCGCCCAAAAAAAAAAACGTAAGGGGTACCACTGTCGTTTTTTTTTCGGGCCGAATTTTTGAGTTTCGATATCTCAGCTCTGGAAGGGGCTAGAACCTCCATTTTTGCACTCAGGTCTAAGTCTCATGGCCCTCTATCAGAATTTGGGAAGATTGGAGAAACTTAATTTTTCGCCCAAAAAAAAAAACGTAAGGGGTACCACTGTCGTTTTTTTTTCGGGCCGAATTTTTGAGTTTCGATATCTCAGCTCTGGAAGGGGCTAGAACCTCCATTTTTGCACTCAGGTCTAAGTCTCATGGCCCTCTATCAGAATTTGGGAAGATTGGAGAAACTTAATTTTTCGCCCAAAAAAAAAAACGTAAGGGGTACCACTGTCGTTTTTTTTTCGGGCCGAATTTTTGAGTTTCGATATCTCAGCTCTGGAAGGGGCTAGAACCTCCATTTTTGCACTCAGGTCTAAGTCTCATGGCCCTCTATCAGAATTTGGGAAGATTGGAGAAACTTAATTTTTCGCCCAAAAAAAAAACGTAAGGGGTACCACTGTCGTTTTTTTTTCGGGCCGAATTTTTGAGTTTCGATATCTCAGCTCTGGAAGGGGCTAGAACCTCCATTTTTGCACTCAGGTCTAAGTCTCATGGCCCTCTATCAGAATTTGGGAAGATTGGAGAAACTTAATTTTTCGCCCAAAAAAAAAAAACGTAAGGGGTACCACTGTCGTTTTTTTTTTCGGGCCGAATTTTTGAGTTTCGATATCTCAGCTCTGGAAGGGGCTAGAACCTCCATTTTTGCACTCAGGTCTAAGTCTCATGGCCCTCTATCAGAATTTGGGAAGATTGGAGAAACTTAATTTTTCGCCCAAAAAAAAAAAACGTAAGGGGTACCACTGTCGTTTTTTTTTCGGGCCGAATTTTTGAGTTTCGATATCTCAGCTCTGGAAGGGGCTAGAACCTCCATTTTTGCACTCAGGTCTAAGTCTCATGGCCCTCTATCAGAATTTGGGAAGATTGGAGAAACTTAATTTTTCGCCCAAAAAAAAAAAACGTAAGGGGTACCACTGTCGTTTTTTTTTCGGGCCGAATTTTTGAGTTTCGATATCTCAGCTCTGGAAGGGGCTAGAACCTCCATTTTTGCACTCAGGTCTAAGTCTCATGGCCCTCTATCAGAATTTGGGAAGATTGGAGAAACTTAATTTTTCGCCCAAAAAAAAAAACGTAAGGGGTACCACTGTCGTTTTTTTTTCGGGCCGAATTTTTGAGTTTCGATATCTCAGCTCTGGAAGGGGCTAGAACCTCCATTTTTGCACCCAGGTCTAAGTCTCATGGCCCTCTATCAGAATTTGGGAAGATTGGAGAAACTTAATTTTTCGCCCAAAAAAAAAAACGTAAGGGGTACCACTGTCGTTTTTTTTTCGGGCCGAATTTTTGAGTTTCGATATCTCAGCTCTGGAAGGGGCTAGAACCTCCATTTTTGCACTCAGGTCTAAGTCTCATGGCCCTCTATCAGAATTTGGGAAGATTGGAGAAACTTAATTTTTCGCCCAAAAAAAAAACGTAAGGGGTACCACTGTCGTTTTTTTTTCGGGCCGAATTTTTGAGTTTCGATATCTCAGCTCTGGAAGGGGCTAGAACCTCCATTTTTGCACTCAGGTCTAAGTCTCATGGCCCTCTATCAGAATTTGGGAAGATTGGAGAAACTTAATTTTTCGCCCAAAAAAAAAAACGTAAGGGGTACCACTGTCGTTTTTTTTTCGGGCCGAATTTTTGAGTTTCGATATCTCAGCTCTGGAAGGGGCTAGAACCTCCATTTTTGCACTCAGGTCTAAGTCTCATGGCCCTCTATCAGAATTTGGGAAGATTGGAGAAACTTAATTTTTCGCCCAAAAAAAAAAACGTAAGGGGTACCACTGTCGTTTTTTTTTCGGGCCGAATTTTTGAGTTTCGATATCTCAGCTCTGGAAGGGGCTAGAACCTCCATTTTTGCACTCAGGTCTAAGTCTCATGGCCCTCTATCAGAATTTGGGAAGATTGGAGAAACACTTAATTTTTCGCCCAAAAAAAAAAACGTAAGGGGTACCACTGTCGTTTTTTTTTCGGGCCGAATTTTTGAGTTTCGATATCTCAGCTCTGGAAGGGGCTAGAACCTCCATTTTTGCACTCAGGTCTAAGTCTCATGGCCCTCTATCAGAATTTGGGAAGATTGGAGAAACTTAATTTTTCGCCCAAAAAAAAAAACGTAAGGGGTACCACTGTCGTTTTTTTTTCGGGCCGAATTTTTGAGTTTCGATATCTCAGCTCTGGAAGGGGCTAGAACCTCCATTTTTGCACTCAGGTCTAAGTCTCATGGCCCTCTATCAGAATTTGGGAAGATTGGAGAAACTTAATTTTTCGCCCAAAAAAAAAAACGTAAGGGGTACCACTGTCGTTTTTTTTTCGGGCCGAATTTTTGAGTTTCGATATCTCAGCTCTGGAAGGGGCTAGAACCTCCATTTTTGCACTCAGGTCTAAGTCTCATGGCCCTCTATCAGAATTTGGGAAGATTGGAGAAACTTAATTTTTCGCCCAAAAAAAAAAAACGTAAGGGGTACCACTGTCGTTTTTTTTTCGGGCCGAATTTTTGAGTTTCGATATCTCAGCTCTGGAAGGGGCTAGAACCTCCATTTTTGCACTCAGGTCTAAGTCTCATGGCCCTCTATCAGAATTTGGGAAGATTGGAGAAACTTAATTTTTCGCCCAAAAAAAAAAACGTAAGGGGTACCACTGTCGTTTTTTTTTCGGGCCGAATTTTTGAGTTTCGATATCTCAGCTCTGGAAGGGGCTAGAACCTCCATTTTTGCACTCAGGTCTAAGTCTCATGGCCCTCTATCAGAATTTGGGAAGATTGGAGAAACTTAATTTTTCGCCCAAAAAAAAAAACGTAAGGGGTACCACTGTCGTTTTTTTTTCGGGCCGAATTTTTGAGTTTCGATATCTCAGCTCTGGAAGGGGCTAGAACCTCCATTTTTGCACTCAGGTCTAAGTCTCATGGCCCTCTATCAGAATTTGGGAAGATTGGAGAAACTTAATTTTTCGCCCAAAAAAAAAAAACGTAAGGGGTACCACTGTCGTTTTTTTTTCGGGCCGAATTTTTGAGTTTCGATATCTCAGCTCTGGAAGGGGCTAGAACCTCCATTTTTGCACTCAGGTCTAAGTCTCATGGCCCTCTATCAGAATTTGGGAAGATTGGAGAAACTTAATTTTTCGCCCAAAAAAAAAAACGTAAGGGGTACCACTGTCGTTTTTTTTTCGGGCCGAATTTTTGAGTTTCGATATCTCAGCTCTGGAAGGGGCTAGAACCTCCATTTTTGCACTCAGGTCTAAGTCTCATGGCCCTCTATCAGAATTTGGGAAGATTGGAGAAACTTAATTTTTCGCCCAAAAAAAAAAAACGTAAGGGGTACCACTGTCGTTTTTTTTTCGGGCCGAATTTTTGAGTTTCGATATCTCAGCTCTGGAAGGGGCTAGAACCTCCATTTTTGCACTCAGGTCTAAGTCTCATGGCCCTCTATCAGAATTTGGGAAGATTGGAGAAACTTAATTTTTCGCCCAAAAAAAAAAACGTAAGGGGTACCACTGTCGTTTTTTTTTCGGGCCGAATTTTTGAGTTTCGATATCTCAGCTCTGGAAGGGGCTAGAACCTCCATTTTTGCACCCAGGTCTAAGTCTCATGGCCCTCTATCAGAATTTGGGAAGATTGGAGAAACTTAATTTTTCGCCCAAAAAAAAAACCGTAAGGGGTACCACTGTCGTTTTTTTTTCGGGCCGAATTTTTGAGTTTCGATATCTCAGCTCTGGAAGGGGCTAGAACCTCCATTTTTGCACTCAGGTCTAAGTCTCATGGCCCTCTATCAGAATTTGGGAAGATTGGAGAAACTTAATTTTTCGCCCAAAAAAAAAAACGTAAGGGGTACCACTGTCGTTTTTTTTTTCGGGCCGAATTTTTGAGTTTCGATATCTCAGCTCTGGAAGGGGCTAGAACCTCCATTTTTGCACTCAGGTCTAAGTCTCATGGCCCTCTATCAGAATTTGGGAAGATTGGAGAAACTTAATTTTTCGCCCAAAAAAAAAACGTAAGGGGTACCACTGTCGTTTTTTTTTCGGGCCGAATTTTTGAGTTTCGATATCTCAGCTCTGGAAGGGGCTAGAACCTCCATTTTTGCACTCAGGTCTAAGTCTCATGGCCCTCTATCAGAATTTGGGAAGATTGGAGAAACTTAATTTTTCGCCCAAAAAAAAAAACGTAAGGGGTACCACTGTCGTTTTTTTTTCGGGCCGAATTTTTGAGTTTCGATATCTCAGCTCTGGAAGGGGCTAGAACCTCCATTTTTGCACTCAGGTCTAAGTCTCATGGCCCTCTATCAGAATTTGGGAAGATTGGAGAAACTTAATTTTTCGCCCAAAAAAAAAAACGTAAGGGGTACCACTGTCGTTTTTTTTTCGGGCCGAATTTTTGAGTTTCGATATCTCAGCTCTGGAAGGGGCTAGAACCTCCATTTTTGCACTCAGGTCTAAGTCTCATGGCCCTCTATCAGAATTTGGGAAGATTGGAGAAACTTAATTTTTCGCCCAAAAAAAAAAACGTAAGGGGTACCACTGTCGTTTTTTTTTCGGGCCGAATTTTTGAGTTTCGATATCTCAGCTCTGGAAGGGGCTAGAACCTCCATTTTTGCACTCAGGTCTAAGTCTCATGGCCCTCTATCAGAATTTGGGAAGATTGGAGAAACTTAATTTTTCGCCCAAAAAAAAAAAACGTAAGGGGTACCACTGTCGTTTTTTTTTCGGGCCGAATTTTTGAGTTTCGATATCTCAGCTCTGGAAGGGGCTAGAACCTCCATTTTTGCACTCAGGTCTAAGTCTCATGGCCCTCTATCAGAATTTGGGAAGATTGGAGAAACTTAATTTTTCGCCCAAAAAAAAAAAACCGTAAGGGGTACCACTGTCGTTTTTTTTTCGGGCCGAATTTTTGAGTTTCGATATCTCAGCTCTGGAAGGGGCTAGAACCTCCATTTTTGCACTCAGGTCTAAGTCTCATGGCCCTCTATCAGAATTTGGGAAGATTGGAGAAACTTAATTTTTCGCCCAAAAAAAAAAACGTAAGGGGTACCACTGTCGTTTTTTTTTTCGGGCCGAATTTTTGAGTTTCGATATCTCAGCTCTGGAAGGGGCTAGAACCTCCATTTTTGCACTCAGGTCTAAGTCTCATGGCCCTCTATCAGAATTTGGGAAGATTGGAGAAACTTAATTTTTCGCCCAAAAAAAAAAATGTAAGGGGTACCACTGTCGTTTTTTTTTCGGGCCGAATTTTTGAGTTTCGATATCTCAGCTCTGGAAGGGGCTAGAACCTCCATTTTTGCACTCAGGTCTAAGTCTCATGGCCCTCTATCAGAATTTGGGAAGATTGGAGAAACTTAATTTTTCGCCCAAAAAAAAAAACGTAAGGGGTACCACTGTCGTTTTTTTTTTCGGGCCGAATTTTTGAGTTTCGATATCTCAGCTCTGGAAGGGGCTAGAACCTCCATTTTTGCACTAAGGTCTAAGTCTCATGGCCCTCTATCAGAATTTGGGAAGATTGGAGAAACTTAATTTTTCGCCCAAAAAAAAAAACGTAAGGGGTACCACTGTCGTTTTTTTTTCGGGCCGAATTTTCGAGTTTCGATATCTCAGCTCTGGAAGGGGCTAGAACCTCCATTTTTGCACTCAGGTCTAAGTCTCATGGCCCTCTATCAGAATTTGGGAAGATTGGAGAAACTTAATTTTTCACCCAAAAAAAAAAAACGTAAGGGGTACCACTGTCGTTTTTTTTTTCGGGCCGAATTTTTGAGTTTCGATATCTCAGCTCTGGAAGGGGCTAGAACCTCCATTTTTGCACTCAGGTCTAAGTCTCATGGCCCTCTATCAGAATTTGGGAAGATTGGAGAAACTTAATTTTTCGCCCAAAAAAAAAACGTAAGGGGTACCACTGTCGTTTTTTTTTCGGGCCGAATTTTTGAGTTTCGATATCTCAGCTCTGGAAGGGGCTATAACCTCCATTTTTGCACTCAGGTCTAAGTCTCATGGCCCTCTATCAGAATTTGGGAAGATTGGAGAAACTTAATTTTTCGCCCAAAAAAAAAAACGTAAGGGGTACCACTGTCGTTTTTTTTTCGGGCCGAATTTTTGAGTTTCGATATCTCAGCTCTGGAAGGGGCTAGAACCTCCATTTTTGCACTCAAGTCTAAGTCTCATGGCCCTCTATCAGAATTTGGGAAGATTGGAGAAACTTAATTTTTCGCCCAAAAAAAAAAACGTAAGGGGTACCACTGTCGTTTTTTTTTTCGGGCCGAATTTTTGAGTTTCGATATCTCAGCTCTGGAAGGGGCTATAACCTCCATTTTTGCACTCAGGTCTAAGTCTCATGGCCCTCTATCAGAATTTGGGAAGATTGGAGAAACTTAATTTTTCGCCCAAAAAAAAAAACGTAAGGGGTACCACTGTCGTTTTTTTTTTCGGGCCGAATTTTTGAGTTTCGATATCTCAGCTCTGGAAGGGGCTAGAACCTCCATTTTTGCACTCAGGTCTAAGTCTCATGGCCCTCTATCAGAATTTGGGAAGATTGGAGAAACTTAATTTTTCGCCCAAAAAAAAAAAAACCGTAAGGGGTACCACTGTCGTTTTTTTTTCGGGCCGAATTTTTGAGTTTCGATATCTCAGCTCTGGAAGGGGCTAGAACCTCCATTTTTGCACTCAGGTCTAAGTCTCATGGCCCTCTATCAGAATTTGGGAAGATTGGAGAAACTTAATTTTTCGCCCAAAAAAAAAAAACGTAAGGGGTACCACTGTCGTTTTTTTTTTCGGGCCGAATTTTTGAGTTTCGATATCTCAGCTCTGGAAGGGGCTAGAACCTCCATTTTTGCACTCAGGTCTAAGTCTCATGGCCCTCTATCAGAATTTGGGAAGATTGGAGAAACTTAATTTTTCGCCCAAAAAAAAAAACGTAAGGGGTACCACTGTCGTTTTTTTTTCGGGCCGAATTTTTGAGTTTCGATATCTCAGCTCTGGAAGGGGCAAGAACCTCCATTTTTGCACCCAGGTCTAAGTCTCATGGCCCTCTATCAGAATTTGGGAAGATTGGAGAAACTTAATTTTTCGCCCAAAAAAAAAAACGTAAGGGGTACCACTGTCGTTTTTTTTTCGGGCCGAATTTTTGAGTTTCGATATCTCAGCTCTGGAAGGGGCTAGAACCTCCATTTTTGCACTCAGGTCTAAGTCTCATGGCCCTCTATCAGAATTTGGGAAGATTGGAGAAACTTAATTTTTCGCCCAAAAAAAAAAAACGTAAGGGGTACCACTGTCGTTTTTTTTTCGGGCCGAATTTTTGAGTTTCGATATCTCAGCTCTGGAAGGGGCTAGAACCTCCATTTTTGCACCCAGGTCTAAGTCTCATGGCCCTCTATCAGAATTTGGGAAGATTGGAGAAACTTAATTTTTCGCCCAAAAAAAAAACCGTAAGGGGTACCACTGTCGTTTTTTTTTCGGGCCGAATTTTTGATTTTCGATATCTCAGCTCTGGAAGGGGCTAGAACCTCCATTTTTGCACTCAGGTCTAAGTCTCATGGCCCTCTATCAGAATTTGGGAAGATTGGAGAAACTTAATTTTTCGCCCAAAAAAAAAAACGTAAGGGGTACCACTGTCGTTTTTTTTTTCGGGCCGAATTTTTGAGTTTCGATATCTCAGCTCTGGAAGGGGCTAGAACCTCCATTTTTGCACTCAGGTCTAAGTCTCATGGCCCTCTATCAGAATTTGGGAAGATTGGAGAAACTTAATTTTTCGCCCAAAAAAAAAACGTAAGGGGTACCACTGTCGTTTTTTTTTCGGGCCGAATTTTTGAGTTTCGATATCTCAGCTCTGGAAGGGGCTAGAACCTCCATTTTTGCACTCAGGTCTAAGTCTCATGGCCCTCTATCAGAATTTGGGAAGATTGGAGAAACTTAATTTTTCGCCCAAAAAAAAAAACGTAAGGGGTACCACTGTCGTTTTTTTTTCGGGCCGAATTTTTGAGTTTCGATATCTCAGCTCTGGAAGGGGCTAGAACCTCCATTTTTGCACTCAGGTCTAAGTCTCATGGCCCTCTATCAGAATTTGGGAAGATTGGAGAAACTTAATTTTTCGCCCAAAAAAAAAAACGTAAGGGGTACCACTGTCGTTTTTTTTTCGGGCCGAATTTTTGAGTTTCGATATCTCAGCTCTGGAAGGGGCTAGAACCTCCATTTTTGCACTCAGGTCTAAGTCTCATGGCCCTCTATCAGAATTTGGGAAGATTGGAGAAACTTAATTTTTCGCCCAAAAAAAAAAACGTAAGGGGTACCACTGTCGTTTTTTTTTCGGGCCGAATTTTTGAGTTTCGATATCTCAGCTCTGGAAGGGGCTAGAACCTCCATTTTTGCACTCAGGTCTAAGTCTCATGGCCCTCTATCAGAATTTGGGAAGATTGGAGAAACTTAATTTTTCGCCCAAAAAAAAAAACGTAAGGGGTACCACTGTCGTTTTTTTTTCGGGCCGAATTTTTGAGTTTCGATATCTCAGCTCTGGAAGGGGCTAGAACCTCCATTTTTGCACTCAGGTCTAAGTCTCATGGCCCTCTATCAGAATTTGGGAAGATTGGAGAAACTTAATTTTTCGCCCAAAAAAAAAAACCGTAAGGGGTACCACTGTCGTTTTTTTTTCGGGCCGAATTTTTGAGTTTCGATATCTCAGCTCTGGAAGGGGCTAGAACCTCCATTTTTGCACTCAGGTCTAAGTCTCATGGCCCTCTATCAGAATTTGGGAAGATTGGAGAAACTTAATTTTTCGCCCAAAAAAAAAAACGTAAGGGGTACCACTGTCGTTTTTTTTTTCGGGCCGAATTTTTGAGTTTCGATATCTCAGCTCTGGAAGGGGCTAGAACCTCCATTTTTGCACTCAGGTCTAAGTCTCATGGCCCTCTATCAGAATTTGGGAAGATTGGAGAAACTTAATTTTTCGCCCAAAAAAAAAAATGTAAGGGGTACCACTGTCGTTTTTTTTTCGGGCCGAATTTTTGAGTTTCGATATCTCAGCTCTGGAAGGGGCTAGAACCTCCATTTTTGCACTCAGGTCTAAGTCTCATGGCCCTCTATCAGAATTTGGGAAGATTGGAGAAACTTAATTTTTCGCCCAAAAAAAAAAACGTAAGGGGTACCACTGTCGTTTTTTTTTTCGGGCCGAATTTTTGAGTTTCGATATCTCAGCTCTGGAAGGGGCTAGAACCTCCATTTTTGCACTAAGGTCTAAGTCTCATGGCCCTCTATCAGAATTTGGGAAGATTGGAGAAACTTAATTTTTCGCCCAAAAAAAAAAACGTAAGGGGTACCACTGTCGTTTTTTTTTCGGGCCGAATTTTCGAGTTTCGATATCTCAGCTCTGGAAGGGGCTAGAACCTCCATTTTTGCACTCAGGTCTAAGTCTCATGGCCCTCTATCAGAATTTGGGAAGATTGGAGAAACTTAATTTTTCACCCAAAAAAAAAAAACGTAAGGGGTACCACTGTCGTTTTTTTTTTCGGGCCGAATTTTTGAGTTTCGATATCTCAGCTCTGGAAGGGGCTAGAACCTCCATTTTTGCACTCAGGTCTAAGTCTCATGGCCCTCTATCAGAATTTGGGAAGATTGGAGAAACTTAATTTTTCGCCCAAAAAAAAAAACGTAAGGGGTACCACTGTCGTTTTTTTTTCGGGCCGAATTTTTGAGTTTCGATATCTCAGCTCTGGAAGGGGCTATAACCTCCATTTTTGCACTCAGGTCTAAGTCTCATGGCCCTCTATCAGAATTTGGGAAGATTGGAGAAACTTAATTTTTCGCCCAAAAAAAAAAACGTAAGGGGTACCACTGTCGTTTTTTTTTCGGGCCGAATTTTTGAGTTTCGATATCTCAGCTCTGGAAGGGGCTAGAACCTCCATTTTTGCACTCAAGTCTAAGTCTCATGGCCCTCTATCAGAATTTGGGAAGATTGGAGAAACTTAATTTTTCGCCCAAAAAAAAAAACGTAAGGGGTACCACTGTCGTTTTTTTTTTCGGGCCGAATTTTTGAGTTTCGATATCTCAGCTCTGGAAGGGGCTATAACCTCCATTTTTGCACTCAGGTCTAAGTCTCATGGCCCTCTATCAGAATTTGGGAAGATTGGAGAAACTTAATTTTTCGCCCAAAAAAAAAAACGTAAGGGGTACCACTGTCGTTTTTTTTTTCGGGCCGAATTTTTGAGTTTCGATATCTCAGCTCTGGAAGGGGCTAGAACCTCCATTTTTGCACTCAGGTCTAAGTCTCATGGCCCTCTATCAGAATTTGGGAAGATTGGAGAAACTTAATTTTTCGACCAAAAAAAAAAACGTAAGGGGTACCACTGTCGTTTTTTTTTCGGGCCGAATTTTTGAGTTTCGATATCTCAGCTCTGGAAGGGGCTAGAACCTCCATTTTTGCACTCAGGTCTAAGTCTCATGGCCCTCTATCAGAATTTGGGAAGATTGGAGAAACTTAATTTTTCGCCCAAAAAAAAAAACGTAAGGGGTACCACTGTCGTTTTTTTTTTCGGGCCGAATTTTTGAGTTTCGATATCTCAGCTCTGGAAGGGGCTAGAACCTCCATTTTTGCACTCAGGTCTAAGTCTCATGGCCCTCTATCAGAATTTGGGAAGATTGGAGAAACTTAATTTTTCGCCCAAAAAAAAAAACGTAAGGGGTACCACTGTCGTTTTTTTTTTCGGGCCGAATTTTTGAGTTTCGATATCTCAGCTCTGGAAGGGGCTAGAACCTCCATTTTTGCACTCAGGTCTAAGTCTCATGGCCCTCTATCAGAATTTGGGAAGATTGGAGAAACTTAATTTTTCGCCCAAAAAAAAAAAACGTAAGGGGTACCACTGTCGTTTTTTTTTCGGGCCGAATTTTTGAGTTTCGATATCTCAGCTCTGGAAGGAGCTAGAACCTCCATTTTTGCACTCAGGTCTAAGTCTCATGGCCCTCTATCAGAATTTGGGAAGATTGGAGAAACTTAATTTTTCGCCCAAAAAAAAAAACGTAAGGGGTACCACTGTCGTTTTTTTTTCGGGCCGAATTTTTGAGTTTCGATATCTCAGCTCTGGAAGGGGCTAGAACCTCCATTTTTGCACTCAGGTCTAAGTCTCATGGCCCTCTATCAGAATTTGGGAAGATTGGAGAAACTTAATTTTTCGCCCAAAAAAAAAACGTAAGGGGTACCACTGTCGTTTTTTTTTCGGGCCGAATTTTTGAGTTTCGATATCTCAGCTCTGGAAGGGGCTAGAACCTCCATTTTTGCACCCAGGTCTAAGTCTCATGGCCCTCTATCAGAATTTGGGAAGATTGGAGAAACTTAATTTTTCGCCCCAAAAAAAAAACGTAAGGGGTACCACTGTCGTTTTTTTTTCGGGCCGAATTTTTGAGTTTCGATATCTCAGCTCTGGAAGGGGCTAGAACCTCAATTTTTGCACTCAGGTCTAAGTCTCATGGCCCTCTATCAGAATTTGGGAAGATTGGAGAAACTTAATTTTTCGCCCAAAAAAAAAAAACGTAAGGGGTACCACTGTCGTTTTTTTTTCGGGCCGAATTTTTGAGTTTCGATATCTCAGCTCTGGAAGGGGCTAGAACCTCCATTTTTGCACTCAGGTCTAAGTCTCATGGCCCTCTATCAGAATTTGGGAAGATTGGAGAAACTTAATTTTTCGCCCAAAAAAAAAAACGTAAGGGGTACCACTGTCGTTTTTTTTTCGGGCCGAATTTTTGAGTTTCGATATCTCAGCTCTGGAAGGGGCTAGAACCTCCATTTTTGCACTCAGGTCTAAGTCTCATGGCCCTCTATCAGAATTTGGGAAGATTGGAGAAACTTAATTTTTCGCCCAAAAAAAAAAACGTAAGGGGTACCACTGTCGTTTTTTTTTCGGGCCGAATTTTTGAGTTTCGATATCTCAGCTCTGGAAGGGGCTAGAACCTCCATTTTTGCACTCAGGTCTAAGTCTCATGGCCCTCTATCAGAATTTGGGAAGATTGGAGAAACTTAATTTTTCGCCCCAAAAAAAAACGTAAGGGGTACCACTGTCGTTTTTTTTTTCGGGCCGAATTTTTGAGTTTCGATATCTCAGCTCTGGAAGGGGCTAGAACCTCCATTTTTGCACTCAGGTCTAAGTCTCATGGCCCTCTATCAGAATTTGGGAAGATTGGAGAAACTTAATTTTTCGCCCAAAAAAAAAAACGTAAGGGGTACCACTGTCGTTTTTTTTTCGGGCCGAATTTTTGAGTTTCGATATCTCAGCTCTGGAAGGGGCTAGAACCTCCATTTTTGCACTCAGGTCTAAGTCTCATGGCCCTCTATCAGAATTTGGGAAGATTGGAGAAACTTAATTTTTCGCCCAAAAAAAAAACCGTAAGGGGTACCACTGTCGTTTTTTTTTCGGGCCGAATTTTTGAGTTTCGATATCTCAGCTCTGGAAGGGGCTAGAACCTCCATTTTTGCACTCAGGTCTAAGTCTCATGGCCCTCTATCAGAATTTGGGAAGATTGGAGAAACTTTATTTTTCGCCCAAAAAAAAAAAACGTAAGGGGTACCACTGTCGTTTTTTTTTTCGGGCCGAATTTTTGAGTTTCGATATCTCAGCTCTGGAAGGGGCTAGAACCTCCATTTTTGCACTCAGGTCTAAGTCTCATGGCCCTCTATCAGAATTTGGGAAGATTGGAGAAACTTAATTTTTCGCCCAAAAAAAAAAAACGTAAGGGGTACCACTGTCGTTTTTTTCGGGCCGAATTTTTGAGTTTCGATATCTCAGCTCTGGAAGGGGCTAGAACCTCCATTTTTGCACTCAGGTCTAAGTCTCATGGCCCTCTATCAGAATTTGGGAAGATTGGAGAAACTTAATTTTTCGCCCAAAAAAAAAAACGTAAGGGGTACCACTGTCGTTTTTTTTTCGGGCCGAATTTTTGAGTTTCGATATCTCAGCTCTGGAAGGGGCTAGAACCTCCATTTTTGCACTCAGGTCTAAGTCTCATGGCCCTCTATCAGAATTTGGGAAGATTGGAGAAACTTAATTTTTCGCCCAAAAAAAAAAACGTAAGGGGTACCACTGTCGTTTTTTTTTTTCGGGCCGAATTTTTGAGTTTCGATATCTCAGCTCTGGAAGGGGCTAGAACCTCCATTTTTGCACTCAGGTCTAAGTCTCATGGCCCTCTATCAGAATTTGGGAAGATTGGAGAAACTTAATTTTTCGCCCAAAAAAAAAAACGTAAGGGGTACCACTGTCGTTTTTTTTTCGGGCCGAATTTTTGAGTTTCGATATCTCAGCTCTGGAAGGGGCTAGAACCTCCATTTTTGCACTCAGGTCTAAGTCTCATGGCCCTCTATCAGAATTTGGGAAGATTGGAGAAACTTAATTTTTCGCCCAAAAAAAAAAACGTAAGGGGTACCACTGTCGTTTTTTTTTCGGGCCGAATTTTTGAGTTTCGATATCTCAGCTCTGGAAGGGGCTAGAACCTCCATTTTTGCACTCAGGTCTAAGTCTCATGGCCCTCTATCAGAATTTGGGAAGATTGGAGAAACTTAATTTTTCGCCCAAAAAAAAAAAACGTAAGGGGTACCACTGTCGTTTTTTTTTCGGGCCGAATTTTTGAGTTTCGATATCTCAGCTCTGGAAGGGGCTAGAACCTCCATTTTTGCACTCAGGTCTAAGTCTCATGGCCCTCTATCAGAATTTGGGAAGATTGGAGAAACTTAATTTTTCGCCCAAAAAAAAAAACGTAAGGGGTACCACTGTCGTTTTTTTTTCGGGCCGAATTTTTGAGTTTCGATATCTCAGCTCTGGAAGGGGCTAGAACCTCCATTTTTGCACTCAGGTCTAAGTCTCATGGCCCTCTATCAGAATTTGGGAAGATTGGAGAAACTTAATTTTTCGCCCAAAAAAAAAAACGTAAGGGGTACCACTGTCGTTTTTTTTTTCGGGCCGAATTTTTGAGTTTCGATATCTCAGCTCTGGAAGGGGCTAGAACCTCCATTTTTGCACTCAGGTCTAAGTCTCATGGCCCTCTATCAGAATTTGGGAAGATTGGAGAAACTTAATTTTTCGCCCAAAAAAAAAAAACGTAAGGGGTACCACTGTCGTTTTTTTTTCGGGCCGAATTTTTGAGTTTCGATATCTCAGCTCTGGAAGGGGCTAGAACCTCCATTTTTGCACTCAGGTCTAAGTCTCATGGCCCTCTATCAGAATTTGGGAAGATTGGAGAAACTTAATTTTTCGCCCAAAAAAAAAAACGTAAGGGGTACCACTGTCGTTTTTTTTTCGGGCCGAATTTTTGAGTTTCGATATCTCAGCTCTGGAAGGGGCTAGAACCTCCATTTTTGCACTCAGGTCTAAGTCTCATGGCCCTCTATCAGAATTTGGGAAGATTGGAGAAACTTAATTTTTCGCCCAAAAAAAAAAACGTAAGGGGTACCACTGTCGTTTTTTTTTCGGGCCGAATTTTTGAGTTTCGATATCTCAGCTCTGGAAGGGGCTAGAACCTCCATTTTTGCACCCAGGTCTAAGTCTCATGGCCCTCTATCAGAATTTGGGAAGATTGGAGAAACTTAATTTTTCGCCCAAAAAAAAAAACGTAAGGGGTACCACTGTCGTTTTTTTTTCGGGCCGAATTTTTGAGTTTCGATATCTCAGCTCTGGAAGGGGCTAGAACCTCCATTTTTGCACTCAGGTCTAAGTCTCATGGCCCTCTATCAGAATTTGGGAAGATTGGAGAAACTTAATTTTTCGCCCAAAAAAAAAAACGTAAGGGGTACCACTGTCGTTTTTTTTTCGGGCCGAATTTTTGAGTTTCGATATCTCAGCTCTGGAAGGGGCTAGAACCTCCATTTTTGCACCCAGGTCTAAGTCTCATGGCCCTCTATCAGAATTTGGGAAGATTGGAGAAACTTAATTTTTCGCCCAAAAAAAAAACCGTAAGGGGTACCACTGTCGTTTTTTTTTCGGGCCGAATTTTTGATTTTCGATATCTCAGCTCTGGAAGGGGCTAGAACCTCCATTTTTGCACTCAGGTCTAAGTCTCATGGCCCTCTATCAGAATTTGGGAAGATTGGAGAAACTTAATTTTTCGCCCAAAAAAAAAAACGTAAGGGGTACCACTGTCGTTTTTTTTTTCGGGCCGAATTTTTGAGTTTCGATATCTCAGCTCTGGAAGGGGCTAGAACCTCCATTTTTGCACTCAGGTCTAAGTCTCATGGCCCTCTATCAGAATTTGGGAAGATTGGAGAAACTTAATTTTTCGCCCAAAAAAAAAACGTAAGGGGTACCACTGTCGTTTTTTTTTCGGGCCGAATTTTTGAGTTTCGATATCTCAGCTCTGGAAGGGGCTAGAACCTCCATTTTTGCACTCAGGTCTAAGTCTCATGGCCCTCTATCAGAATTTGGGAAGATTGGAGAAACTTAATTTTTCGCCCAAAAAAAAAAACGTAAGGGGTACCACTGTCGTTTTTTTTTCGGGCCGAATTTTTGAGTTTCGATATCTCAGCTCTGGAAGGGGCTAGAACCTCCATTTTTGCACTCAGGTCTAAGTCTCATGGCCCTCTATCAGAATTTGGGAAGATTGGAGAAACTTAATTTTTCGCCCAAAAAAAAAAACGTAAGGGGTACCACTGTCGTTTTTTTTTCGGGCCGAATTTTTGAGTTTCGATATCTCAGCTCTGGAAGGGGCTAGAACCTCCATTTTTGCACTCAGGTCTAAGTCTCATGGCCCTCTATCAGAATTTGGGAAGATTGGAGAAACTTAATTTTTCGCCCAAAAAAAAAAACGTAAGGGGTACCACTGTCGTTTTTTTTTCGGGCCGAATTTTTGAGTTTCGATATCTCAGCTCTGGAAGGGGCTAGAACCTCCATTTTTGCACTCAGGTCTAAGTCTCATGGCCCTCTATCAGAATTTGGGAAGATTGGAGAAACTTAATTTTTCGCCCAAAAAAAAAAAACGTAAGGGGTACCACTGTCGTTTTTTTTTTCGGGCCGAATTTTTGAGTTTCGATATCTCAGCTCTGGAAGGGGCTAGAACCTCCATTTTTGCACTCAGGTCTAAGTCTCATGGCCCTCTATCAGAATTTGGGAAGATTGGAGAAACTTAATTTTTCGCCCAAAAAAAAAAAACCGTAAGGGGTACCACTGTCGTTTTTTTTTCGGGCCGAATTTTTGAGTTTCGATATCTCAGCTCTGGAAGGGGCTAGAACCTCCATTTTTGCACTCAGGTCTAAGTCTCATGGCCCTCTATCAGAATTTGGGAAGATTGGAGAAACTTAATTTTTCGCCCAAAAAAAAAAAACGTAAGGGGTACCACTGTCGTTTTTTTTTTCGGGCCGAATTTTTGAGTTTCGATATCTCAGCTCTGGAAGGGGCTAGAACCTCCATTTTTGCACTCAGGTCTAAGTCTCATGGCCCTCTATCAGAATTTGGGAAGATTGGAGAAACTTAATTTTTCGCCCAAAAAAAAAAATGTAAGGGGTACCACTGTCGTTTTTTTTTCGGGCCGAATTTTTGAGTTTCGATATCTCAGCTCTGGAAGGGGCTAGAACCTCCATTTTTGCACTCAGGTCTAAGTCTCATGGCCCTCTATCAGAATTTGGGAAGATTGGAGAAACTTAATTTTTCGCCCAAAAAAAAAAAACGTAAGGGGTACCACTGTCGTTTTTTTTTTCGGGCCGAATTTTTGAGTTTCGATATCTCAGCTCTGGAAGGGGCTAGAACCTCCATTTTTGCACTAAGGTCTAAGTCTCATGGCCCTCTATCAGAATTTGGGAAGATTGGAGAAACTTAATTTTTCGCCCAAAAAAAAAAACGTAAGGGGTACCACTGTCGTTTTTTTTTCGGGCCGAATTTTCGAGTTTCGATATCTCAGCTCTGGAAGGGGCTAGAACCTCCATTTTTGCACTCAGGTCTAAGTCTCATGGCCCTCTATCAGAATTTGGGAAGATTGGAGAAACTTAATTTTTCACCCAAAAAAAAAAAACGTAAGGGGTACCACTGTCGTTTTTTTTTTCGGGCCGAATTTTTGAGTTTCGATATCTCAGCTCTGGAAGGGGCTAGAACCTCCATTTTTGCACTCAGGTCTAAGTCTCATGGCCCTCTATCAGAATTTGGGAAGATTGGAGAAACTTAATTTTTCGCCCAAAAAAAAAAACGTAAGGGGTACCACTGTCGTTTTTTTTTCGGGCCGAATTTTTGAGTTTCGATATCTCAGCTCTGGAAGGGGCTATAACCTCCATTTTTGCACTCAGGTCTAAGTCTCATGGCCCTCTATCAGAATTTGGGAAGATTGGAGAAACTTAATTTTTCGCCCAAAAAAAAAAACGTAAGGGGTACCACTGTCGTTTTTTTTTCGGGCCGAATTTTTGAGTTTCGATATCTCAGCTCTGGAAGGGGCTAGAACCTCCATTTTTGCACTCAAGTCTAAGTCTCATGGCCCTCTATCAGAATTTGGGAAGATTGGAGAAACTTAATTTTTCGCCCAAAAAAAAAAACGTAAGGGGTACCACTGTCGTTTTTTTTTTCGGGCCGAATTTTTGAGTTTCGATATCTCAGCTCTGGAAGGGGCTATAACCTCCATTTTTGCACTCAGGTCTAAGTCTCATGGCCCTCTATCAGAATTTGGGAAGATTGGAGAAACTTAATTTTTCGCCCAAAAAAAAAAACGTAAGGGGTACCACTGTCGTTTTTTTTTTCGGGCCGAATTTTTGAGTTTCGATATCTCAGCTCTGGAAGGGGCTAGAACCTCCATTTTTGCACTCAGGTCTAAGTCTCATGGCCCTCTATCAGAATTTGGGAAGATTGGAGAAACTTAATTTTTCGACCAAAAAAAAAAACGTAAGGGGTACCACTGTCGTTTTTTTTTCGGGCCGAATTTTTGAGTTTCGATATCTCAGCTCTGGAAGGGGCTAGAACCTCCATTTTTGCACTCAGGTCTAAGTCTCATGGCCCTCTATCAGAATTTGGGAAGATTGGAGAAACTTAATTTTTCGCCCAAAACGTAAGGGGTACCACTGTCGTTTTTTTTTCGGGCCGAATTTTTGAGTTTCGATATCTCAGCTCTGGAAGGGGCTAGAACCTCCATTTTTGCACTCAGGTCTAAGTCTCATGGCCCTCTATCAGAATTTGGGAAGATTGGAGAAACTTAATTTTTCGCCCAAAAAAAAAACGTAAGGGGTACCACTGTCGTTTTTTTTTTCGGGCCGAATTTTTGAGTTTCGATATCTCAGCTCTGGAAGGGGCTAGAACCTCCATTTTTGCACTCAGGTCTAAGTCTCATGGCCCTCTATCAGAATTTGGGAAGATTGGAGAAACTTAATTTTTCGCCCAAAAAAAAAAAACGTAAGGGGTACCACTGTCGTTTTTTTTTCGGGCCGAATTTTTGAGTTTCGATATCTCAGCTCTGGAAGGAGCTAGAACCTCCATTTTTGCACTCAGGTCTAAGTCTCATGGCCCTCTATCAGAATTTGGGAAGATTGGAGAAACTTAATTTTTCGCCCAAAAAAAAAAACGTAAGGGGTACCACTGTCGTTTTTTTTTCGGGCCGAATTTTTGAGTTTCGATATCTCAGCTCTGGAAGGGGCTAGAACCTCCATTTTTGCACTCAGGTCTAAGTCTCATGGCCCTCTATCAGAATTTGGGAAGATTGGAGAAACTTAATTTTTCGCCCAAAAAAAAAACGTAAGGGGTACCACTGTCGTTTTTTTTTCGGGCCGAATTTTTGAGTTTCGATATCTCAGCTCTGGAAGGGGCTAGAACCTCCATTTTTGCACCCAGGTCTAAGTCTCATGGCCCTCTATCAGAATTTGGGAAGATTGGAGAAACTTAATTTTTCGCCCCAAAAAAAAAACGTAAGGGGTACCACTGTCGTTTTTTTTTCGGGCCGAATTTTTGAGTTTCGATATCTCAGCTCTGGAAGGGGCTAGAACCTCAATTTTTGCACTCAGGTCTAAGTCTCATGGCCCTCTATCAGAATTTGGGAAGATTGGAGAAACTTAATTTTTCGCCCAAAAAAAAAAAACGTAAGGGGTACCACTGTCGTTTTTTTTTCGGGCCGAATTTTTGAGTTTCGATATCTCAGCTCTGGAAGGGGCTAGAACCTCCATTTTTGCACTCAGGTCTAAGTCTCATGGCCCTCTATCAGAATTTGGGAAGATTGGAGAAACTTAATTTTTCGCCCAAAAAAAAAAACGTAAGGGGTACCACTGTCGTTTTTTTTTCGGGCCGAATTTTTGAGTTTCGATATCTCAGCTCTGGAAGGGGCTAGAACCTCCATTTTTGCACTCAGGTCTAAGTCTCATGGCCCTCTATCAGAATTTGGGAAGATTGGAGAAACTTAATTTTTCGCCCAAAAAAAAAAACGTAAGGGGTACCACTGTCGTTTTTTTTTCGGGCCGAATTTTTGAGTTTCGATATCTCAGCTCTGGAAGGGGCTAGAACCTCCATTTTTGCACTCAGGTCTAAGTCTCATGGCCCTCTATCAGAATTTGGGAAGATTGGAGAAACTTAATTTTTCGCCCCAAAAAAAAACGTAAGGGGTACCACTGTCGTTTTTTTTTTCGGGCCGAATTTTTGAGTTTCGATATCTCAGCTCTGGAAGGGGCTAGAACCTCCATTTTTGCACTCAGGTCTAAGTCTCATGGCCCTCTATCAGAATTTGGGAAGATTGGAGAAACTTAATTTTTCGCCCAAAAAAAAAAACGTAAGGGGTACCACTGTCGTTTTTTTTTCGGGCCGAATTTTTGAGTTTCGATATCTCAGCTCTGGAAGGGGCTAGAACCTCCATTTTTGCACTCAGGTCTAAGTCTCATGGCCCTCTATCAGAATTTGGGAAGATTGGAGAAACTTAATTTTTCGCCCAAAAAAAAAACCGTAAGGGGTACCACTGTCGTTTTTTTTTCGGGCCGAATTTTTGAGTTTCGATATCTCAGCTCTGGAAGGGGCTAGAACCTCCATTTTTGCACTCAGGTCTAAGTCTCATGGCCCTCTATCAGAATTTGGGAAGATTGGAGAAACTTTATTTTTCGCCCAAAAAAAAAAAACGTAAGGGGTACCACTGTCGTTTTTTTTTTCGGGCCGAATTTTTGAGTTTCGATATCTCAGCTCTGGAAGGGGCTAGAACCTCCATTTTTGCACTCAGGTCTAAGTCTCATGGCCCTCTATCAGAATTTGGGAAGATTGGAGAAACTTAATTTTTCGCCCAAAAAAAAAAAACGTAAGGGGTACCACTGTCGTTTTTTTCGGGCCGAATTTTTGAGTTTCGATATCTCAGCTCTGGAAGGGGCTAGAACCTCCATTTTTGCACTCAGGTCTAAGTCTCATGGCCCTCTATCAGAATTTGGGAAGATTGGAGAAACTTAATTTTTCGCCCAAAAAAAAAAACGTAAGGGGTACCACTGTCGTTTTTTTTTTCGGGCCGAATTTTTGAGTTTCGATATCTCAGCTCTGGAAGGGGCTAGAACCTCAATTTTTGCACTCAGGTCTAAGTCTCATGGCCCTCTTTCAGAATTTGGGAAGATTGGAGAAACTTAATTTTTCGCCCAAAAAAAAAAACGTAAGGGGTACCACTGTCGTTTTTTTTTCGGGCCGAATTTTTGAGTTTCGATATCTCAGCTCTGGAAGGGGCTAGAACCTCCATTTTTGCACCCAGGTCTAAGTCTCATGGCCCTCTATCAGAATTTGGGAAGATTGGAGAAACTTAATTTTTCGCCCAAAAAAAAAAACGTAAGGGGTACCACTGTCGTTTTTTTTTCGGGCCGAATTTTTGAGTTTCGATATCTCAGCTCTGGAAGGGGCTAGAACCTCCATTTTTGCACTCAGGTCTAAGTCTCATGGCCCTCTATCAGAATTTGGGAAGATTGGAGAAACTTAATTTTTCGCCCAAAAAAAAAAACGTAAGGGGTACCACTGTCGTTTTTTTTTCGGGCCGAATTTTTGAGTTTCGATATCTCAGCTCTGGAAGGGGCTAGAACCTCCATTTTTGCACTCAGGTCTAAGTCTCATGGCCCTCTATCAGAATTTGGGAAGATTGGAGAAACTTAATTTTTCGCCCAAAAAAAAAAACGTAAGGGGTACCACTGTCGTTTTTTTTTCGGGCCGAATTTTTGAGTTTCGATATCTCAGCTCTGGAAGGGGCTAGAACCTCCATTTTTGCACTCAGGTCTAAGTCTCATGGCCCTCTATCAGAATTTGGGAAGATTGGAGAAACTTAATTTTTCGCCCAAAAAAAAAAACGTAAGGGGTACCACTGTCGTTTTTTTTTCGGGCCGAATTTTTGAGTTTCGATATCTCAGCTCTGGAAGGGGCTAGAACCTCCATTTTTGCACCCAGGTCTAAGTCTCATGGCCCTCTATCAGAATTTGGGAAGATTGGAGAAACTTAATTTTTCGCCCAAAAAAAAAACCGTAAGGGGTACCACTGTCGTTTTTTTTTCGGGCCGAATTTTTGATTTTCGATATCTCAGCTCTGGAAGGGGCTAGAACCTCCATTTTTGCACTCAGGTCTAAGTCTCATGGCCCTCTATCAGAATTTGGGAAGATTGGAGAAACTTAATTTTTCGCCCAAAAAAAAAAAACGTAAGGGGTACCACTGTCGTTTTTTTTTTCGGGCCGAATTTTTGAGTTTCGATATCTCAGCTCTGGAAGGGGCTAGAACCTCCATTTTTGCACTCAGGTCTAAGTCTCATGGCCCTCTATCAGAATTTGGGAAGATTGGAGAAACTTAATTTTTCGCCCAAAAAAAAAACGTAAGGGGTACCACTGTCGTTTTTTTTTCGGGCCGAATTTTTGAGTTTCGATATCTCAGCTCTGGAAGGGGCTAGAACCTCCATTTTTGCACTCAGGTCTAAGTCTCATGGCCCTCTATCAGAATTTGGGAAGATTGGAGAAACTTAATTTTTCGCCCAAAAAAAAAAACGTAAGGGGTACCACTGTCGTTTTTTTTTCGGGCCGAATTTTTGAGTTTCGATATCTCAGCTCTGGAAGGGGCTAGAACCTCCATTTTTGCACTCAGGTCTAAGTCTCATGGCCCTCTATCAGAATTTGGGAAGATTGGAGAAACTTAATTTTTCGCCCAAAAAAAAAAACGTAAGGGGTACCACTGTCGTTTTTTTTTCGGGCCGAATTTTTGAGTTTCGATATCTCAGCTCTGGAAGGGGCTAGAACCTCCATTTTTGCACTCAGGTCTAAGTCTCATGGCCCTCTATCAGAATTTGGGAAGATTGGAGAAACTTAATTTTTCGCCCAAAAAAAAAAACGTAAGGGGTACCACTGTCGTTTTTTTTTCGGGCCGAATTTTTGAGTTTCGATATCTCAGCTCTGGAAGGGGCTAGAACCTCCATTTTTGCACTCAGGTCTAAGTCTCATGGCCCTCTATCAGAATTTGGGAAGATTGGAGAAACTTAATTTTTCGCCCAAAAAAAAAAAACGTAAGGGGTACCACTGTCGTTTTTTTTTCGGGCCGAATTTTTGAGTTTCGATATCTCAGCTCTGGAAGGGGCTAGAACCTCCATTTTTGCACTCAGGTCTAAGTCTCATGGCCCTCTATCAGAATTTGGGAAGATTGGAGAAACTTAATTTTTCGCCCAAAAAAAAAAAACCGTAAGGGGTACCACTGTCGTTTTTTTTTCGGGCCGAATTTTTGAGTTTCGATATCTCAGCTCTGGAAGGGGCTAGAACCTCCATTTTTGCACTCAGGTCTAAGTCTCATGGCCCTCTATCAGAATTTGGGAAGATTGGAGAAACTTAATTTTTCGCCCAAAAAAAAAAAACGTAAGGGGTACCACTGTCGTTTTTTTTTTCGGGCCGAATTTTTGAGTTTCGATATCTCAGCTCTGGAAGGGGCTAGAACCTCCATTTTTGCACTCAGGTCTAAGTCTCATGGCCCTCTATCAGAATTTGGGAAGATTGGAGAAACTTAATTTTTCGCCCAAAAAAAAAAATGTAAGGGGTACCACTGTCGTTTTTTTTTCGGGCCGAATTTTTGAGTTTCGATATCTCAGCTCTGGAAGGGGCTAGAACCTCCATTTTTGCACTCAGGTCTAAGTCTCATGGCCCTCTATCAGAATTTGGGAAGATTGGAGAAACTTAATTTTTCGCCCAAAAAAAAAAAACGTAAGGGGTACCACTGTCGTTTTTTTTTTCGGGCCGAATTTTTGAGTTTCGATATCTCAGCTCTGGAAGGGGCTAGAACCTCCATTTTTGCACTAAGGTCTAAGTCTCATGGCCCTCTATCAGAATTTGGGAAGATTGGAGAAACTTAATTTTTCGCCCAAAAAAAAAAACGTAAGGGGTACCACTGTCGTTTTTTTTTCGGGCCGAATTTTCGAGTTTCGATATCTCAGCTCTGGAAGGGGCTAGAACCTCCATTTTTGCACTCAGGTCTAAGTCTCATGGCCCTCTATCAGAATTTGGGAAGATTGGAGAAACTTAATTTTTCACCCAAAAAAAAAAAACGTAAGGGGTACCACTGTCGTTTTTTTTTTCGGGCCGAATTTTTGAGTTTCGATATCTCAGCTCTGGAAGGGGCTAGAACCTCCATTTTTGCACTCAGGTCTAAGTCTCATGGCCCTCTATCAGAATTTGGGAAGATTGGAGAAACTTAATTTTTCGCCCAAAAAAAAAAACGTAAGGGGTACCACTGTCGTTTTTTTTTCGGGCCGAATTTTTGAGTTTCGATATCTCAGCTCTGGAAGGGGCTATAACCTCCATTTTTGCACTCAGGTCTAAGTCTCTTGGCCCTCTATCAGAATTTGGGAAGATTGGAGAAACTTAATTTTTCGCCCAAAAAAAAAAACGTAAGGGGTACCACTGTCGTTTTTTTTTCGGGCCGAATTTTTGAGTTTCGATATCTCAGCTCTGGAAGGGGCTAGAACCTCCATTTTTGCACTCAAGTCTAAGTCTCATGGCCCTCTATCAGAATTTGGGAAGATTGGAGAAACTTAATTTTTCGCCCAAAAAAAAAAACGTAAGGGGTACCACTGTCGTTTTTTTTTTCGGGCCGAATTTTTGAGTTTCGATATCTCAGCTCTGGAAGGGGCTATAACCTCCATTTTTGCACTCAGGTCTAAGTCTCATGGCCCTCTATCAGAATTTGGGAAGATTGGAGAAACTTAATTTTTCGCCCAAAAAAAAAAACGTAAGGGGTACCACTGTCGTTTTTTTTTTCGGGCCGAATTTTTGAGTTTCGATATCTCAGCTCTGGAAGGGGCTAGAACCTCCATTTTTGCACTCAGGTCTAAGTCTCATGGCCCTCTATCAGAATTTGGGAAGATTGGAGAAACTTAATTTTTCGACCAAAAAAAAAAACGTAAGGGGTACCACTGTCGTTTTTTTTTCGGGCCGAATTTTTGAGTTTCGATATCTCAGCTCTGGAAGGGGCTAGAACCTCCATTTTTGCACTCAGGTCTAAGTCTCATGGCCCTCTATCAGAATTTGGGAAGATTGGAGAAACTTAATTTTTCGCCCAAAAAAAAAAACGTAAGGGGTACCACTGTCGTTTTTTTTTCGGGACGAATTTTTGAGTTTCGATATCTCAGCTCTGGAAGGGGCTAGAACCTCCATTTTTGCACTCAGGTCTAAGTCTCATGGCCCTCTATCAGAATTTGGGAAGATTGGAGAAACTTAATTTTTCGCCCAAAAAAAAAAACGTAAGGGGTACCACTGTCGTTTTTTTTTCGGGCCGAATTTTTGAGTTTCGATATCTCAGCTCTGGAAGGAGCTAGAACCTCCATTTTTGCACTCAGGTCTAAGTCTCATGGCCCTCTATCAGAATTTGGGAAGATTGGAGAAACTTAATTTTTCGCCCAAAAAAAAAAACGTAAGGGGTACCACTGTCGTTTTTTTTTTCGGGCCGAATTTTTGAGTTTCGATATCTCAGCTCTGGAAGGGGCTAGAACCTCCATTTTTGCACTCAGGTCTAAGTCTCATGGCCCTCTATCAGAATTTGGGAAGATTGGAGAAACTTAATTTTTCGCCCAAAAAAAAAACGTAAGGGGTACCACTGTCGTTTTTTTTTCGGGCCGAATTTTTGAGTTTCGATATCTCAGCTCTGGAAGGGGCTAGAACCTCCATTTTTGCACCCAGGTCTAAGTCTCATGGCCCTCTATCAGAATTTGGGAAGATTGGAGAAACTTAATTTTTCGCCCCAAAAAAAAAACGTAAGGGGTACCACTGTCGTTTTTTTTTCGGGCCGAATTTTTGAGTTTCGATATCTCAGCTCTGGAAGGGGCTAGAACCTCAATTTTTGCACTCAGGTCTAAGTCTCATGGCCCTCTATCAGAATTTGGGAAGATTGGAGAAACTTAATTTTTCGCCCAAAAAAAAAAAACGTAAGGGGTACCACTGTCGTTTTTTTTTCGGGCCGAATTTTTGAGTTTCGATATCTCAGCTCTGGAAGGGGCTAGAACCTCCATTTTTGCACTCAGGTCTAAGTCTCATGGCCCTCTATCAGAATTTGGGAAGATTGGAGAAACTTAATTTTTCGCCCAAAAAAAAAAACGTAAGGGGTACCACTGTCGTTTTTTTTTCGGGCCGAATTTTTGAGTTTCGATATCTCAGCTCTGGAAGGGGCTAGAACCTCCATTTTTGCACTCAGGTCTAAGTCTCATGGCCCTCTATCAGAATTTGGGAAGATTGGAGAAACTTAATTTTTCGCCCAAAAAAAAAAACGTAAGGGGTACCACTGTCGTTTTTTTTTCGGGCCGAATTTTTGAGTTTCGATATCTCAGCTCTGGAAGGGGCTAGAACCTCCATTTTTGCACTCAGGTCTAAGTCTCATGGCCCTCTATCAGAATTTGGGAAGATTGGAGAAACTTAATTTTTCGCCCCAAAAAAAAACGTAAGGGGTACCACTGTCGTTTTTTTTTTCGGGCCGAATTTTTGAGTTTCGATATCTCAGCTCTGGAAGGGGCTAGAACCTCCATTTTTGCACTCAGGTCTAAGTCTCATGGCCCTCTATCAGAATTTGGGAAGATTGGAGAAACTTAATTTTTCGCCCAAAAAAAAAAACGTAAGGGGTACCACTGTCGTTTTTTTTTCGGGCCGAATTTTTGAGTTTCGATATCTCAGCTCTGGAAGGGGCTAGAACCTCCATTTTTGCACTCAGGTCTAAGTCTCATGGCCCTCTATCAGAATTTGGGAAGATTGGAGAAACTTAATTTTTCGCCCAAAAAAAAAACCGTAAGGGGTACCACTGTCGTTTTTTTTTCGGGCCGAATTTTTGAGTTTCGATATCTCAGCTCTGGAAGGGGCTAGAACCTCCATTTTTGCACTCAGGTCTAAGTCTCATGGCCCTCTATCAGAATTTGGGAAGATTGGAGAAACTTTATTTTTCGCCCAAAAAAAAAAACGTAAGGGGTACCACTGTCGTTTTTTTTTTCGGGCCGAATTTTTGAGTTTCGATATCTCAGCTCTGGAAGGGGCTAGAACCTCCATTTTTGCACTCAGGTCTAAGTCTCATGGCCCTCTATCAGAATTTGGGAAGATTGGAGAAACTTAATTTTTCGCCCAAAAAAAAAAAACGTAAGGGGTACCACTGTCGTTTTTTTCGGGCCGAATTTTTGAGTTTCGATATCTCAGCTCTGGAAGGGGCTAGAACCTCCATTTTTGCACTCAGGTCTAAGTCTCATGGCCCTCTATCAGAATTTGGGAAGATTGGAGAAACTTAATTTTTCGCCCAAAAAAAAAAACGTAAGGGGTACCACTGTCGTTTTTTTTTTCGGGCCGAATTTTTGAGTTTCGATATCTCAGCTCTGGAAGGGGCTAGAACCTCAATTTTTGCACTCAGGTCTAAGTCTCATGGCCCTCTTTCAGAATTTGGGAAGATTGGAGAAACTTAATTTTTCGCCCAAAAAAAAAAACGTAAGGGGTACCACTGTCGTTTTTTTTTCGGGCCGAATTTTTGAGTTTCGATATCTCAGCTCTGGAAGGGGCTAGAACCTCCATTTTTGCACCCAGGTCTAAGTCTCATGGCCCTCTATCAGAATTTGGGAAGATTGGAGAAACTTAATTTTTCGCCCAAAAAAAAAAACGTAAGGGGTACCACTGTCGTTTTTTTTTCGGGCCGAATTTTTGAGTTTCGATATCTCAGCTCTGGAAGGGGCTAGAACCTCCATTTTTGCACTCAGGTCTAAGTCTCATGGCCCTCTATCAGAATTTGGGAAGATTGGAGAAACTTAATTTTTCGCCCAAAAAAAAAAACGTAAGGGGTACCACTGTCGTTTTTTTTTCGGGCCGAATTTTTGAGTTTCGATATCTCAGCTCTGGAAGGGGCTAGAACCTCCATTTTTGCACTCAGGTCTAAGTCTCATGGCCCTCTATCAGAATTTGGGAAGATTGGAGAAACTTAATTTTTCGCCCAAAAAAAAAAACGTAAGGGGTACCACTGTCGTTTTTTTTTCGGGCCGAATTTTTGAGTTTCGATATCTCAGCTCTGGAAGGGGCTAGAACCTCCATTTTTGCACTCAGGTCTAAGTCTCATGGCCCTCTATCAGAATTTGGGAAGATTGGAGAAACTTAATTTTTCGCCCCAAAAAAAAACGTAAGGGGTACCACTGTCGTTTTTTTTTCGGGCCGAATTTTTGAGTTTCGATATCTCAGCTCTGGAAGGGGCTAGAACCTCCATTTTTGCACTCAGGTCTAAGTCTCATGGCCCTCTATCAGAATTTGGGAAGATTGGAGAAACTTAATTTTTCGCCCAAAAAAAAAAACGTAAGGGGTACCACTGTCGTTTTTTTTTCGGGCCGAATTTTTGAGTTTCGATATCTCAGCTCTGGAAGGGGCTAGAACCTCCATTTTTGCACTCAGGTCTAAGTCTCATGGCCCTCTATCAGAATTTGGGAAGATTGGAGAAACTTAATTTTTCGCCCAAAAAAAAAACCGTAAGGGGTACCACTGTCGTTTTTTTTTCGGGCCGAATTTTTGAGTTTCGATATCTCAGCTCTGGAAGGGGCTAGAACCTCCATTTTTGCACTCAGGTCTAAGTCTCATGGCCCTCTATCAGAATTTGGGAAGATTGGAGAAACTTTATTTTTCGCCCAAAAAAAAAAAACGTAAGGGGTACCACTGTCGTTTTTTTTTTCGGGCCGAATTTTTGAGTTTCGATATCTCAGCTCTGGAAGGGGCTAGAACCTCCATTTTTGCACTCAGGTCTAAGTCTCATGGCCCTCTATCAGAATTTGGGAAGATTGGAGAAACTTAATTTTTCGCCCAAAAAAAAAAAACGTAAGGGGTACCACTGTCGTTTTTTTTCGGGCCGAATTTTTGAGTTTCGATATCTCAGCTCTGGAAGGGGCTAGAACCTCCATTTTTGCACTCAGGTCTAAGTCTCATGGCCCTCTATCAGAATTTGGGAAGATTGGAGAAACTTAATTTTTCGCCCAAAAAAAAAAACGTAAGGGGTACCACTGTCGTTTTTTTTTCGGGCCGAATTTTTGAGTTTCGATATCTCAGCTCTGGAAGGGGCTAGAACCTCAATTTTTGCACTCAGGTCTAAGTCTCATGGCCCTCTTTCAGAATTTGGGAAGATTGGAGAAACTTAATTTTTCGCCCAAAAAAAAAAACGTAAGGGGTACCACTGTCGTTTTTTTTTCGGGCCGAATTTTTGAGTTTCGATATCTCAGCTCTGGAAGGGGCTAGAACCTCCATTTTTGCACCCAGGTCTAAGTCTCATGGCCCTCTATCAGAATTTGGGAAGATTGGAGAAACTTAATTTTTCGCCCAAAAAAAAAAACGTAAGGGGTACCACTGTCGTTTTTTTTTCGGGCCGAATTTTTGAGTTTCGATATCTCAGCTCTGGAAGGGGCTAGAACCTCCATTTTTGCACTCAGGTCTAAGTCTCATGGCCCTCTATCAGAATTTGGGAAGATTGGAGAAACTTAATTTTTCGCCCAAAAAAAAAAACGTAAGGGGTACCACTGTCGTTTTTTTTTTCGGGCCGAATTTTTGAGTTTCGATATCTCAGCTCTGGAAGGGGCTAGAACCTCCATTTTTGCACTCAGGTCTAAGTCTCATGGCCCTCTATCAGAATTTGGGAAGATTGGAGAAACTTAATTTTTCGCCCAAAAAAAAAAACGTAAGGGGTACCACTGTCGTTTTTTTTTCGGGCCGAATTTTTGAGTTTCGATATCTCAGCTCTGGAAGGGGCTATAACCTCCATTTTTGCACTCAGGTCTAAGTCTCATGGCCCTCTATCAGAATTTGGGAAGATTGGAGAAACTTAATTTTTCGCCCAAAAAAAAAACGTAAGGGGTACCACTGTCGTTTTTTTTTCGGGCCGAATTTTTGAGTTTCGATATCTCAGCTCTGGAAGGGGCTAGAACCTCCATTTTTGCACTCAGGTCTAAGTCTCATGGCCCTCTATCAGAATTTGGGAAGATTGGAGAAACTTAATTTTTCGCCCAAAAAAAAACGTAAGGGGTACCACTGTCGTTTTTTTTTCGGGCCGAATTTTTGAGTTTCGATATCTCAGCTCTGGAAGGGGCTAGAACCTCCATTTTTGCACTCAGGTCTAAGTCTCATGGCCCTCTATCAGAATTTGGGAAGATTGGAGAAACTTAATTTTTCGCCCAAAAAAAAAAACGTAAGGGGTACCACTGTCGTTTTTTTTTCGGGCCGAATTTTTGAGTTTCGATATCTCAGCTCTGGAAGGGGCTAGAACCTCCATTTTTGCACTCAGGTCTAAGTCTCATGGCCCTCTATCAGAATTTGGGAAGATTGGAGAAACTTAATTTTTCGCCCAAAAAAAAAAACGTAAGGGGTACCACTGTCGTTTTTTTTTCGGGCCGAATTTTTGAGTTTCGATATCGCAGCTCTGGAAGGGGCTAGAACCTCCATTTTTGCACTCAGGTCTAAGTCTCATGGCCCTCTATCAGAATTTGGGAAGATTGGAGAAACTTAATTTTTCGCCCAAAAAAAAAAACGTAAGGGGTACCACTGTCGTTTTTTTTTCGGGCCGAATTTTTGAGTTTCGATATCTCAGCTCTGGAAGGGGCTAGAACCTCCATTTTTGCACTCAGGTCTAAGACTCATGGCCCTCTATCAGAATTTGGGAAGATTGGAGAAACTTAATTTTTCGCCCAAAAAAAAAAACGTAAGGGGTACCACTGTCGGTTTTTTTTCGGGCCGAATTTTTGAGTTTCGATATCTCAGCTCTGGAAGGGGCTAGAACCTCCATTTTTGCACTCAGGTCTAAGTCTCATGGCCCTCTATCAGAATTTGGGAAGATTGGAGAAACTTAATTTTTCGCCCAAAAAAAAAAACGTATGGGGTACCACTGTCGTTTTTTTTTTCGGGCCGAATTTTTGAGTTTCGATATCTCAGCTCTGGAAGGGGCTAGAACCTCCATTTTTGCACTCAGGTCTAAGTCTCATGGCCCTCTATCAGAATTTGGGAAGATTGGAGAAACTTAATTTTTCGCCCAAAAAAAAAAAAAAAACGTAAGGGGTACCACTGTCGTTTTTTTTTCGGGCCGAATTTTTGAGTTTCGATATCTCAGCTCTGGAAGGGGCTAGAACCTCCATTTTTGCACTCAGGTCTAAGTCTCATGGCCCTCTATCAGAATTTGGGAAGATTGGAGAAACTTAATTTTTCGCCCAAAAAAAAAAACGTAAGGGGTACCACTGTCGTTTTTTTTCGGGCCGAATTTTTGAGTTTCGATATCTCAGCTCTGGAAGGGGCTAGAACCTCCATTTTTGCACTCAGGTCTAAGTCTCATGGCCCTCTATCAGAATTTGGGAAGATTGGAGAAACTTAATTTTTCGCCCAAAAAAAAAACGTAAGGGGTACCACTGTCGTTTTTTTTTCGGGCCGAATTTTTGAGTTTCGATATCTCAGCTCTGGAAGGGGCTAGAACCTCCATTTTTGCACTCAGGTCTAAGTCTCATGGCCCTCTATCAGAATTTGGGAAGATTGGAGAAACTTAATTTTTCGCCCAAAAAAAAACGTAAGGGGTACCACTGTCGTTTTTTTTTCGGGCCGAATTTTTGAGTTTCGATATCTCAGCTCTGGAAGGGGCTAGAACCTCCATTTTTGCACTCAGGTCTAAGTCTCATGGCCCTCTATCAGAATTTGGGAAGATTGGAGAAACTTAATTTTTCGCCCAAAAAAAAAACCGTAAGGGGTACCACTGTCGTTTTTTTTTTCGGGCCGAATTTTTGAGTTTCGATATCTCAGCTCTGGAAGGGGCTAGAACCTCCATTTTTGCACTCAGGTCTAAGTCTCATGGCCCTCTATCAGAATTTGGGAAGATTGGAGAAACTTTATTTTTCGCCCAAAAAAAAAAAACGTAAGGGGTACCACTGTCGTTTTTTTTTTCGGGCCGAATTTTTGAGTTTCGATATCTCAGCTCTGGAAGGGGCTAGAACCTCCATTTTTGCACTCAGGTCTAAGTCTCATGGCCCTCTATCAGAATTTGGGAAGATTGGAGAAACTTTATTTTTCGCCCAAAAAAAAAAAACGTAAGGGGTACCACTGTCGTTTTTTTTCGGGCCGAATTTTTGAGTTTCGATATCTCAGCTCTGGAAGGGGCTAGAACCTCCATTTTTGCACTCAGGTCTAAGTCTCATGGCCCTCTATCAGAATTTGGGAAGATTGGAGAAACTTAATTTTTCGCCCAAAAAAAAAAACGTAAGGGGTACCACTGTCGTTTTTTTTTCGGGCCGAATTTTTGAGTTTCGATATCTCAGCTCTGGAAGGGGCTAGAACCTCAATTTTTGCACTCAGGTCTAAGTCTCATGGCCCTCTTTCAGAATTTGGGAAGATTGGAGAAACTTAATTTTTCGCCCAAAAAAAAAACGTAAGGGGTACCACTGTCGTTTTTTTTTCGGGCCGAATTTTTGAGTTTCGATATCTCAGCTCTGGAAGGGGCTAGAACCTCCATTTTTGCACCCAGGTCTAAGTCTCATGGCCCTCTATCAGAATTTGGGAAGATTGGAGAAACTTAATTTTTCGCCCAAAAAAAAAAACGTAAGGGGTACCACTGTCGTTTTTTTTTCGGGCCGAATTTTTGAGTTTCGATATCTCAGCTCTGGAAGGGGCTAGAACCTCCATTTTTGCACTCAGGTCTAAGTCTCATGGCCCTCTATCAGAATTTGGGAAGATTGGAGAAACTTAATTTTTCGCCCAAAAAAAAAAAACGTAAGGGGTACCACTGTCGTTTTTTTTTCGGGCCGAATTTTTGAGTTTCGATATCTCAGCTCTGGAAGGGGCTAGAACCTCCATTTTTGCACTCAGGTCTAAGTCTCATGGCCCTCTATCAGAATTTGGGAAGATTGGAGAAACTTAATTTTTCGCCCAAAAAAAAAAACGTAAGGGGTACCACTGTCGTTTTTTTTTCGGGCCGAATTTTTGAGTTTCGATATCTCAGCTCTGGAAGGGGCTATAACCTCCATTTTTGCACTCAGGTCTAAGTCTCATGGCCCTCTATCAGAATTTGGGAAGATTGGAGAAACTTAATTTTTCGCCCAAAAAAAAAACGTAAGGGGTACCACTGTCGTTTTTTTTTCGGGCCGAATTTTTGAGTTTCGATATCTCAGCTCTGGAAGGGGCTAGAACCTCCATTTTTGCACTCAGGTCTAAGTCTCATGGCCCTCTATCAGAATTTGGGAAGATTGGAGAAACTTAATTTTTCGCCCAAAAAAAAAACGTAAGGGGTACCACTGTCGTTTTTTTTTCGGGCCGAATTTTTGAGTTTCGATATCTCAGCTCTGGAAGGGGCTAGAACCTCCATTTTTGCACTCAGGTCTAAGTCTCATGGCCCTCTATCAGAATTTGGGAAGATTGGAGAAACTTAATTTTTCGCCCAAAAAAAAAACGTAAGGGGTACCACTGTCGTTTTTTTTTCGGGCCGAATTTTTGAGTTTCGATATCTCAGCTCTGGAAGGGGCTAGAACCTCCATTTTTGCACTCAGGTCTAAGTCTCATGGCCCTCTATCAGAATTTGGGAAGATTGGAGAAACTTAATTTTTCGCCCAAAAAAAAAAACGTAAGGGGTACCACTGTCGTTTTTTTTTCGGGCCGAATTTTTGAGTTTCGATATCTCAGCTCTGGAAGGGGCTAGAACCTCCATTTTTGCACTCAGGTCTAAGTCTCATGGCCCTCTATCAGAATTTGGGAAGATTGGAGAAACTTAATTTTTCGCCCAAAAAAAAAAACGTAAGGGGTACCACTGTCGTTTTTTTTTCGGGCCGAATTTTTGAGTTTCGATATCTCAGCTCTGGAAGGGGCTAGAACCTCCATTTTTGCACTCAGGTCTAAGTCTCATGGCCCTCTATCAGAATTTGGGAAGATTGGAGAAACTTAATTTTTCGCCCAAAAAAAAAAACGTAAGGGGTACCACTGTCGTTTTTTTTTCGGGCCGAATTTTTGAGTTTCGATATCTCAGCTCTGGAAGGGGCTAGAACCTCCATTTTTGCACTCAGGTCTAAGTCTCATGGCCCTCTATCAGAATTTGGGAAGATTGGAGAAACTTAATTTTTCGCCCAAAAAAAAAAACGTAAGGGGTACCACTGTCGTTTTTTTTTCGGGCCGAATTTTTGAGTTTCGATATCTCAGCTCTGGAAGGGGCTAGAACCTCCATTTTTGCACTCAGGTCTAAGTCTCATGGCCCTCTATCAGAATTTGGGAAGATTGGAGAAACTTAATTTTTCGCCCAAAAAAAAAAACGTAAGGGGTACCACTGTCGTTTTTTTTTCGGGCCGAATTTTTGAGTTTCGATATCTCAGCTCTGGAAGGGGCTAGAACCTCCATTTTTGCACTCAGGTCTAAGTCTCATGGCCCTCTATCAGAATTTGGGAAGATTGGAGAAACTTAATTTTTCGCCCAAAAAAAAAAACGTAAGGGGTACCACTGTCGTTTTTTTTTCGGGCCGAATTTTTGAGTTTCGATATCTCAGCTCTGGAAGGGGCTAGAACCTCCATTTTTGCACTCAGGTCTAAGTCTCATGGCCCTCTATCAGAATTTGGGAAGATTGGAGAAACTTAATTTTTCGCCCAAAAAAAAAAACGTAAGGGGTACCACTGTCGTTTTTTTTTCGGGCCGAATTTTTGAGTTTCGATATCTCAGCTCTGGAAGGGGCTAGAACCTCCATTTTTGCACTCAGGTCTAAGTCTCATGGCCCTCTATCAGAATTTGGGAAGATTGGAGAAACTTAATTTTTCGCCCAAAAAAAAAAACGTAAG
Source organism: Pimephales promelas (assembly GCF_988280905.1). NCBI lineage: Eukaryota > Metazoa > Chordata > Actinopteri > Cypriniformes > Leuciscidae > Pimephales > Pimephales promelas. Next base: position 5,230,616 of record NC_142785.1, on the reverse strand, counting down.
GGGTACCACTGTCGTTTTTTTTTCGGGCCGAATTTTTGAGTTTCGATATCTCAGCTCTGGAAGGGGCTAGAACCTCCATTTTTGCACTCAGGTCTAAGTCTCATGGCCCTCTATCAGAATTTGGGAAGATTGGAGAAACTTAATTTTTCGCCCAAAAAAAAAAACGTAAGGGGTACCACTGTCGTTTTTTTTTCGGGCCGAATTTTTGAGTTTCGATATCTCAGCTCTGGAAGGGGCTAGAACCTCCATTTTTGCACTCAGGTCTAAGTCTCATGGCCCTCTATCAGAATTTGGGAAGATTGGAGAAACTTAATTTTTCGCCCAAAAAAAAAAACGTAAGGGGTACCACTGTCGTTTTTTTTTCGGGCCGAATTTTTGAGTTTCGATATCTCAGCTCTGGAAGGGGCTAGAACCTCCATTTTTGCACTCAGGTCTAAGTCTCATGGCCCTCTATCAGAATTTGGGAAGATTGGAGAAACTTAATTTTTCGCCCAAAAAAAAAAACGTAAGGGGTACCACTGTCGTTTTTTTTTCGGGCCGAATTTTTGAGTTTCGATATCTCAGCTCTGGAAGGGGCTAGAACCTCCATTTTTGCACTCAGGTCTAAGTCTCATGGCCCTCTATCAGAATTTGGGAAGATTGGAGAAACTTAATTTTTCGCCCAAAAAAAAAAACGTAAGGGGTACCACTGTCGTTTTTTTTTCGGGCCGAATTTTTGAGTTTCGATATCTCAGCTCTGGAAGGGGCTAGAACCTCCATTTTTGCACTCAGGTCTAAGTCTCATGGCCCTCTATCAGAATTTGGGAAGATTGGAGAAACTTAATTTTTCGCCCAAAAAAAAAAACGTAAGGGGTACCACTGTCGTTTTTTTTTCGGGCCGAATTTTTGAGTTTCGATATCTCAGCTCTGGAAGGGGCTAGAACCTCCATTTTTGACACTCAGGTCTAAGTCTCATGGCCCTCTATCAGAATTTGGGAAGATTGGAGAAACTTAATTTTTCGCCCAAAAAAAAAAACGTAAGGGGTACCACTGTCGTTTTTTTTTCGGGCCGAATTTTTGAGTTTCGATATCTCAGCTCTGGAAGGGGCTAGAACCTCCATTTTTGCACTCAGGTCTAAGTCTCATGGCCCTCTATCAGAATTTGGGAAGATTGGAGAAACTTAATTTTTCGCCCAAAAAAAAAAACGTAAGGGGTACCACTGTCGTTTTTTTTTCGGGCCGAATTTTTGAGTTTCGATATCTCAGCTCTGGAAGGGGCTAGAACCTCCATTTTTGCACTCAGGTCTAAGTCTCATGGCCCTCTATCAGAATTTGGGAAGATTGGAGAAACTTAATTTTTCGCCCAAAAAAAAAAACGTAAGGGGTACCACTGTCGTTTTTTTTTCGGGCCGAATTTTTGAGTTTCGATATCTCAGCTCTGGAAGGGGCTAGAACCTCCATTTTTGCACTCAGGTCTAAGTCTCATGGCCCTCTATCAGAATTTGGGAAGATTGGAGAAACTTAATTTTTCGCCCAAAAAAAAAAACGTAAGGGGTACCACTGTCGTTTTTTTTTCGGGCCGAATTTTTGAGTTTCGATATCTCAGCTCTGGAAGGGGCTAGAACCTCCATTTTTGCACTCAGGTCTAAGTCTCATGGCCCTCTATCAGAATTTGGGAAGATTGGAGAAACTTAATTTTTCGCCCAAAAAAAAAAACGTAAGGGGTACCACTGTCGTTTTTTTTTCGGGCCGAATTTTTGAGTTTCGATATCTCAGCTCTGGAAGGGGCTAGAACCTCCATTTTTGCACTCAGGTCTAAGTCTCATGGCCCTCTATCAGAATTTGGGAAGATTGGAGAAACTTAATTTTTCGCCCAAAAAAAAAAACGTAAGGGGTACCACTGTCGTTTTTTTTTCGGGCCGAATTTTTGAGTTTCGATATCTCAGCTCTGGAAGGGGCTAGAACCTCCATTTTTGCACTCAGGTCTAAGTCTCATGGCCCTCTATCAGAATTTGGGAAGATTGGAGAAACTTAATTTTTCGCCCAAAAAAAAAAACGTAAGGGGTACCACTGTCGTTTTTTTTTCGGGCCGAATTTTTGAGTTTCGATATCTCAGCTCTGGAAGGGGCTAGAACCTCCATTTTTGCACTCAGGTCTAAGTCTCATGGCCCTCTATCAGAATTTGGGAAGATTGGAGAAACTTAATTTTTCGCCCAAAAAAAAAAACGTAAGGGGTACCACTGTCGTTTTTTTTTCGGGCCGAATTTTTGAGTTTCGATATCTCAGCTCTGGAAGGGGCTAGAACCTCCATTTTTGCACTCAGGTCTAAGTCTCATGGCCCTCTATCAGAATTTGGGAAGATTGGAGAAACTTAATTTTTCGCCCAAAAAAAAAAACGTAAGGGGTACCACTGTCGTTTTTTTTTCGGGCCGAATTTTTGAGTTTCGATATCTCAGCTCTGGAAGGGGCTAGAACCTCCATTTTTGCACTCAGGTCTAAGTCTCATGGCCCTCTATCAGAATTTGGGAAGATTGGAGAAACTTAATTTTTCGCCCAAAAAAAAAAACGTAAGGGGTACCACTGTCGTTTTTTTTTCGGGCCGAATTTTTGAGTTTCGATATCTCAGCTCTGGAAGGGGCTAGAACGAACCTCCATTTTTGCACTCAGGTCTAAGTCTCATGGCCCTCTATCAGAATTTGGGAAGATTGGAGAAACTTAATTTTTCGCCCAAAAAAAAAAACGTAAGGGGTACCACTGTCGTTTTTTTTTCGGGCCGAATTTTTGAGTTTCGATATCTCAGCTCTGGAAGGGGCTAGAACCTCCATTTTTGCACTCAGGTCTAAGTCTCATGGCCCTCTATCAGAATTTGGGAAGATTGGAGAAACTTAATTTTTCGCCCAAAAAAAAAAACGTATGGGGTACCACTGTCGTTTTTTTTTTCGGGCCGAATTTTTGAGTTTCGATATCTCAGCTCTGGAAGGGGCTAGAACCTCCATTTTTGCACTCAGGTCTAAGTCTCATGGCCCTCTATCAGAATTTGGGAAGATTGGAGAAACTTAATTTTTCGCCCAAAAAAAAAAAAAACGTAAGGGGTACCACTGTCGTTTTTTTTTCGGGCCGAATTTTTGAGTTTCGATATCTCAGCTCTGGAAGGGGCTAGAACCTCCATTTTTGCACTCAGGTCTAAGTCTCATGGCCCTCTATCGGAATTTGGGAAGATTGGAGAAACTTAATTTTTCGCCCAAAAAAAAAAACGTAAGGGGTACCACTGTCGTTTTTTTTTCGGGCCGAATTTTTGAGTTTCGATATCTCAGCTCTGGAAGGGGCTAGAACCTCCATTTTTGCACTCAGGTCTAAGTCTCATGGCCCTCTATCAGAATTTGGGAAGATTGGAGAAACTTAATTTTTCGCCCAAAAAAAAAACGTAAGGGGTACCACTGTCGTTTTTTTTTCGGGCCGAATTTTTGAGTTTCGATATCTCAGCTCTGGAAGGGGCTAGAACCTCCATTTTTGCACTCAGGTCTAAGTCTCATGGCCCTCTATCAGAATTTGGGAAGATTGGAGAAACTTAATTTTTCGCCCAAAAAAAAAAACGTAAGGGGTACCACTGTCGTTTTTTTTTCGGGCCGAATTTTTGAGTTTCGATATCTCAGCTCTGGAAGGGGCTAGAACCTCCATTTTTGCACTCAGGTCTAAGTCTCATGGCCCTCTATCAGAATTTGGGAAGATTGGAGAAACTTAATTTTTCGCCCAAAAAAAAAAACGTAAGGGGTACCACTGTCGTTTTTTTTTCGGGCCGAATTTTTGAGTTTCGATATCGCAGCTCTGGAAGGGGCTAGAACCTCCATTTTTGCACTCAGGTCTAAGTCTCATGGCCCTCTATCAGAATTTGGGAAGATTGGAGAAACTTAATTTTTCGCCCAAAAAAAAAACGTAAGGGGTACCACTGTCGTTTTTTTTTCGGGCCGAATTTTTGAGTTTCGATATCTCAGCTCTGGAAGGGGCTAGAACCTCCATTTTTGCACCCAGGTCTAAGTCTCATGGCCCTCTATCAGAATTTGGGAAGATTGGAGAAACTTAATTTTTCGCCCAAAAAAAAAAACGTAAGGGGTACCACTGTCGTTTTTTTTTCGGGCCGAATTTTTGAGTTTCGATATCTCAGCTCTGGAAGGGGCTAGAACCTCCATTTTTGCACTCAGGTCTAAGTCTCATGGCCCTCTATCAGAATTTGGGAAGATTGGAGAAACTTAATTTTTCGCCCAAAAAAAAAAACGTAAGGGGTACCACTGTCGTTTTTTTTTTCGGGCCGAATTTTTGAGTTTCGATATCTCAGCTCTGGAAGGGGCTAGAACCTCCATTTTTGCACTCAGGTCTAAGTCTCATGGCCCTCTATCAGAATTTGGGAAGATTGGAGAAACTTAATTTTTCGCCCAAAAAAAAAAACGTAAGGGGTACCACTGTCGTTTTTTTTTCGGGCCGAATTTTTGAGTTTCGATATCTCAGCTCTGGAAGGGGCTAGAACCTCCATTTTTGCACTCAGGTCTAAGTCTCATGGCCCTCTATCAGAATTTGGGAAGATTGGAGAAACTTAATTTTTCGCCCAAAAAAAAAAACGTAAGGGGTACCACTGTCGTTTTTTTTTCGGGCCGAATTTTTGAGTTTCGATATCTCAGCTCTGGAAGGGGCTAGAACCTCCATTTTTGCACTCAGGTCTAAGTCTCATGGCCCTCTATCAGAATTTGGGAAGATTGGAGAAACTTAATTTTTCGCCCAAAAAAAAAAACGTAAGGGGTACCACTGTCGTTTTTTTTTCGGGCCGAATTTTTGAGTTTCGATATCTCAGCTCTGGAAGGGGCTAGAACCTCCATTTTTGCACTCAGGTCTAAGTCTCATGGCCCTCTATCAGAATTTGGGAAGATTGGAGAAACTTAATTTTTCGCCCAAAAAAAAAAAACGTATGGGGTACCACTGTCGTTTTTTTTTTCGGGCCGAATTTTTGAGTTTCGATATCTCAGCTCTGGAAGGGGCTAGAACCTCCATTTTTGCACTCAGGTCTAAGTCTCATGGCCCTCTATCAGAATTTGGGAAGATTGGAGAAACTTAATTTTTCGCCCAAAAAAAAAAAAAAAACGTAAGGGGTACCACTGTCGTTTTTTTTTCGGGCCGAATTTTTGAGTTTCGATATCTCAGCTCTGGAAGGGGCTAGAACCTCCATTTTTGCACTCAGGTCTAAGTCTCATGGCCCTCTATCAGAATTTGGGAAGATTGGAGAAACTTAATTTTTCGCCCAAAAAAAAAAACGTAAGGGGTACCACTGTCGTTTTTTTTTCGGGCCGAATTTTTGAGTTTCGATATCTCAGCTCTGGAAGGGGCTAGAACCTCCATTTTTGCACTCAGGTCTAAGTCTCATGGCCCTCTATCAGAATTTGGGAAGATTGGAGAAACTTAATTTTTCGCCCAAAAAAAAAACGTAAGGGGTACCACTGTCGTTTTTTTTTTTCGGGCCGAATTTTTGAGTTTCGATATCTCAGCTCTGGAAGGGGCTAGAACCTCCATTTTTGCACTCAGGTCTAAGTCTCATGGCCCTCTATCAGAATTTGGGAAGATTGGAGAAACTTAATTTTTCGCCCAAAAAAAAAAACGTAAGGGGTACCACTGTCGTTTTTTTTTCGGGCCGAATTTTTGAGTTTCGATATCTCAGCTCTGGAAGGGGCTATAACCTCCATTTTTGCACTCAGGTCTAAGTCTCATGGCCCTCTATCAGAATTTGGGAAGATTGGAGAAACTTAATTTTTCGCCCAAAAAAAAAACGTAAGGGGTACCACTGTCGTTTTTTTTTCGGGCCGAATTTTTGAGTTTCGATATCTCAGCTCTGGAAGGGGCTAGAACCTCCATTTTTGCACTCAGGTCTAAGTCTCATGGCCCTCTATCAGAATTTGGGAAGATTGGAGAAACTTAATTTTTCGCCCAAAAAAAAAAACGTAAGGGGTACCACTGTCGTTTTTTTTTCGGGCCGAATTTTTGAGTTTCGATATCTCAGCTCTGGAAGGGGCTAGAACCTCCATTTTTGCACTCAGGTCTAAGTCTCATGGCCCTCTATCAGAATTTGGGAAGATTGGAGAAACTTAATTTTTCGCCCAAAAAAAAAAAACGTAAGGGGTACCACTGTCGTTTTTTTTTCGGGCCGAATTTTTGAGTTTCGATATCTCAGCTCTGGAAGGGGCTAGAACCTCCATTTTTGCACTCAGGTCTAAGTCTCATGGCCCTCTATCAGAATTTGGGAAGATTGGAGAAACTTAATTTTTCGCCCAAAAAAAAAAACGTAAGGGGTACCACTGTCGTTTTTTTTTCGGGCCGAATTTTTGAGTTTCGATATCTCAGCTCTGGAAGGGGCTAGAACCTCCATTTTTGCACTCAGGTCTAAGTCTCATGGCCCTCTATCAGAATTTGGGAAGATTGGAGAAACTTAATTTTTCGCCCAAAAAAAAAAACGTATGGGGTACCACTGTCGTTTTTTTTTTCGGGCCGAATTTTTGAGTTTCGATATCTCAGCTCTGGAAGGGGCTAGAACCTCCATTTTTGCACTCAGGTCTAAGTCTCATGGCCCTCTATCAGAATTTGGGAAGATTGGAGAAACTTAATTTTTCGCCCAAAAAAAAAAAAAAACGTAAGGGGTACCACTGTCGTTTTTTTTTTCGGGCCGAATTTTTGAGTTTCGATATCTCAGCTCTGGAAGGGGCTAGAACCTCCATTTTTGCACTCAGGTCTAAGTCTCATGGCCCTCTATCAGAATTTGGGAAGATTGGAGAAACTTAATTTTTCGCCCAAAAAAAAAAACGTAAGGGGTACCACTGTCGTTTTTTTTTCGGGCCGAATTTTTGAGTTTCGATATCTCAGCTCTGGAAGGGGCTAGAACCTCCATTTTTGCACTCAGGTCTAAGTCTCATGGCCCTCTATCAGAATTTGGGAAGATTGGAGAAACTTAATTTTTCGCCCAAAAAAAAAAACGTAAGGGGTACCACTGTCGTTTTTTTTTCGGGCCGAATTTTTGAGTTTCGATATCTCAGCTCTGGAAGGGGCTAGAACCTCCATTTTTGCACTCAGGTCTAAGTCTCATGGCCCTCTATCAGAATTTGGGAAGATTGGAGAAACTTAATTTTTCGCCCAAAAAAAAAAACGTAAGGGGTACCACTGTCGTTTTTTTTTCGGGCCGAATTTTTGAGTTTCGATATCTCAGCTCTGGAAGGGGCTAGAACCTCCATTTTTGCACTCAGGTCTAAGTCTCATGGCCCTCTATCAGAATTTGGGAAGATTGGAGAAACTTAATTTTTCGCCCAAAAAAAAAACGTAAGGGGTACCACTGTCGTTTTTTTTTTCGGGCCGAATTTTTGAGTTTCGATATCTCAGCTCTGGAAGGGGCTAGAACCTCCATTTTTGCACTCAGGTCTAAGTCTCATGGCCCTCTATCAGAATTTGGGAAGATTGGAGAAACTTAATTTTTCGCCCAAAAAAAAAAAACGTAAGGGGTACCACTGTCGTTTTTTTTTCGGGCCGAATTTTTGAGTTTCGATATCTCAGCTCTGGAAGGGGCTAGAACCTCCATTTTTGCACTCAGGTCTAAGTCTCATGGCCCTCTATCAGAATTTGGGAAGATTGGAGAAACTTAATTTTTCGCCCAAAAAAAAAAACGTATGGGGTACCACTGTCGTTTTTTTTTTCGGGCCGAATTTTTGAGTTTCGATATCTCAGCTCTGGAAGGGGCTAGAACCTCCATTTTTGCACTCAGGTCTAAGTCTCATGGCCCTCTATCAGAATTTGGGAAGATTGGAGAAACTTAATTTTTCGCCCAAAAAAAAAAAACGTAAGGGGTACCACTGTCGTTTTTTTTTCGGGCCGAATTTTTGAGTTTCGATATCTCAGCTCTGGAAGGGGCTAGAACCTCCATTTTTGCACTCAGGTCTAAGTCTCATGGCCCTCTATCAGAATTTGGGAAGATTGGAGAAACTTAATTTTTCGCCCAAAAAAAAAAACGTAAGGGGTACCACTGTCGTTTTTTTTTCGGGCCGAATTTTTGAGTTTCGATATCTCAGCTCTGGAAGGGGCTAGAACCTCCATTTTTGCACTCAGGTCTAAGTCTCATGGCCCTCTATCAGAATTTGGGAAGATTGGAGAAACTTAATTTTTCGCCCAAAAAAAAAAACGTAAGGGGTACCACTGTCGTTTTTTTTTTCGGGCCGAATTTTTGAGTTTCGATATCTCAGCTCTGGAAGGGGCTAGAACCTCCATTTTTGCACTCAGGTCTAAGTCTCATGGCCCTCTATCAGAATTTGGGAAGATTGGAGAAACTTAATTTTTCGCCCAAAAAAAAAAACGTAAGGGGTACCACTGTCGTTTTTTTTTCGGGCCGAATTTTTGAGTTTCGATATCTCAGCTCTGGAAGGGGCTAGAACCTCCATTTTTGCACTCAGGTCTAAGTCTCATGGCCCTCTATCAGAATTTGGGAAGATTGGAGAAACTTAATTTTTCGCCCAAAAAAAAAAACGTAAGGGGTACCACTGTCGTTTTTTTTTCGGGCCGAATTTTTGAGTTTCGATATCTCAGCTCTGGAAGGGGCTAGAACCTCCATTTTTGCACTCAGGTCTAAGTCTCATGGCCCTCTATCAGAATTTGGGAAGATTAAAGAAACTTAATTTTTCGCCCAAAAAAAAAAACGTAAGGGGTACCACTGTCGTTTTTTTTTCGGGCCGAATTTTTGAGTTTCGATATCTCAGCTCTGGAAGGGGCTAGAACCTCCATTTTTGCACTCAGGTCTAAGTCTCATGGCCCTCTATCAGAATTTGGGAAGATTGGAGAAACTTAATTTTTCGCCCAAAAAAAAAACCCGTAAGGGGTACCACTGTCGTTTTTTTTTCGGGCCGAATTTTTGAGTTTCGATATCTCAGCTCTGGAAGGGGCTAGAACCTCCATTTTTGCACTCAGGTCTAAGTCTCATGGCCCTCTATCAGAATTTGGAAAGATTGGAGAAACTTAATTTTTCGCCCAAAAAAAAAAAACGTAAGGGGTACCACTGTCGTTTTTTTTTCGGGCCGAATTTTTGAGTTTCGATATCTCAGCTCTGGAAGGGGATAGAACCTCCATTTTTGCACTCAGGTCTAAGTCTCATGGCCCTCTATCAGAATTTGGGAAGATTGGAGAAACTTAATTTTTCGCCCAAAAAAAAAAACGTAAGGGGTACCACTGTCGTTTTTTTTTCGGGCCGAATTTTTGAGTTTCGATATCTCAGCTCTGGAAGGGGCTAGAACCTCCATTTTTGCACTCAGGTCTAAGTCTCATGGCCCTCTATCAGAATTTGGGAAGATTGGAGAAACTTAATTTTTCGCCCAAAAAAAAAAACCGTAAGGGGTACCACTGTCGTTTTTTTTTCGGGCCGAATTTTTGAGTTTCGATATCTCAGCTCTGGAAGGGGCTAGAACCTCCATTTTTGCACTCAGGTCTAAGTCTCATGGCCCTCTATCAGAATTTGGGAAGATTGGAGAAACTTAATTTTTCGCCCAAAAAAAAAAACGTAAGGGGTACCACTGTCGTTTTTTTTTCGGGCCGAATTTTTGAGTTTCGATATCTCAGCTCTGGAAGGGGCTAGAACCTCCATTTTTGCACTCAGGTCTAAGTCTCATGGCCCTCTATCAGAATTTGGGAAGATTGGAGAAACTTAATTTTTCGCCCAAAAAAAAAAACGTAAGGGGTACCACTGTCGTTTTTTTTTTCGGGCCGAATTTTTGAGTTTCGATATCTCAGCTCTGGAAGGGGCTAGAACCTCCATTTTTGCACTCAGGTCTAAGTCTCATGGCCCTCTATCAGAATTTGGGAAGATTGGAGAAACTTAATTTTTCGCCCAAAAAAAAAAACGTAAGGGGTACCACTGTCGGTTTTTTTTCGGGCCGAATTTTTGAGTTTCGATATCTCAGCTCTGGAAGGGGCTATAACCTCCATTTTTGCACTCAGGTCTAAGTCTCATGGCCCTCTATCAGAATTTGGGAAGATTGGAGAAACTTAATTTTTCGCCCAAAAAAAAAACGTAAGGGGTACCACTGTCGTTTTTTTTTTCGGGCCGAATTTTTGAGTTTCGATATCTCAGCTCTGGAAGGGGCTAGAACCTCCATTTTTGCACTCAGGTCTAAGTCTCATGGCCCTCTATCAGAATTTGGGAAGATTGGAGAAACTTAATTTTTCGCCCAAAAAAAAAAACGTAAGGGGTACCACTGTCGTTTTTTTTTCGGGCCGAATTTTTGAGTTTCGATATCTCAGCTCTGGAAGGGGCTAGAACCTCCATTTTTGCACTCAGGTCTAAGTCTCATGGCCCTCTATCAGAATTTGGGAAGATTGGAGAAACTTAATTTTTCGCCCAAAAAAAAAAACGTAAGGGGTACCACTGTCGTTTTTTTTTCGGGCCGAATTTTTGAGTTTCGATATCTCAGCTCTGGAAGGGGCTAGAACCTCCATTTTTGCACTCAGGTCTAAGTCTCATGGCCCTCTATCAGAATTTGGGAAGATTGGAGAAACTTAATTTTTCGCCCAAAAAAAAAACCCGTAAGGGGTACCACTGTCGTTTTTTTTTCGGGCCGAATTTTTGAGTTTCGATATCTCAGCTCTGGAAGGGGCTAGAACCTCCATTTTTGCACTCAGGTCTAAGTCTCATGGCCCTCTATCAGAATTTGGAAAGATTGGAGAAACTTAATTTTTCGCCCAAAAAAAAAAAACGTAAGGGGTACCACTGTCGTTTTTTTTTCGGGCCGAATTTTTGAGTTTCGATATCTCAGCTCTGGAAGGGGATAGAACCTCCATTTTTGCACTCAGGTCTAAGTCTCATGGCCCTCTATCAGAATTTGGGAAGATTGGAGAAACTTAATTTTTCGCCCAAAAAAAAAAACGTAAGGGGTACCACTGTCGTTTTTTTTTCGGGCCGAATTTTTGAGTTTCGATATCTCAGCTCTGGAAGGGGCTAGAACCTCCATTTTTGCACTCAGGTCTAAGTCTCATGGCCCTCTATCAGAATTTGGGAAGATTGGAGAAACTTAATTTTTCGCCCAAAAAAAAAAACCGTAAGGGGTACCACTGTCGTTTTTTTTTCGGGCCGAATTTTTGAGTTTCGATATCTCAGCTCTGGAAGGGGCTAGAACCTCCATTTTTGCACTCAGGTCTAAGTCTCATGGCCCTCTATCAGAATTTGGGAAGATTGGAGAAACTTAATTTTTCGCCCAAAAAAAAAAACGTAAGGGGTACCACTGTCGTTTTTTTTTCGGGCCGAATTTTTGAGTTTCGATATCTCAGCTCTGGAAGGGGCTAGAACCTCCATTTTTGCACTCAGGTCTAAGTCTCATGGCCCTCTATCAGAATTTGGGAAGATTGGAGAAACTTAATTTTTCGCCCAAAAAAAAAAACGTAAGGGGTACCACTGTCGTTTTTTTTTTCGGGCCGAATTTTTGAGTTTCGATATCTCAGCTCTGGAAGGGGCTAGAACCTCCATTTTTGCACTCAGGTCTAAGTCTCATGGCCCTCTATCAGAATTTGGGAAGATTGGAGAAACTTAATTTTTCGCCCAAAAAAAAAAACGTAAGGGGTACCACTGTCGGTTTTTTTTCGGGCCGAATTTTTGAGTTTCGATATCTCAGCTCTGGAAGGGGCTATAACCTCCATTTTTGCACTCAGGTCTAAGTCTCATGGCCCTCTATCAGAATTTGGGAAGATTGGAGAAACTTAATTTTTCGCCCAAAAAAAAAACGTAAGGGGTACCACTGTCGTTTTTTTTTTCGGGCCGAATTTTTGAGTTTCGATATCTCAGCTCTGGAAGGGGCTAGAACCTCCATTTTTGCACTCAGGTCTAAGTCTCATGGCCCTCTATCAGAATTTGGGAAGATTGGAGAAACTTAATTTTTCGCCCAAAAAAAAAAACGTAAGGGGTACCACTGTCGTTTTTTTTTCGGGCCGAATTTTTGAGTTTCGATATCTCAGCTCTGGAAGGGGCTAGAACCTCCATTTTTGCACTCAGGTCTAAGTCTCATGGCCCTCTATCAGAATTTGGGAAGATTGGAGAAACTTAATTTTTCGCCCAAAAAAAAAAACGTAAGGGGTACCACTGTCGTTTTTTTTTCGGGCCGAATTTTTGAGTTTCGATATCTCAGCTCTGGAAGGGGCTAGAACCTCCATTTTTGCACTCAGGTCTAAGTCTCATGGCCCTCTATCAGAATTTGGGAAGATTGGAGAAACTTAATTTTTCGCCCAAAAAAAAAAACGTAAGGGGTACCACTGTCGTTTTTTTTTCGGGCCGAATTTTTGAGTTTCGATATCTCAGCTCTGGAAGGGGCTAGCACCTCCATTTTTGCACTCAGGTCTAAGTCTCATGGCCCTCTATCAGAATTTGGGAAGATTGGAGAAACTTAATTTTTCGCCCAAAAAAAAAAACGTAAGGGGTACCACTGTCGTTTTTTTTTCGGGCCGAATTTTTGAGTTTCGATATCTCAGCTCTGGAAGGGGCTAGAACCTCCATTTTTGCACTCAGGTCTAAGTCTCATGGCCCTCTATCAGAATTTGGGAAGATTGGAGAAACTTAATTTTTCGCCCAAAAAAAAAAACGTAAGGGGTACCACTGTCGTTTTTTTTTCGGGCCGAATTTTTGAGTTTCGATATCTCAGCTCTGGAAGGGGCTAGAACCTCAATTTTTGCACTCAGGTCTAAGTCTCATGGCCCTCTATCAGAATTTGGGAAGATTGGAGAAACTTAATTTTTCGCCCAAAAAAAAAAACGTAAGGGGTACCACTGTCGTTTTTTTTTCGGGCCGAATTTTTGAGTTTCGATATCTCAGCTCTGGAAGGGGCTAGAACCTCCATTTTTGCACCCAGGTCTAAGTCTCATGGCCCTCTATCAGAATTTGGGAAGATTGGAGAAACTTAATTTTTCGCCCAAAAAAAAAAACGTAAGGGGTACCACTGTCGTTTTTTTTTCGGGCCGAATTTTTGAGTTTCGATATCTCAGCTCTGGAAGGGGCTAGAACCTCCATTTTTGCACTCAGGTCTAAGTCTCATGGCCCTCTATCAGAATTTGGGAAGATTGGAGAAACTTAATTTTTCGCCCAAAAAAAAAAAACGTAAGGGGTACCACTGTCGTTTTTTTTTCGGGCCGAATTTTTGAGTTTCGATATCTCAGCTCTGGAAGGGGCTAGAACCTCCATTTTTGCACTCAGGTCTAAGTCTCATGGCCCTCTATCAGAATTTGGGAAGATTGGAGAAACTTAATTTTTCGCCCAAAAAAAAAAACGTAAGGGGTACCACTGTCGTTTTTTTTTCGGGCCGAATTTTTGAGTTTCGATATCTCAGCTCTGGAAGGGGCTAGAACCTCCATTTTTGCACTCAGGTCTAAGTCTCATGGCCCTCTATCAGAATTTGGGAAGATTGGAGAAACTTAATTTTTCGCCCAAAAAAAAAAAACGTAAGGGGTACCACTGTCGTTTTTTTTTCGGGCCGAATTTTTGAGTTTCGATATCTCAGCTCTGGAAGGGGCTAGAACCTCCATTTTTGCACTCAGGTCTAAGTCTCATGGCCCTCTATCAGAATTTGGGAAGATTGGAGAAACTTAATTTTTCGCCCAAAAAAAAAACGTAAGGGGTACCACTGTCGTTTTTTTTTCCGGCCGAATTTTTGAGTTTCGATATCTCAGCTCTGGAAGGGGCTAGAACCTCCATTTTTGCACTCAGGTCTAAGTCTCATGGCCCTCTATCAGAATTTGGGAAGATTGGAGAAACTTAATTTTTCGCCCAAAAAAAAAACGTAAGGGGTACCACTGTCGTTTTTTTTTCCGGCCGAATTTTTGAGTTTCGATATCTCAGCTCTGGAAGGGGCTAGAACCTCCATTTTTGCACTCAGGTCTAAGTCTCATGGCCCTCTATCAGAATTTGGGAAGATTGGAGAAACTTAATTTTTCGCCCAAAAAAAAAACGTAAGGGGTACCACTGTCGTTTTTTTTTCGGGCCGAATTTTTGAGTTTCGATATCTCAGCTCTGGAAGGGGCTAGAACCTCCATTTTTGCACTCAGGTCTAAGTCTCATGGCCCTCTATCAGAATTTGGGAAGATTGGAGAAACTTAATTTTTCGCCCAAAAAAAAAAACGTAAGGGGTACCACTGTCGTTTTTTTTTTCGGGCCGAATTTTTGAGTTTCGATATCTCAGCTCTGGAAGGGGCTAGAACCTCCATTTTTGCACTCAGGTCTAAGTCTCATGGCCCTCTATCAGAATTTGGGAAGATTGGAGAAACTTAATTTTTCGCCCAAAAAAAAAAAACGTAAGGGGTACCACTGTCGTTTTTTTTTCGGGCCGAATTTTTGAGTTTCGATATCTCAGCTCTGGAAGGGGCTAGAACCTCCATTTTTGCACTCAGGTCTAAGTCTCATGGCCCTCTATCAGAATTTGGGAAGATTGGAGAAACTTAATTTTTCGCCCAAAAAAAAAAACGTAAGGGGTACCACTGTCGTTTTTTTTTTCGGGCCGAATTTTTGAGTTTCGATATCTCAGCTCTGGAAGGGGCTAGAACCTCCATTTTTGCACTCAGGTCTAAGTCTCATGGCCCTCTATCAGAATTTGGGAAGATTGGAGAAACTTAATTTTTCGCCCAAAAAAAAAAACGTAAGGGGTACCACTGTCGTTTTTTTTTCGGGCCGAATTTTTGAGTTTCGATATCTCAGCTCTGGAAGGGGCTAGAACCTCCATTTTTGCACTCAGGTCTAAGTCTCATGGCCCTCTATCAGAATTTGGGAAGATTGGAGAAACTTAATTTTTCGCCCAAAAAAAAAACGTAAGGGGTACCACTGTCGTTTTTTTTCGGGCCGAATTTTTGAGTTTCGATATCTAAGCTCTGGAAGGGGCTAGAACCTCCATTTTTGCACTCAGGTCTAAGTCTCATGGCCCTCTATCAGAATTTGGGAAGATTGGAGAAACTTAATTTTTCGCCCAAAAAAAAAAACGTAAGGGGTACCACTGTCGTTTTTTTTTCGGGCCGAATTTTTGAGTTTCGATATCTCAGCTCTGGAAGGGGCTAGAACCTCCATTTTTGCACTCAGGTCTAAGTCTCATGGCCCTCTATCAGAATTTGGGAAGATTGGAGAAACTTAATTTTTCGCCCAAAAAAAAAAAACGTAAGGGGTACCACTGTCGTTTTTTTTTCCGGCCGAATTTTTGAGTTTCGATATCTCAGCTCTGGAAGGGGCTAGAACCTCCATTTTTGCACTCAGTTCTAAGTCTCATGGCCCTCTATCAGAATTTGGGAAGATTGGAGAAACTTAATTTTTCGCCCAAAAAAAAAAACGTAAGGGGTACCACTGTGGTTTTTTTTTCGGGCCGAATTTTTGAGTTTCGATATCTCAGCTCTGGAAGGGGCTAGAACCTCCATTTTTGCACTCAGGTCTAAGTCTCATGGCCCTCTATCAGAATTTGGGAAGATTGGAGAAACTTAATTTTTCGCCCAAAAAAAAAAAACGTAAGGGGTACCACTGTCGTTTTTTTTTTCGGGCCGAATTTTTGAGTTTCGATATCTCAGCTCTGGAAGGGGCTAGAACCTCCATTTTTGCACTCAGGTCTAAGTCTAATGGCCCTCTATCAGAATTTGGGAAGATTGGAGAAACTTAATTTTTCGCCCAAAAAAAAAAAACGTAAGGGGTACCACTGTCGTTTTTTTTTCGGGCCGAATTTTTGAGTTTCGATATCTCAGCTCTGGAAGGGGCTAGAACCTCCATTTTTGCACTCAGGTCTAAGTCTCATGGCCCTCTATCAGAATTTGGGAAGATTGGAGAAACTTAATTTTTCGGCCAAAAAAAAAAACGTAAGGGGTACCACTGTCGTTTTTTTTTTTCGGGCCGAATTTTTGAGTTTCGATATCTCAGCTCTGGAAGGGGCTAGAACCTCCATTTTTGCACTCAGGTCTACGTCTCATGGCCCTCTATCAGAATTTGGGAAGATTGGAGAAACTTAATTTTTCGCCCAAAAAAAAAACGTAAGGGGTACCACTGTCGTTTTTTTTTCGGGCCGAATTTTTGAGTTTCGGTATCTCAGCTCTGGAAGGGGCTAGAGCCTCCATTTTTGCACTCAGGTCTAAGTCTCATGGCCCTCTATCAGAATTTGGGAAGATTGGAGAAACTTAATTTTTCGCCCAAAAAAAAAAAACGTAAGGGGTACCACTGTCGTTTTTTTTTCGGGCCGAATTTTTGAGTTTCGATATCTCAGCTCTGGAAGGGGCTAGAACCTCCATTTTTGCACTCAGGTCTAAGTCTCATGGCCCTCTATCAGAATTTGGGAAGATTGGAGAAACTTAATTTTTCGCCCAAAAAAAAAACGTAAGGGGTACCACTGTCGTTTTTTTTCGGGCCGAATTTTTGAGTTTCGATATCTAAGCTCTGGAAGGGGCTAGAACCTCCATTTTTGCACTCAGGTCTAAGTCTCATGGCCCTCTATCAGAATTTGGGAAGATTGGAGAAACTTAATTTTTCGCCCAAAAAAAAAAAACGTAAGGGGTACCACTGTCGTTTTTTTTTCGGGCCGAATTTTTGAGTTTCGATATCTCAGCTCTGGAAGGGGCTAGAACCTCCATTTTTGCACTCAGGTCTAAGTCTCATGGCCCTCTATCAGAATTTGGGAAGATTGGAGAAACTTAATTTTTCGCCCAAAAAAAAAAAACGTAAGGGGTACCACTGTCGTTTTTTTTTCCGGCCGAATTTTTGAGTTTCGATATCTCAGCTCTGGAAGGGGCTAGAACCTCCATTTTTGCACTCAGTTCTAAGTCTCATGGCCCTCTATCAGAATTTGGGAAGATTGGAGAAACTTAATTTTTCGCCCAAAAAAAAAAACGTAAGGGGTACCACTGTGGTTTTTTTTTCGGGCCGAATTTTTGAGTTTCGATATCTCAGCTCTGGAAGGGGCTAGAACCTCCATTTTTGCACTCAGGTCTAAGTCTCATGGCCCTCTATCAGAATTTGGGAAGATTGGAGAAACTTAATTTTTCGCCCAAAAAAAAAAACGTAAGGGGTACCACTGTCGTTTTTTTTTTCGGGCCGAATTTTTGAGTTTCGATATCTCAGCTCTGGAAGGGGCTAGAACCTCCATTTTTGCACTCAGGTCTAAGTCTAATGGCCCTCTATCAGAATTTGGGAAGATTGGAGAAACTTAATTTTTCGCCCAAAAAAAAAAAACGTAAGGGGTACCACTGTCGTTTTTTTTTCGGGCCGAATTTTTGAGTTTCGATATCTCAGCTCTGGAAGGGGCTAGAACCTCCATTTTTGCACTCAGGTCTAAGTCTCATGGCCCTCTATCAGAATTTGGGAAGATTGGAGAAACTTAATTTTTCGGCCAAAAAAAAAAACGTAAGGGGTACCACTGTCGTTTTTTTTTTTTCGGGCCGAATTTTTGAGTTTCGATATCTCAGCTCTGGAAGGGGCTAGAACCTCCATTTTTGCACTCAGGTCTACGTCTCATGGCCCTCTATCAGAATTTGGGAAGATTGGAGAAACTTAATTTTTCGCCCAAAAAAAAAACGTAAGGGGTACCACTGTCGTTTTTTTTTCGGGCCGAATTTTTGAGTTTCGATATCTCAGCTCTGGAAGGGGCTAGAGCCTCCATTTTTGCACTCAGGTCTAAGTCTCATGGCCCTCTATCAGAATTTGGGAAGATTGGAGAAACTTAATTTTTCGCCCAAAAAAAAAAACGTAAGGGGTACCACTGTCGTTTTTTTTTCGGGCCGAATTTTTGAGTTTCGATATCTCAGCTCTGGAAGGGGCTAGAGCCTCCATTTTTGCACTCAGGTCTAAGTCTCATGGCCCTCTATCAGAATTTGGGAAGATTGGAGAAACTTAATTTTTCGCCCAAAAAAAAAAAACGTAAGGGGTACCACTGTCGTTTTTTTTTCGGGCCGAATTTTTGAGTTTCGATATCTCAGCTCTGGAAGGGGCTAGAACCTCCATTTTTGCACTCAGGTCTAAGTCTCATGGCCCTCTATCAGAATTTGGGAAGATTGGAGAAACTTAATTTTTCACCCAAAAAAAAAACGTAAGGGGTACCACTGTCGTTTTTTTTTCGGGCCGAATTTTTGAGTTTCGATATCTCAGCTCTGGAAGGGGCTAGAACCTCCATTTTTGCACTCAGGTCTAAGTCTCATGGCCCTCTATCAGAATTTGGGAAGATTGGAGAAACTTAATTTTTCGCCCAAAAAAAAAACGTAAGGGGTACCACTGTCGTTTTTTTTTTCGGGCCGAATTTTTGAGTTTCGATATCTCAGCTCTGGAAGGGGCTAGAACCTCCATTTTTGCACTCAGGTCTAAGTCTCATGGCCCTCTATCAGAATTTGGGAAGATTGGAGAAACTTAATTTTTCGCCCAAAAAAAAAAACGTAAGGGGTACCACTGTCGTTTTTTTTTCGGGCCGAATTTTTGAGTTTCGATATCTCAGCTCTGGAAGGGGCTAGAACCTCCATTTTTGCACTCAGGTCTAAGTCTCATGGCCCTCTATCAGAATTTGGGAAGATTGGAGAAACTTAATTTTTCGCCCAAAAAAAAAACGTAAGGGGTACCACTGTCGTTTTTTTTCGGGCCGAATTTTTGAGTTTCGATATCTAAGCTCTGGAAGGGGCTAGAACCTCCATTTTTGCACTCAGGTCTAAGTCTCATGGCCCTCTATCAGAATTTGGGAAGATTGGAGAAACTTAATTTTTCGCCCAAAAAAAAAAAACGTAAGGGGTACCACTGTCGTTTTTTTTTCGGGCCGAATTTTTGAGTTTCGATATCTCAGCTCTGGAAGGGGCTAGAACCTCCATTTTTGCACTCAGGTCTAAGTCTCATGGCCCTCTATCAGAATTTGGGAAGATTGGAGAAACTTAATTTTTCGCCCAAAAAAAAAAAACGTAAGGGGTACCACTGTCGTTTTTTTTTCCGGCCGAATTTTTGAGTTTCGATATCTCAGCTCTGGAAGGGGCTAGAACCTCCATTTTGCACTCAGTTCTAAGTCTCATGGCCCTCTATCAGAATTTGGGAAGATTGGAGAAACTTAATTTTTCGCCCAAAAAAAAAAACGTAAGGGGTACCACTGTGGTTTTTTTTTCGGGCCGAATTTTTGAGTTTCGATATCTCAGCTCTGGAAGGGGCTAGAACCTCCATTTTTGCACTCAGGTCTAAGTCTCATGGCCCTCTATCAGAATTTGGGAAGATTGGAGAAACTTAATTTTTCGCCCAAAAAAAAAAACGTAAGGGGTACCACTGTCGTTTTTTTTTTCGGGCCGAATTTTTGAGTTTCGATATCTCAGCTCTGGAAGGGGCTAGAACCTCCATTTTTGCACTCAGGTCTAAGTCTCATGGCCCTCTATCAGAATTTGGGAAGATTGGAGAAACTTAATTTTTCGCCCAAAAAAAAAAACGTAAGGGGTACCACTGTCGTTTTTTTTTCGGGCCGAATTTTTGAGTTTCGATATCTCAGCTCTGGAAGGGGCTAGAACCTCCATTTTTGCACTCAGGTCTAAGTCTCATGGCCCTCTATCAGAATTTGGGAAGATTGGAGAAACTTAATTTTTCGCCCAAAAAAAAAAACGTAAGGGGTACCACTGTCGTTTTTTTTTGGGCCGAATTTTTGAGTTTCGATATCTCAGCTCTGGAAGGGGCTAGAACCTCCATTTTTGCACTCAAGTCTAAGTCTCATGGCCCTCTATCAGAATTTGGGAAGATTGGAGAAACTTAATTTTTCGCCCAAAAAAAAAAACGTAAGGGGTACCACTGTCGTTTTTTTTTCGGGCCGAATTTTTGAGTTTCGATATCTCAGCTCTGGAAGGGGCTAGAACCTCCATTTTTGCACTCAGGTCTAAGTCTCATGGCCCTCTATCAGAATTCGGGAAGATTGGAGAAACTTAATTTTTCGCCCAAAAAAAAAAACGTAAGGGGTACCACTGTCGTTTTTTTTTTCGGGCCGAATTTTTGAGTTTCGATATCTCAGCTCTGGAAGGGGCTAGAACCTCCATTTTTGCACTCAGGTCTAAGTCTCATGGCCCTCTATCAGAATTTGGGAAGATTGGAGAAACTTAATTTTTCGCCCAAAAAAAAAAACGTAAGGGGTACCACTGTCGTTTTTTTTTCGGGCCGAATTTTTGAGTTTCGATATCTCAGCTCTGGAAGGGGCTAGAACCTCCATTTTTGCACTCAGGTCTAAGTCTCATGGCCCTCTATCAGAATTTGGGAAGATTGGAGAAACTTAATTTTTCGCCCAAAAAAAAAAACGTAAGGGGTACCACTGTCGTTTTTTTTTCCGGCCGAATTTTTGAGTTTCGATATCTCAGCTCTGGAAGGGGCTAGAACCTCCATTTTTGCACTCAGGTCTAAGTCTCATGGCCCTCTATCAGAATTTGGGAAGATTGGAGAAACTTAATTTTTCGCCCAAAAAAAAAACGTAAGGGGTACCACTGTCGTTTTTTTTTCCGGCCGAATTTTTGAGTTTCGATATCTCAGCTCTGGAAGGGGCTAGAACCTCCATTTTTGCACTCAGGTCTAAGTCTCATGGCCCTCTATCAGAATTTGGGAAGATTGGAGAAACTTAATTTTTCGCCCAAAAAAAAAACGTAAGGGGTACCACTGTCGTTTTTTTTTCGGGCCGAATTTTTGAGTTTCGATATCTCAGCTCTGGAAGGGGCTAGAACCTCCATTTTTGCACTCAGGTCTAAGTCTCATGGCCCTCTATCAGAATTTGGGAAGATTGGAGAAACTTAATTTTTCGCCCAAAAAAAAAAAACGTAAGGGGTACCACTGTCGTTTTTTTTTTCGGGCCGAATTTTTGAGTTTCGATATCTCAGCTCTGGAAGGGGCTAGAACCTCCATTTTTGCACTCAGGTCTAAGTCTCATGGCCCTCTATCAGAATTTGGGAAGATTGGAGAAACTTAATTTTTCGCCCAAAAAAAAAAACGTAAGGGGTACCACTGTCGTTTTTTTTTCGGGCCGAATTTTTGAGTTTCGATATCTCAGCTCTGGAAGGGGCTAGAACCTCCATTTTTGCACTCAGGTCTAAGTCTCATGGCCCTCTATCAGAATTTGGGAAGATTGGAGAAACTTAATTTTTCGCCCAAAAAAAAAAAACGTAAGGGGTACCACTGTCGTTTTTTTTTCGGGCCGAATTTTTGAGTTTCGATATCTCAGCTCTGGAAGGGGCTAGAACCTCCATTTTTGCACTCAGGTCTAAGTCTCATGGCCCTCTATCAGAATTTGGGAAGATTGGAGAAACTTAATTTTTCGCCCAAAAAAAAAAACGTGAGGGGTACCACTGTCGTTTTTTTTTTCCGGCCGAATTTTTGAGTTTCGATATCTCAGCTCTGGAAGGGGCTAGAACCTCCATTTTTGCACTCAGGTCTAAGTCTCATGGCCCTCTATCAGAATTTGGGAAGATTGGAGAAACTTAATTTTTCGCCCAAAAAAAAAAACGTAAGGGGTACCACTGTCGTTTTTTTTTCGGGCCGAATTTTTGAGTTTCGATATCTCAGCTCTGGAAGGGGCTAGAACCTCCATTTTTGCACTCAGGTCTAAGTCTCATGGCCCTCTATCAGAATTTGGGAAGATTGGAGAAACTTAATTTTTCGCCCAAAAAAAAAAACGTAAGGGGTACCACTGTCGTTTTTTTTTCGGGCCAAATTTTTGAGTTTCGATATCTCAGCTCTGGAAGGGGCTAGAACCTCCATTTTTGCACTCAGGTCTAAGTCTCATGGCCCTCTATCAGAATTTGGGAAGATTGGAGAAACTTAATTTTTCGCCCAAAAAAAAAAAACGTAAGGGGTACCACTGTCGTTTTTTTTTCGGGCCGAATTTTTGAGTTTCGATATCTCAGCTCTGAAAGGGGCTAGAACCTCCATTTTTGCACTCAGGTCTAAGTCTCATGGCCCTCTATCAGAATTTGGGAAGATTGGAGAAACTTAATTTTTCGGCCAAAAAAAAAACGTAAGGGGTACCACTGTCGTTTTTTTTTTTTTCGGGCCGAATTTTTGAGTTTCGATATCTCAGCTCTGGAAGGGGCTAGAACCTCCATTTTTGCACTCAGGTCTACGTCTCATGGCCCTCTATCAGAATTTGGGAAGATTGGAGAAACTTAATTTTTCGCCCAAAAAAAAAACGTAAGGGGTACCACTGTCGTTTTTTTTTCGGGCCGAATTTTTGAGTTTCGATATCTCAGCTCTGGAAGGGGCTAGAGCCTCCATTTTTGCACTCAGGTCTAAGTCTCATGGCCCTCTATCAGAATTTGGGAAGGTTGGAGAAACTTAATTTTTCGCCCAAAAAAAAAACGTAAGGGGTACCACTGTCGTTTTTTTTTCGGGCCGAATTTTTGAGTTTCGATATCTCAGCTCTGGAAGGGGCTAGAGCCTCCATTTTTGCACTCAGGTCTAAGTCTCATGGCCCTCTATCAGAATTTGGGAAGATTGGAGAAACTTAATTTTTCGCCCAAAAAAAAAAAACGTAAGGGGTACCACTGTCGTTTTTTTTTCGGGCCGAATTTTTGAGTTTCGATATCTCAGCTCTGGAAGGGGCTAGAACCTCCATTTTTGCACTCAGGTCTAAGTCTCATGGCCCTCTATCAGAATTTGGGAAGATTGGAGAAACTTAATTTTTCACCCAAAAAAAAAACGTAAGGGGTACCACTGTCGTTTTTTTTTCGGGCCGAATTTTTGAGTTTCGATATCTCAGCTCTGGAAGGGGCTAGAACCTCCATTTTTGCACTCAGGTCTAAGTCTCATGGCCCTCTATCAGAATTTGGGAAGATTGGAGAAACTTAATTTTTCGCCCAAAAAAAAAACGTAAGGGGTACCACTGTCGTTTTTTTTTTCGGGCCGAATTTTTGAGTTTCGATATCTCAGCTCTGGAAGGGGCTAGAACCTCCATTTTTGCACTCAGGTCTAAGTCTCATGGCCCTCTATCAGAATTTGGGAAGATTGGAGAAACTTAATTTTTCGCCCAAAAAAAAAAACGTAAGGGGTACCACTGTCGTTTTTTTTTCGGGCCGAATTTTTGAGTTTCGATATCTCAGCTCTGGAAGGGGCTAGAACCTCCATTTTTACACTCAGGTCTAAGTCTCATGGCCCTCTATCAGAATTTGGGAAGATTGGAGAAACTTAATTTTTCGCCCAAAAAAAAAAACGTAAGGGGTACCACTGTCGTTTTTTTTTCGGGCCGAATTTTTGAGTTTCGATATCTCAGCTCTGGAAGGGGCTAGAACCTCCATTTTTGCACTCAGGTCTAAGTCTCATGGCCCTCTATCAGAATTTGGGAAGATTGGAGAAACTTAATTTTTCGCCCAAAAAAAAAACGTAAGGGGTACCACTGTCGTTTTTTTTTCGGGCCGAATTTTTGAGTTTCGATATCTCAGCTCTGGAAGGGGCTAGAACCTCCATTTTTGCACTCAGGTCTAAGTCTCATGGCCCTCTATCAGAATTTGGGAAGATTGGAGAAACTTAATTTTTCGCCCAAAAAAAAAAACGTAAGGGGTACCACTGTCGTTTTTTTTTTCGGGCCGAATTTTTGAGTTTCGATATCTCAGCTCTGGAATGGGCTAGAACCTCCATTTTTGCACTCAGGTCTAAGTCTCATGGCCCTCTATCAGAATTTGGGAAGATTGGAGAAACTTAATTTTTCGCCCAAAAAAAAAAAACGTAAGGGGTACCACTGTCGTTTTTTTTTCGGGCCGAATTTTTGAGTTTCGATATCTCAGCTCTGGAAGGGGCTAGAACCTCCATTTTTGCACTCAGGTCTAAGTCTCATGGCCCTCTATCAGAATTTGGGAAGATTGGAGAAACTTAATTTTTCGCCCAAAAAAAAAAACGTAAGGGGTACCACTGTCGTTTTTTTTTCGGGCCGAATTTTTGAGTTTCGATATCTCAGCTCTGGAAGGGGCTAGAACCTCCATTTTTGCACTCAGGTCTAAGTCTCATGGCCCTCTATCAGAATTTGGGAAGATTGGAGAAACTTAATTTTTCGCCCAAAAAAAAAAAACGTAAGGGGTACCACTGTCGTTTTTTTTTCGGGCCGAATTTTTGAGTTTCGATATCTCAGCTCTGGAAGGGGCTAGAACCTCCATTTTTGCACTCAGGTCTAAGTCTCATGGCCCTCTATCAGAATTTGGGAAGATTGGAGAAACTTAATTTTTCGCCCAAAAAAAAAAAAACGTAAGGGGTACCACTGTCGTTTTTTTTTCGGGCCGAATTTTTGAGTTTCAATATCTCAGCTCTGGAAGGGGCTAGAACCTCCATTTTTGCACTCAGGTCTAAGTCTCATGGCCCTCTATCAGAATTTGGGAAGATTGGAGAAACTTAATTTTTCGCCCAAAAAAAAAACGTAAGGGGTACCACTGTCGTTTTTTTTTCGGGCCGAATTTTTGAGTTTCGATATCTCAGCTCTGGAAGGGGCTAGAACCTCCATTTTTGCACTCAGGTCTAAGTCTCATGGCCCTCTATCAGAATTTGGGAAGATTGGAGAAACTTAATTTTTCGCCCAAAAAAAAAAACGTAAGGGGTACCACTGTCGTTTTTTTTTCGGGCCGAATTTTTGAGTTTCGATATCTCAGCTCTGGAAGGGGCTAGAACCTCCATTTTTGCACTCAGGTCTAAGTCTCATGGCCCTCTATCAGAATTTGGGAAGATTGGAGAAACTTAATTTTTCGCCCAAAAAAAAAAACGTAAGGGGTACCACTGTCGTTTTTTTTTCGGGCCGAATTTTTGAGTTTCGATATCTCAGCTCTGGAAGGGGCTAGAACCTCCATTTTTGCACTCAGGTCTAAGTCTCATGGCCCTCTATCAGAATTTGGGAAGATTGGAGAAACTTAATTTTTTTCGCCCAAAAAAAAAACGTAAGGGGTACCACTGTCGTTTTTTTTTTTCGGGCCGAATTTTTGAGTTTCGATATCTCAGCTCTGGAAGGGGCTAGAACCTCCATTTTTGCACTCAGGTCTAAGTCTCATGGCCCTCTATCAGAATTTGGGAAGATTGGAGAAACTTAATTTTTCGCCCAAAAAAAAAACGTAAGGGGTACCACTGTCGTTTTTTTTTTTCGGGCCGAATTTTTGAGTTTCGATATCTCAGCTCTGGAAGGGGCTAGAACCTCCATTTTTGCACTCAGGTCTAAGTCTCATGGCCCTCTATCAGAATTTGGGAAGATTGGAGAAACTTAATTTTTCGCCCAAAAAAAAAAAACGTAAGGGGTACCACTGTCGTTTTTTTTTTCGGGCCGAATTTTTGAGTTTCGATATCTCAGCTCTGGAAGGGGCTAGAACCTCCATTTTTGCACTCAGGTCTAAGTCTCATGGCCCTCTATCAGAATTTGGGAAGATTGGAGAAACTTAATTTTTCGCCCAAAAAAAAAAACGTAAGGGGTACCACTGTCGTTTTTTTTTCGGGCCGAATTTTTGAGTTTCGATATCTCAGCTCTGGAAGGGGCTAGAACCTCCATTTTTGCACTCAGGTCTAAGTCTCATGGCCCTCTATCAGAATTTGGGAAGATTGGAGAAACTTAATTTTTCGCCCAAAAAAAAAAACGTAAGGGTTACCACTGTCGTTTTTTTTTCGGGCCGAATTTTTGAGTTTCGATATCTCAGCTCTGGAAGGGGCTAGAACCTCCATTTTTGCACTCAGGTCTAAGTCTCATGGCCCTCTATCAGAATTTGGGAAGATTGGAGAAACTTAATTTTTCGCCCAAAAAAAAAAACGTAAGGGGTACCACTGTCGTTTTTTTTTCGGGCCGAATTTTTGAGTTTCGATATCTCAGCTCTGGAAGGGGCTAGAACCTCCATTTTTGCACTCAGGTCTAAGTCTCATGGCCCTCTATCAGAATTTGGGAAGATTGGAGAAACTTAATTTTTCGCCCAAAAAAAAAAACGTAAGGGGTACCACTGTCGTTTTTTTTTCGGGCCGAATTTTTGAGTTTCGATATCTCAGCTCTGGAAGGGGCTAGAACCTCCATTTTTGCACTCAGGTCTAAGTCTCATGGCCCTCTATCAGAATTTGGGAAGATTGGAGAAACTTAATTTTTCGCCCAAAAAAAAAAACGTAAGGGGTACCACTGTCGTTTTTTTTTCGGGCCGAATTTTTGAGTTTCGATATCTCAGCTCTGGAAGGGGCTAGAACCTCCATTTTTGCACTCAGGTCTAAGTCTCATGGCCCTCTATCAGAATTTGGGAAGATTGGAGAAACTTAATTTTTCGGCCAAAAAAAAAAACGTAAGGGGTACCACTGTCGTTTTTTTTTTTTCGGGCCGAATTTTTGAGTTTCGATATCTCAGCTCTGGAAGGGGCTAGAACCTCCATTTTTGCACTCAGGTCTAAGTCTCATGGCCCTCTATCAGAATTTGGGAAGATTGGAGAAACTTAATTTTTCGCCAAGAAAAAAAAACGTAAGGGGTACCACTGTCGTTTTTTTTTTCGGGCCGAATTTTTGAGTTTCGATATCTCAGCTCTGGAAGGGGCTAGAGCCTCCATTTTTGCACTCAGGTCTAAGTCTCATGGCCCTCTATCAGAATTTGGGAAGATTGGAGAAACTTAATTTTTCGCCCAAAAAAAAAAACGTAAGGGGTACCACTGTCGTTTTTTTTTTCGGGCCGAATTTTTGAGTTTCGATATCTCAGCTCTGGAAGGGGCTAGAGCCTCCATTTTTGCACTCAGGTCTAAGTCTCATGGCCCTCTATCAGAATTTGGGAAGATTGGAGAAACTTAATTTTTCGCCCAAAAAAAAAAACGTAAGGGGTACCACTGTCGTTTTTTTTTCGGGCCGAATTTTTGAGTTTCGATATCTCAGCTCTGGAAGGGGCTAGAACCTCCATTTTTGCACTCAGGTCTAAGTCTCATGGCCCTCTATCAGAATTTGGGAAGATTGGAGAAACTTAATTTTTCGCCCAAAAAAAAAAAACGTAAGGGGTACCACTGTCGTTTTTTTTTCGGGCCGAATTTTTGAGTTTCGATATCTCAGCTCTGGAAGGGGCTAGAACCTCCATTTTTGCACTCAGGTCTAAGTCTCATGGCCCTCTATCAGAATTTGGGAAGATTGGAGAAACTTAATTTTTCGCCCAAAAATAAAAACGTAAGGGGTACCACTGTCGTTTTTTTTTTCGGGCCGAATTTTTGAGTTTCGATATCTCAGCTCTGGAAGGGGCTAGAACCTCCATTTTTGCACTCAAGTCTAAGTCTCATGGCCCTCTATCAGAATTTGGGAAGATTGGAGAAACTTAATTTTTCGCCCAAAAAAAAAAAAACGTAAAGGGTACCACTGTCGTTTTTTTTTCGGGCCGAATTTTTGAGTTTCGATATCTCAGCTCTGGAAGGGGCTAGAACCTCAATTTTTGCACTCAGGTCTAAGTCTCATGGCCCTCTATCAGAATTTGGGAAGATTGGAGAAACTTAATTTTTCGCCCAAAAAAAAAAACGTAAGGGGTACCACTGTCGTTTTTTTTTCGGGCCGAATTTTTGAGTTTCGATATCTCAGCTCTGGAAGGGGCTAGAACCTCCATTTTTGCACTCAGGTCTAAGTCTCATGGCCCTCTATCAGAATTTGGGAAGATTGGAGAAACTTAATTTTTCGCCCAAAAAAAAAAACGTAAGGGGTACCACTGTCGTTTTTTTTTCGGGCCGAATGTTTGAGTTTCGATATCTCGGCTCTGGAAGGGGCTAGAACCTCCATTTTTGCACTCAGGTCTAAGTCTCATGGCCCTCTATCAGAATTTGGGAAGATTGGAGAAACTTAATTTTTCGCCCAAAAAAAAAACGTAAGGGGTACCACTGTCGTTTTTTTTTCGGGCCGAATTTTTGAGTTTCGATATCTCAGCTCTGGAAGGGGCTAGAACCTCCATTTTTGCACTCAGGTCTAAGTCTCATGGCCCTCTATCAGAATTTGGGAAGATTGGAGAAACTTAATTTTTCGCCCAAAAAAAAAAACGTAAGGGGTACCACTGTCGTTTTTTTTTCGGGCCGAATTTTTGAGTTTCGATATCTCAGCTCTGGAAGGGGCTAGAACCTCCATTTTTGCACTCAGGTCTAAGTCTCATGGCCCTCTATCAGAATTTGGGAAGATTGGAGAAACTTAATTTTTCGCCCAAAAAAAAACGTAAGGGGTACCACTGTCGTTTTTTTTTCGGGCCGAATTTTTGAGTTTCGATATCTCAGCTCTGGAAGGGGCTAGAACCTCCATTTTTGCACTCAGGTCTAAGTCTCATGGCCCTCTATCAGAATTTGGGAAGATTGGAGAAACTTAATTTTTCGCCCAAAAAAAAAAAACGTAAGGGGTACCACTGTCGTTTTTTTTTCGGGCCGAATTTTTGAGTTTCGATATCTCAGCTCTGGAAGGGGCTAGAACCTCCATTTTTGCACTCAGGTCTAAGTCTCATGGCCCTCTATCAGAATTTGGGAAGATTGGAGAAACTTAATTTTTCGCCCAAAAAAAAAACGTAAGGGGTACCACTGTCGTTTTTTTTTTCGGGCCGAATTTTTGAGTTTCGATATCTCAGCTCTGGAAGGGGCTAGAACCTCCATTTTTGCACTCAGGTCTAAGTCTCATGGCCCTCTATCAGAATTTGGGAAGATTGGAGAAACTTAATTTTTCGCCCAAAAAAAAAAACGTAAGGGGTACCACTGTCGTTTTTTTTTCGGGCCGAATTTTTGAGTTTCGATATCTCAGCTCTGGAAGGGGCTAGAACCTCCATTTTTGCACTCAGGTCTAAGTCTCATGGCCCTCTATCAGAATTTGGGAAGATTGGAGAAACTTAATTTTTCGCCCCAAAAAAAAAAAACGTAAGGGGTACCACTGTCGTTTTTTTTCGGGCCGAATTTTTGAGTTTCGATATCTCAGCTCTGGAAGGGGCTAGAACCTCCATTTTTGCACTCAGGTCTAAGTCTCATGGCCCTCTATCAGAATTTGGGAAGATTGGAGAAACTTAATTTTTCGCCCAAAAAAAAAAACGTAAGGGGTACCACTGTCGTTTTTTTTTCGGGCCGAATTTTTGAGTTTCGATATCTCAGCTCTGGAAGGGGCTAGAACCTCCATTTTTGCACTCAGGTCTAAGTCTCATGGCCCTCTATCAGAATTTGGGAAGATTGGAGAAACTTAATTTTTCGCCAAAAAAAAAAACGTAAGGGGTACCACTGTCGTTTTTTTTTTTCGGGCCGAATTTTTGAGTTTCGATATCTCAGCTCTGGAAGGGGCTAGAGCCTCCATTTTTGCACTCAGGTCTAAGTCTCATGGCCCTCTATCAGAATTTGGGAAGATTGGAGAAACTTAATTTTTCGCCCAAAAAAAAAAACGTAAGGGGTACCACTGTCGTTTTTTTTTCGGGCCGAATTTTTGAGTTTCGATATCTCAGCTCTGGAAGGGGCTAGAACCTCCATTTTTGCACTCAGGTCTAAGTCTCATGGCCCTCTATCAGAATTTGGGAAGATTGGAGAAACTTAATTTTTCGCCCAAAAAAAAAAACGTAAGGGGTACCACTGTCGTTTTTTTTTCGGGCCGAATTTTTGAGTTTCGATATCTCAGCTCTGGAAGGGGCTAGAACCTCCATTTTTGCACTCAGGTCTAAGTCTCATGGCCCTCTATCAGAATTTGGGAAGATTGGAGAAACTTAATTTTTCGGCCAAAAAAAAAAACGTAAGGGGTACCACTGTCGTTTTTTTTTTTCGGGCCGAATTTTTGAGTTTCGATATCTCAGCTCTGGAAGGGGCTAGAACCTCCATTTTTGCACTCAGGTCTAAGTCTCATGGCCCTCTATCAGAATTTGGGAAGATTGGAGAAACTTAATTTTTCGCCAAGAAAAAAAAACGTAAGGGGTACCACTGTCGTTTTTTTTTTCGGGCCGAATTTTTGAGTTTCGATATCTCAGCTCTGGAAGGGGCTAGAGCCTCCATTTTTGCACTCAGGTCTAAGTCTCATGGCCCTCTATCAGAATTTGGGAAGATTGGAGAAACTTAATTTTTCGCCCAAAAAAAAAAACGTAAGGGGTACCACTGTCGTTTTTTTTTTCGGGCCGAATTTTTGAGTTTCGATATCTCAGCTCTGGAAGGGGCTAGAGCCTCCATTTTTGCACTCAGGTCTAAGTCTCATGGCCCTCTATCAGAATTTGGGAAGATTGGAGAAACTTAATTTTTCGCCCAAAAAAAAAAACGTAAGGGGTACCACTGTCGTTTTTTTTTCGGGCCGAATTTTTGAGTTTCGATATCTCAGCTCTGGAAGGGGCTAGAACCTCCATTTTTGCACTCAGGTCTAAGTCTCATGGCCCTCTATCAGAATTTGGGAAGATTGGAGAAACTTAATTTTTCGCCCAAAAAAAAAAAACGTAAGGGGTACCACTGTCGTTTTTTTTTCGGGCCGAATTTTTGAGTTTCGATATCTCAGCTCTGGAAGGGGCTAGAACCTCCATTTTTGCACTCAGGTCTAAGTCTCATGGCCCTCTATCAGAATTTGGGAAGATTGGAGAAACTTAATTTTTCGCCCAAAAATAAAAACGTAAAGGGTACCACTGTCGTTTTTTTTTCGGGCTGAATTTTTGAGTTTCGATATCTCAGCTCTGGAAGGGGCTAGAACCTCAATTTTTGCACTCAGGTCTAAGTCTCATGGCCCTCTATCAGAATTTGGGAAGATTGGAGAAACTTAATTTTTCGCCCAAAAAAAAAAAACGTAAGGGGTACCACTGTCGTTTTTTTTTCGGGCCGAATTTTTGAGTTTCGATATCTCAGCTCTGGAAGGGGCTAGAACCTCCATTTTTGCACTCAGGTCTAAGTCTCATGGCCCTCTATCAGAATTTGGGAAGATTGGAGAAACTTAATTTTTCGCCCAAAAAAAAAAAACGTAAGGGGTACCACTGTCGTTTTTTTTTCGGGCCGAATTTTTGAGTTTCGATATCTCGGCTCTGGAAGGGGCTAGAACCTCCATTTTTGCACTCAGGTCTAAGTCTCATGGCCCTCTATCAGAATTTGGGAAGATTGGAGAAACTTAATTTTTCGCCCAAAAAAAAAACGTAAGGGGTACCACTGTCGTTTTTTTTTCGGGCCGAATTTTTGAGTTTCGATATCTCAGCTCTGGAAGGGGCTAGAACCTCCATTTTTGCACTCAGGTCTAAGTCTCATGGCCCTCTATCAGAATTTGGGAAGATTGGAGAAACTTAATTTTTCGCCCAAAAAAAAAAAACGTAAGGGGTACCACTGTCGTTTTTTTTTCGGGCCGAATTTTTGAGTTTCAATATCTCAGCTCTGGAAGGGGCTAGAACCTCCATTTTTGCACTCAGGTCTAAGTCTCATGGCCCTCTATCAGAATTTGGGAAGATTGGAGAAACTTAATTTTTCGCCCAAAAAAAAAACGTAAGGGGTACCACTGTCGTTTTTTTTTCGGGCCGAATTTTTGAGTTTCGATATCTCAGCTCTGGAAGGGGCTAGAACCTCCATTTTTGCACTCAGGTCTAAGTCTCATGGCCCTCTATCAGAATTTGGGAAGATTGGAGAAACTTAATTTTTCGCCCAAAAAAAAAAACGTAAGGGGTACCACTGTCGTTTTTTTTTCGGGCCGAATTTTTGAGTTTCGATATCTCAGCTCTGGAAGGGGCTAGAACCTCCATTTTTGCACTCAGGTCTAAGTCTCATGGCCCTCTATCAGAATTTGGGAAGATTGGAGAAACTTAATTTTTCGCCCAAAAAAAAAAACGTAAGGGGTACCACTGTCGTTTTTTTTTCGGGCCGAATTTTTGAGTTTCGATATCTCAGCTCTGGAAGGGGCTAGAACCTCCATTTTTGCACTCAGGTCTAAGTCTCATGGCCCTCTATCAGAATTTGGGAAGATTGGAGAAACTTAATTTTTCGCCCAAAAAAAAAAACGTAAGGGGTACCACTGTCGTTTTTTTTTCGGGCCGAATTTTTGAGTTTCGATATCTCAGCTCTGGAAGGGGCTAGAACCTCCATTTTTGCACTCAGGTCTAAGTCTCATGGCCCTCTATCAGAATTTGGGAAGATTGGAGAAACTTAATTTTTCGCCCAAAAAAAAAAACGTAAGGGGTACCACTGTCGTTTTTTTTTCGGGCCGAATTTTTGAGTTTCGATATCTCAGCTCTGGAAGGGGCTAGAACCTCCATTTTTGCACTCAGGTCTAAGTCTCATGGCCCTCTATCAGAATTTGGGAAGATTGGAGAAACTTAATTTTTCGCCCAAAAAAAAAAACGTAAGGGGTACCACTGTCGTTTTTTTTTCGGGCCGAATTTTTGAGTTTCGATATCTCAGCTCTGGAAGGGGCTAGAACCTCCATTTTTGCACTCAGGTCTAAGTCTCATGGCCCTCTATCAGAATTTGGGAAGATTGGAGAAACTTAATTTTTTTCGCCCAAAAAAAAACGTAAGGGGTACCACTGTCGTTTTTTTTTTTCGGGCCGAATTTTTGAGTTTCGATATCTCAGCTCTGGAAGGGGCTAGAACCTCCATTTTTGCACTCAGGTCTAAGTCTCATGGCCCTCTATCAGAATTTGGGAAGATTGGAGAAACTTAATTTTTCGCCCAAAAAAAAAAACGTAAGGGGTACCACTGTCGTTTTTTTTTTCGGGCCGAATTTTTGAGTTTCGATATCTCAGCTCTGGAAGGGGCTAGAACCTCCATTTTTGCACTCAGGTCTAAGTCTCATGGCCCTCTATCAGAATTTGGGAAGATTGGAGAAACTTAATTTTTCGCCCAAAAAAAAAAAACGTAAGGGGTACCACTGTCGTTTTTTTTTTCGGGCCGAATTTTTGAGTTTCGATATCTCAGCTCTGGAAGGGGCTAGAACCTCCATTTTTGCACTCAGGTCTAAGTCTCATGGCCCTCTATCAGAATTTGGGAAGATTGGAGAAACTTAATTTTTCGCCCAAAAAAAAAACGTAAGGGGTACCACTGTCGTTTTTTTTTCGGGCCGAATTTTTGAGTTTCGATATCTCAGCTCTGGAAGGGGCTAGAACCTCCATTTTTGCACTCAGGTCTAAGTCTCATGGCCCTCTATCAGAATTTGGGAAGATTGGAGAAACTTAATTTTTCGCCCAAAAAAAAAAACGTAAGGGTTACCACTGTCGTTTTTTTTTCGGGCCGAATTTTTGAGTTTCGATATCTCAGCTCTGGAAGGGGCTAGAACCTCCATTTTTGCACTCAGGTCTAAGTCTCATGGCCCTCTATCAGAATTTGGGAAGATTGGAGAAACTTAATTTTTCGCCCAAAAAAAAAAACGTAAGGGGTACCACTGTCGTTTTTTTTTCGGGCCGAATTTTTGAGTTTCGATATCTCAGCTCTGGAAGGGGCTAGAACCTCCATTTTTGCACTCAGGTCTAAGTCTCATGGCCCTCTATCAGAATTTGGGAAGATTGGAGAAACTTAATTTTTCGCCCAAAAATAAAAACGTAAGGGGTACCACTGTCGTTTTTTTTTTCGGGCCGAATTTTTGAGTTTCGATATCTCAGCTCTGGAAGGGGCTAGAACCTCCATTTTTGCACTCAAGTCTAAGTCTCATGGCCCTCTATCAGAATTTGGGAAGATTGGAGAAACTTAATTTTTCGCCCAAAAAAAAAAAACGTAAAGGGTACCACTGTCGTTTTTTTTTCGGGCCGAATTTTTGAGTTTCGATATCTCAGCTCTGGAAGGGGCTAGAACCTCAATTTTTGCACTCAGGTCTAAGTCTCATGGCCCTCTATCAGAATTTGGGAAGATTGGAGAAACTTAATTTTTCGCCCAAAAAAAAAAACGTAAGGGGTACCACTGTCGTTTTTTTTTCGGGCCGAATTTTTGAGTTTCGATATCTCAGCTCTGGAAGGGGCTAGAACCTCCATTTTTGCACTCAGGTCTAAGTCTCATGGCCCTCTATCAGAATTTGGGAAGATTGGAGAAACTTAATTTTTCGCCCAAAAAAAAAAACGTAAGGGGTACCACTGTCGTTTTTTTTTCGGGCCGAATGTTTGAGTTTCGATATCTCGGCTCTGGAAGGGGCTAGAACCTCCATTTTTGCACTCAGGTCTAAGTCTCATGGCCCTCTATCAGAATTTGGGAAGATTGGAGAAACTTAATTTTTCGCCCAAAAAAAAAACGTAAGGGGTACCACTGTCGTTTTTTTTTCGGGCCGAATTTTTGAGTTTCGATATCTCAGCTCTGGAAGGGGCTAGAACCTCCATTTTTGCACTCAGGTCTAAGTCTCATGGCCCTCTATCAGAATTTGGGAAGATTGGAGAAACTTAATTTTTCGCCCAAAAAAAAAAACGTAAGGGGTACCACTGTCGTTTTTTTTTCGGGCCGAATTTTTGAGTTTCGATATCTCAGCTCTGGAAGGGGCTAGAACCTCCATTTTTGCACTCAGGTCTAAGTCTCATGGCCCTCTATCAGAATTTGGGAAGATTGGAGAAACTTAATTTTTCGCCCAAAAAAAAACGTAAGGGGTACCACTGTCGTTTTTTTTTCGGGCCGAATTTTTGAGTTTCGATATCTCAGCTCTGGAAGGGGCTAGAACCTCCATTTTTGCACTCAGGTCTAAGTCTCATGGCCCTCTATCAGAATTTGGGAAGATTGGAGAAACTTAATTTTTCGCCCAAAAAAAAAAAACGTAAGGGGTACCACTGTCGTTTTTTTTTTCGGGCCGAATTTTTGAGTTTCGATATCTCAGCTCTGGAAGGGGCTAGAACCTCCATTTTTGCACTCAGGTCTAAGTCTCATGGCCCTCTATCAGAATTTGGGAAGATTGGAGAAACTTAATTTTTCGCCCAAAAAAAAAACGTAAGGGGTACCACTGTCGTTTTTTTTTTCGGGCCGAATTTTTGAGTTTCGATATCTCAGCTCTGGAAGGGGCTAGAACCTCCATTTTTGCACTCAGGTCTAAGTCTCATGGCCCTCTATCAGAATTTGGGAAGATTGGAGAAACTTAATTTTTCGCCCAAAAAAAAAAACGTAAGGGGTACCACTGTCGTTTTTTTTTCGGGCCGAATTTTTGAGTTTCGATATCTCAGCTCTGGAAGGGGCTAGAACCTCCATTTTTGCACTCAGGTCTAAGTCTCATGGCCCTCTATCAGAATTTGGGAAGATTGGAGAAACTTAATTTTTCGCCCCAAAAAAAAAAAACGTAAGGGGTACCACTGTCGTTTTTTTTCGGGCCGAATTTTTGAGTTTCGATATCTCAGCTCTGGAAGGGGCTAGAACCTCCATTTTTGCACTCAGGTCTAAGTCTCATGGCCCTCTATCAGAATTTGGGAAGATTGGAGAAACTTAATTTTTCGCCCAAAAAAAAAAACGTAAGGGGTACCACTGTCGTTTTTTTTTCGGGCCGAATTTTTGAGTTTCGATATCTCAGCTCTGGAAGGGGCTAGAACCTCCATTTTTGCACTCAGGTCTAAGTCTCATGGCCCTCTATCAGAATTTGGGAAGATTGGAGAAACTTAATTTTTCGCCAAAAAAAAAAACGTAAGGGGTACCACTGTCGTTTTTTTTTTTCGGGCCGAATTTTTGAGTTTCGATATCTCAGCTCTGGAAGGGGCTAGAGCCTCCATTTTTGCACTCAGGTCTAAGTCTCATGGCCCTCTATCAGAATTTGGGAAGATTGGAGAAACTTAATTTTTCGCCCAAAAAAAAAAACGTAAGGGGTACCACTGTCGTTTTTTTTTCGGGCCGAATTTTTGAGTTTCGATATCTCAGCTCTGGAAGGGGCTAGAACCTCCATTTTTGCACTCAGGTCTAAGTCTCATGGCCCTCTATCAGAATTTGGGAAGATTGGAGAAACTTAATTTTTCGCCCAAAAAAAAAAACGTAAGGGGTACCACTGTCGTTTTTTTTTCGGGCCGAATTTTTGAGTTTCGATATCTCAGCTCTGGAAGGGGCTAGAACCTCCATTTTTGCACTCAGGTCTAAGTCTCATGGCCCTCTATCAGAATTTGGGAAGATTGGAGAAACTTAATTTTTCGGCCAAAAAAAAAAAAACGTAAGGGGTACCACTGTCGTTTTTTTTTTTCGGGCCGAATTTTTGAGTTTCGATATCTCAGCTCTGGAAGGGGCTAGAACCTCCATTTTTGCACTCAGGTCTAAGTCTCATGGCCCTCTATCAGAATTTGGGAAGATTGGAGAAACTTAATTTTTCGCCAAGAAAAAAAAACGTAAGGGGTACCACTGTCGTTTTTTTTTTCGGGCCGAATTTTTGAGTTTCGATATCTCAGCTCTGGAAGGGGCTAGAGCCTCCATTTTTGCACTCAGGTCTAAGTCTCATGGCCCTCTATCAGAATTTGGGAAGATTGGAGAAACTTAATTTTTCGCCCAAAAAAAAAAACGTAAGGGGTACCACTGTCGTTTTTTTTTTCGGGCCGAATTTTTGAGTTTCGATATCTCAGCTCTGGAAGGGGCTAGAGCCTCCATTTTTGCACTCAGGTCTAAGTCTCATGGCCCTCTATCAGAATTTGGGAAGATTGGAGAAACTTAATTTTTCGCCCAAAAAAAAAAACGTAAGGGGTACCACTGTCGTTTTTTTTTCGGGCCGAATTTTTGAGTTTCGATATCTCAGCTCTGGAAGGGGCTAGAACCTCCATTTTTGCACTCAGGTCTAAGTCTCATGGCCCTCTATCAGAATTTGGGAAGATTGGAGAAACTTAATTTTTCGCCCAAAAAAAAAAAACGTAAGGGGTACCACTGTCGTTTTTTTTTCGGGCCGAATTTTTGAGTTTCGATATCTCAGCTCTGGAAGGGGCTAGAACCTCCATTTTTGCACTCAGGTCTAAGTCTCATGGCCCTCTATCAGAATTTGGGAAGATTGGAGAAACTTAATTTTTCGCCCAAAAATAAAAACGTAAAGGGTACCACTGTCGTTTTTTTTTCGGGCCGAATTTTTGAGTTTCGATATCTCAGCTCTGGAAGGGGCTAGAACCTCAATTTTTGCACTCAGGTCTAAGTCTCATGGCCCTCTATCAGAATTTGGGAAGATTGGAGAAACTTAATTTTTCGCCCAAAAAAAAAAACGTAAGGGGTACCACTGTCGTTTTTTTTTCGGGCCGAATTTTTGAGTTTCGATATCTCAGCTCTGGAAGGGGCTAGAACCTCCATTTTTGCACTCAGGTCTAAGTCTCATGGCCCTCTATCAGAATTTGGGAAGATTGGAGAAACTTAATTTTTCGCCCAAAAAAAAAAAACGTAAGGGGTACCACTGTCGTTTTTTTTTCGGGCCGAATTTTTGAGTTTCGATATCTCGGCTCTGGAAGGGGCTAGAACCTCCATTTTTGCACTCAGGTCTAAGTCTCATGGCCCTCTATCAGAATTTGGGAAGATTGGAGAAACTTAATTTTTCGCCCAAAAAAAAAACGTAAGGGGTACCACTGTCGTTTTTTTTTCGGGCCGAATTTTTGAGTTTCGATATCTCAGCTCTGGAAGGGGCTAGAACCTCCATTTTTGCACTCAGGTCTAAGTCTCATGGCCCTCTATCAGAATTTGGGAAGATTGGAGAAACTTAATTTTTCGCCCAAAAAAAAAAAACGTAAGGGGTACCACTGTCGTTTTTTTTTCGGGCCGAATTTTTGAGTTTCAATATCTCAGCTCTGGAAGGGGCTAGAACCTCCATTTTTGCACTCAGGTCTAAGTCTCATGGCCCTCTATCAGAATTTGGGAAGATTGGAGAAACTTAATTTTTCGCCCAAAAAAAAAACGTAAGGGGTACCACTGTCGTTTTTTTTTCGGGCCGAATTTTTGAGTTTCGATATCTCAGCTCTGGAAGGGGCTAGAACCTCCATTTTTGCACTCAGGTCTAAGTCTCATGGCCCTCTATCAGAATTTGGGAAGATTGGAGAAACTTAATTTTTCGCCCAAAAAAAAAAACGTAAGGGGTACCACTGTCGTTTTTTTTTCGGGCCGAATTTTTGAGTTTCGATATCTCAGCTCTGGAAGGGGCTAGAACCTCCATTTTTGCACTCAGGTCTAAGTCTCATGGCCCTCTATCAGAATTTGGGAAGATTGGAGAAACTTAATTTTTCGCCCAAAAAAAAAAACGTAAGGGGTACCACTGTCGTTTTTTTTTCGGGCCGAATTTTTGAGTTTCGATATCTCAGCTCTGGAAGGGGCTAGAACCTCCATTTTTGCACTCAGGTCTAAGTCTCATGGCCCTCTATCAGAATTTGGGAAGATTGGAGAAACTTAATTTTTCGCCCAAAAAAAAAAACGTAAGGGGTACCACTGTCGTTTTTTTTTCGGGCCGAATTTTTGAGTTTCGATATCTCAGCTCTGGAAGGGGCTAGAACCTCCATTTTTAAACTCAGGTCTAAGTCTCATGGCCCTCTATCAGAATTTGGGAAGATTGGAGAAACTTAATTTTTCGCCCAAAAAAAAAAACGTAAGGGGTACCACTGTCGTTTTTTTTTCGGGCCGAATTTTTGAGTTTCGATATCTCAGCTCTGGAAGGGGCTAGAACCTCCATTTTTGCACTCAGGTCTAAGTCTCATGGCCCTCTATCAGAATTTGGGAAGATTGGAGAAACTTAATTTTTCGCCCAAAAAAAAAAACGTAAGGGGTACCACTGTCGTTTTTTTTTCGGGCCGAATTTTTGAGTTTCGATATCTCAGCTCTGGAAGGGGCTAGAACCTCCATTTTTGCACTCAGGTCTAAGTCTCATGGCCCTCTATCAGAATTTGGGAAGATTGGAGAAACTTAATTTTTTTCGCCCAAAAAAAAACGTAAGGGGTACCACTGTCGTTTTTTTTTTTCGGGCCGAATTTTTGAGTTTCGATATCTCAGCTCTGGAAGGGGCTAGAACCTCCATTTTTGCACTCAGGTCTAAGTCTCATGGCCCTCTATCAGAATTTGGGAAGATTGGAGAAACTTAATTTTTCGCCCAAAAAAAAAAACGTAAGGGGTACCACTGTCGTTTTTTTTTTCGGGCCGAATTTTTGAGTTTCGATATCTCAGCTCTGGAAGGGGCTAGAACCTCCATTTTTGCACTCAGGTCTAAGTCTCATGGCCCTCTATCAGAATTTGGGAAGATTGGAGAAACTTAATTTTTCGCCCAAAAAAAAAAAACGTAAGGGGTACCACTGTCGTTTTTTTTTTCGGGCCGAATTTTTGAGTTTCGATATCTCAGCTCTGGAAGGGGCTAGAACCTCCATTTTTGCACTCAGGTCTAAGTCTCATGGCCCTCTATCAGAATTTGGGAAGATTGGAGAAACTTAATTTTTCGCCCAAAAAAAAAAACGTAAGGGGTACCACTGTCGTTTTTTTTTCGGGCCGAATTTTTGAGTTTCGATATCTCAGCTCTGGAAGGGGCTAGAACCTCCATTTTTGCACTCAGGTCTAAGTCTCATGGCCCTCTATCAGAATTTGGGAAGATTGGAGAAACTTAATTTTTCGCCCAAAAAAAAAAACGTAAGGGTTACCACTGTCGTTTTTTTTTCGGGCCGAATTTTTGAGTTTCGATATCTCAGCTCTGGAAGGGGCTAGAACCTCCATTTTTGCACTCAGGTCTAAGTCTCATGGCCCTCTATCAGAATTTGGGAAGATTGGAGAAACTTAATTTTTCGCCCAAAAAAAAAAACGTAAGGGGTACCACTGTCGTTTTTTTTTCGGGCCGAATTTTTGAGTTTCGATATCTCAGCTCTGGAAGGGGCTAGAACCTCCATTTTTGCACTCAGGTCTAAGTCTCATGGCCCTCTATCAGAATTTGGGAAGATTGGAGAAACTTAATTTTTCGGCCAAAAAAAAAAACGTAAGGGGTACCACTGTCGTTTTTTTTTTTTCGGGCCGAATTTTTGAGTTTCGATATCTCAGCTCTGGAAGGGGCTAGAACCTCCATTTTTGCACTCAGGTCTAAGTCTCATGGCCCTCTATCAGAATTTGGGAAGATTGGAGAAACTTAATTTTTCGCCAAGAAAAAAAAACGTAAGGGGTACCACTGTCGTTTTTTTTTTCGGGCCGAATTTTTGAGTTTCGATATCTCAGCTCTGGAAGGGGCTAGAGCCTCCATTTTTGCACTCAGGTCTAAGTCTCATGGCCCTCTATCAGAATTTGGGAAGATTGGAGAAACTTAATTTTTCGCCCAAAAAAAAAACGTAAGGGGTACCACTGTCGTTTTTTTTTTCGGGCCGAATTTTTGAGTTTCGATATCTCAGCTCTGGAAGGGGCTAGAGCCTCCATTTTTGCACTCAGGTCTAAGTCTCATGGCCCTCTATCAGAATTTGGGAAGATTGGAGAAACTTAATTTTTCGCCCAAAAAAAAAAACGTAAGGGGTACCACTGTCGTTTTTTTTTCGGGCCGAATTTTTGAGTTTCGATATCTCAGCTCTGGAAGGGGCTAGAACCTCCATTTTTGCACTCAGGTCTAAGTCTCATGGCCCTCTATCAGAATTTGGGAAGATTGGAGAAACTTAATTTTTCGCCCAAAAAAAAAAACGTAAGGGGTACCACTGTCGTTTTTTTTTCGGGCCGAATTTTTGAGTTTCGATATCTCAGCTCTGGAAGGGGCTAGAACCTCCATTTTTGCACTCAGGTCTAAGTCTCATGGCCCTCTATCAGAATTTGGGAAGATTGGAGAAACTTAATTTTTCGCCCAAAAATAAAAACGTAAGGGGTACCACTGTCGTTTTTTTTTCGGGCCGAATTTTTGAGTTTCGATATCTCAGCTCTGGAAGGGGCTAGAACCTCCATTTTTGCACTCAAGTCTAAGTCTCATGGCCCTCTATCAGAATTTGGGAAGATTGGAGAAACTTAATTTTT
Organism: Pimephales promelas; assembly: GCF_988280905.1. NCBI lineage: Eukaryota > Metazoa > Chordata > Actinopteri > Cypriniformes > Leuciscidae > Pimephales > Pimephales promelas. Next base: position 5,189,913 of record NC_142785.1, on the reverse strand, counting down.
CGCCCAAAAAAAAAAAACGTAAAGGGTACCACTGTCGTTTTTTTTTCGGGCCGAATTTTTGAGTTTCGATATCTCAGCTCTGGAAGGGGCTAGAACCTCAATTTTTGCACTCAGGTCTAAGTCTCATGGCCCTCTATCAGAATTTGGGAAGATTGGAGAAACTTAATTTTTCGCCCAAAAAAAAAAACGTAAGGGGTACCACTGTCGTTTTTTTTTCGGGCCGAATTTTTGAGTTTCGATATCTCAGCTCTGGAAGGGGCTAGAACCTCCATTTTTGCACTCAGGTCTAAGTCTCATGGCCCTCTATCAGAATTTGGGAAGATTGGAGAAACTTAATTTTTCGCCCAAAAAAAAAAACGTAAGGGGTACCACTGTCGTTTTTTTTTCGGGCCGAATTTTTGAGTTTCGATATCTCGGCTCTGGAAGGGGCTAGAACCTCCATTTTTGCACTCAGGTCTAAGTCTCATGGCCCTCTATCAGAATTTGGGAAGATTGGAGAAACTTAATTTTTCGCCCAAAAAAAAAACGTAAGGGGTACCACTGTCGTTTTTTTTTCGGGCCGAATTTTTGAGTTTCGATATCTCAGCTCTGGAAGGGGCTAGAACCTCCATTTTTGCACTCAGGTCTAAGTCTCATGGCCCTCTATCAGAATTTGGGAAGATTGGAGAAACTTAATTTTTCGCCCAAAAAAAAAAACGTAAGGGGTACCACTGTCGTTTTTTTTTCGGGCCGAATTTTTGAGTTTCGATATCTCAGCTCTGGAAGGGGCTAGAACCTCCATTTTTGCACTCAGGTCTAAGTCTCATGGCCCTCTATCAGAATTTGGGAAGATTGGAGAAACTTAATTTTTCGCCCAAAAAAAAACGTAAGGGGTACCACTGTCGTTTTTTTTTCGGGCCGAATTTTTGAGTTTCGATATCTCAGCTCTGGAAGGGGCTAGAACCTCCATTTTTGCACTCAGGTCTAAGTCTCATGGCCCTCTATCAGAATTTGGGAAGATTGGAGAAACTTAATTTTTCGCCCAAAAAAAAAAAACGTAAGGGGTACCACTGTCGTTTTTTTTTCGGGCCGAATTTTTGAGTTTCGATATCTCAGCTCTGGAAGGGGCTAGAACCTCCATTTTTGCACTCAGGTCTAAGTCTCATGGCCCTCTATCAGAATTTGGGAAGATTGGAGAAACTTAATTTTTCGCCCAAAAAAAAAACGTAAGGGGTACCACTGTCGTTTTTTTTTTCGGGCCGAATTTTTGAGTTTCGATATCTCAGCTCTGGAAGGGGCTAGAACCTCCATTTTTGCACTCAGGTCTAAGTCTCATGGCCCTCTATCAGAATTTGGGAAGATTGGAGAAACTTAATTTTTCGCCCAAAAAAAAAAACGTAAGGGGTACCACTGTCGTTTTTTTTTCGGGCCGAATTTTTGAGTTTCGATATCTCAGCTCTGGAAGGGGCTAGAACCTCCATTTTTGCACTCAGGTCTAAGTCTCATGGCCCTCTATCAGAATTTGGGAAGATTGGAGAAACTTAATTTTTCGCCCCAAAAAAAAAAACGTAAGGGGTACCACTGTCGTTTTTTTTTCGGGCCGAATTTTTGAGTTTCGATATCTCAGCTCTGGAAGGGGCTAGAACCTCCATTTTTGCACTCAGGTCTAAGTCTCATGGCCCTCTATCAGAATTTGGGAAGATTGGAGAAACTTAATTTTTCGCCCAAAAAAAAAAACGTAAGGGGTACCACTGTCGTTTTTTTTTCGGGCCGAATTTTTGAGTTTCGATATCTCAGCTCTGGAAGGGGCTAGAACCTCCATTTTTGCACTCAGGTCTAAGTCTCATGGCCCTCTATCAGAATTTGGGAAGATTGGAGAAACTTAATTTTTCGCCAAAAAAAAAAACGTAAGGGGTACCACTGTCGTTTTTTTTTTTCGGGCCGAATTTTTGAGTTTCGATATCTCAGCTCTGGAAGGGGCTAGAGCCTCCATTTTTGCACTCAGGTCTAAGTCTCATGGCCCTCTATCAGAATTTGGGAAGATTGGAGAAACTTAATTTTTTGCCCCAAAAAAAAAACGTAAGGGGTACCACTGTCGTTTTTTTTTCGGGCCGAATTTTTGAGTTTCGATATCTCAGCTCTGGAAGGGGCTAGAACCTCCATTTTTGCACTCAGGTCTAAGTCTCATGGCCCTCTATCAGAATTTGGGAAGATTGGAGAAACTTAATTTTTCGCCCAAAAAAAAAAACGTAAGGGGTACCACTGTCGTTTTTTTTTCGGGCCGAATTTTTGAGTTTCGATATCTCAGCTCTGGAAGGGGCTAGAACCTCCATTTTTGCACTCAGGTCTAAGTCTCATGGCCCTCTATCAGAATTTGGGAAGATTGGAGAAACTTAATTTTTCGGCCAAAAAAAAAACGTAAGGGGTACCACTGTCGTTTTTTTTTTTCGGGCCGAATTTTTGAGTTTCGATATCTCAGCTCTGGAAGGGGCTAGAACCTCCATTTTTGCACTCAGGTCTAAGTCTCATGGCCCTCTATCAGAATTTGGGAAGATTGGAGAAACTTAATTTTTCGCCAAGAAAAAAAAACGTAAGGGGTACCACTGTCGTTTTTTTTTTCGGGCCGAATTTTTGAGTTTCGATATCTCAGCTCTGGAAGGGGCTAGAGCCTCCATTTTTGCACTCAGGTCTAAGTCTCATGGCCCTCTATCAGAATTTGGGAAGATTGGAGAAACTTAATTTTTCGCCCAAAAAAAAAAACGTAAGGGGTACCACTGTCGTTTTTTTTTTCGGGCCGAATTTTTGAGTTTCGATATCTCAGCTCTGGAAGGGGCTAGAGCCTCCATTTTTGCACTCAGGTCTAAGTCTCATGGCCCTCTATCAGAATTTGGGAAGATTGGAGAAACTTAATTTTTCGCCCAAAAAAAAAAACGTAAGGGGTACCACTGTCGTTTTTTTTTCGGGCCGAATTTTTGAGTTTCGATATCTCAGCTCTGGAAGGGGCTAGAACCTCCATTTTTGCACTCAGGTCTAAGTCTCATGGCCCTCTATCAGAATTTGGGAAGATTGGAGAAACTTAATTTTTCGCCCAAAAAAAAAAAACGTAAGGGGTACCACTGTCGTTTTTTTTTCGGGCCGAATTTTTGAGTTTCGATATCTCAGCTCTGGAAGGGGCTAGAACCTCCATTTTTGCACTCAGGTCTAAGTCTCATGGCCCTCTATCAGAATTTGGGAAGATTGGAGAAACTTAATTTTTCGCCCAAAAATAAAAACGTAAAGGGTACCACTGTCGTTTTTTTTTCGGGCCGAATTTTTGAGTTTCGATATCTCAGCTCTGGAAGGGGCTAGAACCTCAATTTTTGCACTCAGGTCTAAGTCTCATGGCCCTCTATCAGAATTTGGGAAGATTGGAGAAACTTAATTTTTCGCCCAAAAAAAAAAACGTAAGGGGTACCACTGTCGTTTTTTTTTCGGGCCGAATTTTTGAGTTTCGATATCTCAGCTCTGGAAGGGGCTAGAACCTCCATTTTTGCACTCAGGTCTAAGTCTCATGGCCCTCTATCAGAATTTGGGAAGATTGGAGAAACTTAATTTTTCGCCCAAAAAAAAAAAACGTAAGGGGTACCACTGTCGTTTTTTTTTCGGGCCGAATTTTTGAGTTTCGATATCTCGGCTCTGGAAGGGGCTAGAACCTCCATTTTTGCACTCAGGTCTAAGTCTCATGGCCCTCTATCAGAATTTGGGAAGATTGGAGAAACTTAATTTTTCGCCCAAAAAAAAAACGTAAGGGGTACCACTGTCGTTTTTTTTTCGGGCCGAATTTTTGAGTTTCGATATCTCAGCTCTGGAAGGGGCTAGAACCTCCATTTTTGCACTCAGGTCTAAGTCTCATGGCCCTCTATCAGAATTTGGGAAGATTGGAGAAACTTAATTTTTCGCCCAAAAAAAAAAACGTAAGGGGTACCACTGTCGTTTTTTTTTCGGGCCGAATTTTTGAGTTTCGATATCTCAGCTCTGGAAGGGGCTAGAACCTCCATTTTTGCACTCAGGTCTAAGTCTCATGGCCCTCTATCAGAATTTGGGAAGATTGGAGAAACTTAATTTTTCGCCCAAAAAAAAACGTAAGGGGTACCACTGTCGTTTTTTTTTCGGGCCGAATTTTTGAGTTTCGATATCTCAGCTCTGGAAGGGGCTAGAACCTCCATTTTTGCACTCAGGTCTAAGTCTCATGGCCCTCTATCAGAATTTGGGAAGATTGGAGAAACTTAATTTTTCGCCCAAAAAAAAAAACGTAAGGGGTACCACTGTCGTTTTTTTTTTCGGGCCGAATTTTTGAGTTTCGATATCTCAGCTCTGGAAGGGGCTAGAACCTCCATTTTTGCACTCAGGTCTAAGTCTCATGGCCCTCTATCAGAATTTGGGAAGATTGGAGAAACTTAATTTTTCGCCCAAAAAAAAAACGTAAGGGGTACCACTGTCGTTTTTTTTTTCGGGCCGAATTTTTGAGTTTCGATATCTCAGCTCTGGAAGGGGCTAGAACCTCCATTTTTGCACTCAGGTCTAAGTCTCATGGCCCTCTATCAGAATTTGGGAAGATTGGAGAAACTTAATTTTTCGCCCAAAAAAAAAAACGTAAGGGGTACCACTGTCGTTTTTTTTTCGGGCCGAATTTTTGAGTTTCGATATCTCAGCTCTGGAAGGGGCTAGAACCTCCATTTTTGCACTCAGGTCTAAGTCTCATGGCCCTCTATCAGAATTTGGGAAGATTGGAGAAACTTAATTTTTCGCCCCAAAAAAAAAAAACGTAAGGGGTACCACTGTCGTTTTTTTTTCGGGCCGAATTTTTGAGTTTCGATATCTCAGCTCTGGAAGGGGCTAGAACCTCCATTTTTGCACTCAGGTCTAAGTCTCATGGCCCTCTATCAGAATTTGGGAAGATTGGAGAAACTTAATTTTTCGCCCAAAAAAAAAAACGTAAGGGGTACCACTGTCGTTTTTTTTTTCGGGCCGAATTTTTGAGTTTCGATATCTCAGCTCTGGAAGGGGCTAGAACCTCCATTTTTGCACTCAGGTCTAAGTCTCATGGCCCTCTATCAGAATTTGGGAAGATTGGAGAAACTTAATTTTTCGCCAAAAAAAAAAACGTAAGGGGTACCACTGTCGTTTTTTTTTTTCGGGCCGAATTTTTGAGTTTCGATATCTCAGCTCTGGAAGGGGCTAGAGCCTCCATTTTTGCACTCAGGTCTAAGTCTCATGGCCCTCTATCAGAATTTGGGAAGATTGGAGAAACTTAATTTTTCGCCCAAAAAAAAAAACGTAAGGGGTACCACTGTCGTTTTTTTTTCGGGCCGAATTTTTGAGTTTCGATATCTCAGCTCTGGAAGGGGCTAGAACCTCCATTTTTGCACTCAGGTCTAAGTCTCATGGCCCTCTATCAGAATTTGGGAAGATTGGAGAAACTTAATTTTTCGCCCAAAAAAAAAAAACGTAAGGGGTACCACTGTCGTTTTTTTTTCGGGCCGAATTTTTGAGTTTCGATATCTCAGCTCTGGAAGGGGCTAGAACCTCCATTTTTGCACTCAGGTCTAAGTCTCATGGCCCTCTATCAGAATTTGGGAAGATTGGAGAAACTTAATTTTTCGCCCAAAAAAAAAAAACGTAAGGGGTACCACTGTCGTTTTTTTTTCGGGCCGAATTTTTGAGTTTCGATATCTCAGCTCTGGAAGGGGCTAGAACCTCCATTTTTGCACTCAGGTCTAAGTCTCATGGCCCTCTATCAGAATTTGGGAAGATTGGAGAAACTTAATTTTTCGCCCAAAAAAAAAACGTAAGGGGTACCACTGTCGTTTTTTTTTTCGGGCCGAATTTTTGAGTTTCGATATCTCAGCTCTGGAAGGGGCTAGAACCTCCATTTTTGCACTCAGGTCTAAGTCTCATGGCCCTCTATCAGAATTTGGGAAGATTGGAGAAACTTAATTTTTCGCCCAAAAAAAAAAACGTAAGGGGTACCACTGTCGTTTTTTTTCCGGGCCGAATTTTTGAGTTTCGATATCTCAGCTCTGGAAGGGGCTAGAACCTCCATTTTTGCACTCAGGTCTAAGTCTCATGGCCCTCTTTCAGAATTTGGGAAGATTGGAGAAACTTAATTTTTCGCCCAAAAAAAAAAACGTAAGGGGTACCACTGTCGTTTTTTTTTTCGGGCCGAATTTTTGAGTTTCGATATCTCAGCTCTGGAAGGGGCTAGAACCTCAATTTTTGCACTCAGGTCTAAGTCTCATGGCCCTCTATCAGAATTTGGGAAGATTGGAGAAACTTAATTTTTCGCCCAAAAAAAAAAAACGTAAGGGGTACCACTGTCGTTTTTTTTTCGGGCCGAATTTTTGAGTTTCGATATCTCAGCTCTGGAAGGGGCTAGAACCTCCATTTTTGCACTCAGGTCTAAGTCTCATGGCCCTCTATCAGAATTTGGGAAGATTGGAGAAACTTAATTTTTCGCCCAAAAAAAAAAACGTAAGGGGTACCACTGTCGTTTTTTTTTCGGGCCGAATTTTTGAGTTTCGATATCTCAGCTCTGGAAGGGGCTAGAACCTCCATTTTTGCACTCAGGTCTAAGTCTCATGGCCCTCTATCAGAATTTGGGAAGATTGGAGAAACTTAATTTTTCGCCCAAAAAAAAAACGTAAGGGGTACCACTGTCGTTTTTTTTTCGGGCCGAATTTTTGAGTTTCGATATCTCAGCTCTGGAAGGGGCTAGAACCTCCATTTTTGCACTCAGGTCTAAGTCTCATGGCCCTCTATCAGAATTTGGGAAGATTGGAGAAACTTAATTTTTCGCCCAAAAAAAAAAACGTAAGGGGTACCACTGTCGTTTTTTTTTCTGGCCGAATTTTTGAGTTTCGATATCTCAGCTCTGGAAGGGGCTAGAACCTCCATTTTTGCACTCAGGTCTAAGTCTCATGGCCCTCTATCAGAATTTGGGAAGATTGGAGAAACTTAATTTTTCGCCCAAAAAAAAAAACGTAAGGGGTACCACTGTCGTTTTTTTTTCGGGCCGAATTTTTGAGTTTCGATATCTCAGCTCTGGAAGGGGCTAGAACCTCCATTTTTGCACTCAGGTCTAAGTCTCATGGCCCTCTATCAGAATTTGGGAAGATTGGAGAAACTTAATTTTTCGCCCAAAAAAAAAACGTAAGGGGTACCACTGTCGTTTTTTTTTTCGGGCCGAATTTTTGAGTTTCGATATCTCAGCTCTGGAAGGGGCTAGAACCTCCATTTTTGCACTCAGGTCTAAGTCTCATGGCCCTCTATCAGAATTTGGGAAGATTGGAGAAACTTAATTTTTCGCCCAAAAAAAAAAACGTAAGGGGTACCACTGTCGTTTTTTTTTCGGGCCGAATTTTTGAGTTTCGATATCTCAGCTCTGGAAGGGGCTAGAACCTCCATTTTTGCACTCAGGTCTAAGTCTCATGGCCCTCTATCAGAATTTGGGAAGATTGGAGAAACTTAATTTTTCGCCCAAAAAAAAAACGTAAGGGGTACCACTGTCGTTTTTTTTTTCGGGCCGAATTTTTGAGTTTCGATATCTCAGCTCTGGAAGGGGCTAGAACCTCCATTTTTGCACTCAGGTCTAAGTCTCATGGCCCTCTATCAGAATTTGGGAAGATTGGAGAAACTTAATTTTTCGCCCAAAAAAAAAAACGTAAGGGGTACCACTGTCGTTTTTTTTTCGGGCCGAATTTTTGAGTTTCGATATCTCAGCTCTGGAAGGGGCTAGAACCTCCATTTTTGCACTCAGGTCTAAGTCTCATGGCCCTCTATCAGAATTTGGGAAGCTTGGAGAAACTTAATTTTTCGCCCAAAAAAAAAAACGTAAGGGGTACCACTGTCGTTTTTTTTTCGGGCCGAATTTTTGAGTTTCGATATCTCAGCTCTGGAAGGGGCTAGAACCTCCATTTTTGCACTCAGGTCTAAGTCTCATGGCCCTCTATCAGAATTTGGGAAGATTGGAGAAACTTAATTTTTCGCCCAAAAAAAAAACGTAAGGGGTACCACTGTCGTTTTTTTTTCGGGCCGAATTTTTGAGTTTCGATATCTCAGCTCTGGAAGGGGCTAGAACCTCCATTTTTGCACTCAGGTCTAAGTCTCATGGCCCTCTATCAGAATTTGGGAAGATTGGAGAAACTTAATTTTTCGCCCAAAAAAAAAACGTAAGGGGTACCACTGTCGTTTTTTTTTTCGGGCCGAATTTTTGAGTTTCGATATCTCAGCTCTGGAAGGGGCTAGAACCTCCATTTTTGCACTCAGGTCTAAGTCTCATGGCCCTCTATCAGAATTTGGGAAGATTGGAGAAACTTAATTTTTCGCCCAAAAAAAAAAACGTAAGGGGTACCACTGTCGTTTTTTTTTCGGGCCGAATTTTTGAGTTTCGATATCTCAGCTCTGGAAGGGGCTAGAACCTCCATTTTTGCACTCAGGTCTAAGTCTCATGGCCCTCTATCAGAATTTGGGAAGATTGGAGAAACTTAATTTTTCGCCCCAAAAAAAAAAACGTAAGGGGTACCACTGTCGTTTTTTTTTTTCGGGCCGAATTTTTGAGTTTCGATATCTCAGCTCTGGAAGGGGCTAGAACCTCCATTTTTGCACTCAGGTCTAAGTCTCATGGCCCTCTATCAGAATTTGGGAAGATTGGAGAAACTTAATTTTTCGCCCAAAAAAAAAAAAACGTAAGGGGTACCACTGTCGTTTTTTTTTCGGGCCGAATTTTTGAGTTTCGATATCTCAGCTCTGGAAGGGGCTAGAACCTCCATTTTTGCACTCAGGTCTAAGTCTCATGGCCCTCTATCAGAATTTGGGAAGATTGGAGAAACTTAATTTTTCGCCAAAAAAAAAAACATAAGGGGTACCACTGTCGTTTTTTTTTTTCGGGCCGAATTTTTGAGTTTCGATATCTCAGCTCTGGAAGGGGCTAGAGCCTCCATTTTTGCACTCAGGTCTAAGTCTCATGGCCCTCTATCAGAATTTGGGAAGATTGGAGAAACTTAATTTTTCGCCCAAAAAAAACAAAAACGTAAGGGGTACCACTGTCGTTTTTTTTTCGGGCCGAATTTTTGAGTTTCGATATCTCAGCTCTGGAAGGGGCTAGAACCTCCATTTTTGCACTCAGGTCTAAGTCTCATGGCCCTCTATCAGAATTTGGGAAGATTGGAGAAACTTAATTTTTCGCCCAAAAAAAAAAAACGTAAGGGGTACCACTGTCGTTTTTTTTTCGGGCCGAATTTTTGAGTTTCGATATCTCAGCTCTGGAAGGGGCTAGAACCTCCATTTTTGCACTCAGGTCTAAGTCTCATGGCCCTCTATCAGAATTTGGGAAGATTGGAGAAACTTAATTTTTCGCCCAAAAAAAAAAAAAACGTAAGGGGTACCACTGTCATTTTTTTTTTCGGGCCGAATTTTTGAGTTTCGATATCTCAGCTCTGGAAGGGGCTAGAGCCTCCATTTTTGCACTCAGGTCTAAGTCTCATGGCCCTCTATCAGAATTTGGGAAGATTGGAGAAACTTAATTTTTCGCCCAAAAAAAAAACGTAAGGGGTACCAATGTCGTTTTTTTTTTCGGGCCGAATTTTTGAGTTTCGATATCTCAGCTCTGGAAGGGGCTAGAACCTCCATTTTTGCACTCAGGTCTAAGTCTCATGGCCCTCTATCAGAATTTGGGAAGATTGGAGAAACTTAATTTTTCGCCCAAAAAAAAAAACGTAAGGGGTACCACTGTCGGTTTTTTTTCGGGCCGAATTTTTGAGTTTCGATATCTCAGCTCTGGAAGGGGCTAGAACCTCCATTTTTGCACTCAGGTCTAAGTCTCATGGCCCTCTATCAGAATTTGGGAAGATTGGAGAAACTTAATTTTTCGCCCAAAAAAAAAAAACGTAAGGGGTACCACTGTCGTTTTTTTTTTCGGGCCGAATTTTTGAGTTTCGATATCTCAGCTCTGGAAGGGGCTAGAACCTCCATTTTTGCACTCAGGTCTAAGTCTCATGGCCCTCTATCAGAATTTGGGAAGATTGGAGAAACTTAATTTTTCGCCCAAAAAAAAAAAACGTAAGGGGTACCACTGTCGTTTTTTTTCGGGCCGAATTTTTGAGTTTCGATATCTCAGCTCTGGAAGGGGCTAGAACCTCCATTTTTGCACTCAGGTCTAAGTCTCATGGCCCTCTATCAGAATTTGGGAAGATTGGAGAAACTTAATTTTTCGCCCAAAAAAAAAACGTAAGGGGTACCACTGTCGTTTTTTTTTCGGGCCGAATTTTTGAGTTTCGATATCTCAGCTCTGGAAGGGGCTAGAACCTCCATTTTTGCACTCAGGTCTAAGTCTCATGGCCCTCTATCAGAATTTGGGAAGATTGGAGAAACTTAATTTTTCGCCAAAAAAAAAAAACGTAAGGGGTACCACTGTCGTTTTTTTTTCGGGCCGAATTTTTGAGTTTCGATATCTCAGCTCTGGAAGGGGCTAGAACCTCCATTTTTGCACTCAGGTCTAAGTCTCATGGCCCTCTATCAGAATTTGGGAAGATTGGAGAAACTTAATTTTTTGCCCAAAAAAAAAAACGTAAGGGGTACCACTGTCGTTTTTTTTTCGGGCCGAATTTTTGAGTTTCGATATCTCAGCTCTGGAAGGGGCTAGAACCTCCATTTTTGCACTCAGGTCTAAGTCTCATGGCCCTCTATCAGAATTTGGGAAGATTGAAGAAACTTAATTTTTCGCCCAAAAAAAAAAACGTAAGGGGTACCACTGTCGTTTTTTTTTCGGGCCGAATTTTTGAGTTTCGATATCTCAGCTCTGGAAGGGGCTAGAACCTCCATTTTTGCACTCAGGTCTAAGTCTCATGGCCCTCTATCAGAATTTGGGAAGATTGGAGAAACTTAATTTTTCGCCCAAAAAAAAAAAAACGTAAGGGGTACCACTGTCGTTTTTTTTTCGGGCCGAATTTTTGAGTTTCGATATCTCAGCTCTGGAAGGGGCTAGAACCTCCATTTTTGCACTCAGGTCTAAGTCTCATGGCCCTCTATCAGAATTTGGGAAGATTGGAGAAACTTAATTTTTCACCCAAAAAAAAAAACGTAAGGGGTACCACTGTCGTTTTTTTTTCGGGCCGAATTTTTGAGTTTCGATATCTCAGCTCTGGAAGGGGCTAGAACCTCCATTTTTGCACTCAGGTCTAAGTCTCATGGCCCTCTATCAGAATTTGGGAAGATTGGAGAAACTTAATTTTTCGCCCAAAAAAAAAAACGTAAGGGGTACCAATGTCGTTTTTTTTCGGGCCGAATTTTTGAGTTTCGATATCTCAGCTCTGGAAGGGGCTAGAACCTCCATTTTTGCACTCAGGTCTAAGTCTCATGGCCCTCTATCAGAATTTGGGAAGATTGGAGAAACTTAATTTTTCGCCCAAAAAAAAAAACGTAAGGGGTACCACTGTCGTTTTTTTTTCGGGCCGAATTTTTGAGTTTCGATATCTCAGCTCTGGAAGGGGCTAGAACCTCCATTTTTGCACTCAGGTCTAAGTCTTATGGCCCTCTATCAGAATTTGGGAAGATTGGAGAAACTTAATTTTTCGCCCAAAAAAAAAAACGTAAGGGGTACCACTGTCGTTTTTTTTTCGGGCCGAATTTTTGAGTTTCGATATCTCAGCTCTGGAAGGGGCTAGAACCTCCATTTTTGCACTCAGGTCTAAGTCTCATGGCCCTCTATCAGAATTTGGGAAGATTGGAGAAACTTAATTTTTCGCCCAAAAAAAAAAACGTAAGGGGTACCACTGTCGTTTTTTTTTCGGGCCGAATTTTTGAGTTTCGATATCTCAGCTCTGGAAGGGGCTAGAACCTCCATTTTTGCACTCAGGTCTAAGTCTCATGGCCCTCTATCAGAATTTGGGAAGATTGGAGAAACTTAATTTTTCGCCCAAAAAAAAAAACGTAAGGGGTACCACTGTCGTTTTTTTTTCGGGCCGAATTTTTGAGTTTCGATATCTCAGCTCTGGAAGGGGCTAGAACCTCCATTTTTGCACTCAGGTCTAAGTCTCATGGCCCTCTATCAGAATTTGGGAAGCTTGGAGAAACTTAATTTTTCGCCCAAAAAAAAAAACGTAAGGGGTACCACTGTCGTTTTTTTTTCGGGCCGAATTTTTGAGTTTCGATATCTCAGCTCTGGAAGGGGCTAGAACCTCCATTTTTGCACTCAGGTCTAAGTCTCATGGCCCTCTATCAGAATTTGGGAAGATTGGAGAAACTTAATTTTTCGCCCAAAAAAAAAACGTAAGGGGTACCACTGTCGTTTTTTTTTCGGGCCGAATTTTTGAGTTTCGATATCTCAGCTCTGGAAGGGGCTAGAACCTCCATTTTTGCACTCAGGTCTAAGTCTCATGGCCCTCTATCAGAATTTGGGAAGATTGGAGAAACTTAATTTTTCGCCCAAAAAAAAAAACGTAAGGGGTACCACTGTCGTTTTTTTTTCGGGCCGAATTTTTGAGTTTCGATATCTCAGCTCTGGAAGGGGCTAGAACCTCCATTTTTGCACTCAGGTCTAAGTCTCATGGCCCTCTATCAGAATTTGGGAAGATTGGAGAAACTTAATTTTTCGCCCAAAAAAAAAAACGTAAGGGGTACCACTGTCGTTTTTTTTTCGGGCCGAATTTTTGAGTTTCGATATCTCAGCTCTGGAAGGGGCTAGAACCTCCATTTTTGCACTCAGGTCTAAGTCTCATGGCCCTCTATCAGAATTTGGGAAGATTGGAGAAACTTAATTTTTCGCCCCAAAAAAAAAAACGTAAGGGGTACCACTGTCGTTTTTTTTTCGGGCCGAATTTTTGAGTTTCGATATCTCAGCTCTGGAAGGGGCTAGAACCTCCATTTTTGCACTCAGGTCTAAGTCTCATGGCCCTCTATCAGAATTTGGGAAGATTGGAGAAACTTAATTTTTCGCCCAAAAAAAAAACGTAAGGGGTACCACTGTCGTTTTTTTTTTCGGGCCGAATTTTTGAGTTTCGATATCTCAGCTCTGGAAGGGGCTAGAACCTCCATTTTTGCACTCAGGTCTAAGTCTCATGGCCCTCTATCAGAATTTGGGAAGATTGGAGAAACTTAATTTTTCGCCCAAAAAAAAAACGTAAGGGGTACCACTGTCGTTTTTTTTTCGGGCCGAATTTTTGAGTTTCGATATCTCAGCTCTGGAAGTGGCTAGAACCTCCATTTTTGCACTCAGGTCTAAGTCTCATGGCCCTCTATCAGAATTTGGGAAGATTGGAGAAACTTAATTTTTCGCCCCAAAAAAAAAAACGTAAGGGGTACCACTGTCGTTTTTTTTTTTCGGGCCGAATTTTTGAGTTTCGATATCTCAGCTCTGGAAGGGGCTAGAACCTCCATTTTTGCACTCAGGTCTAAGTCTCATGGCCCTCTATCAGAATTTGGGAAGATTGGAGAAACTTAATTTTTCGCCCAAAAAAACAAAACGTAAGGGGTACCACTGTCGTTTTTTTTTCGGGCCGAATTTTTGAGTTTCGATATCTCAGCTCTGGAAGGGGCTAGAACCTCCATTTTTGCACTCAGGTCTAAGTCTCATGGCCCTCTATCAGAATTTGGGAAGATTGGAGAAACTTAATTTTTCGCCAAAAAAAAAAACGTAAGGGGTACCACTGTCGTTTTTTTTTTTCGGGCCGAATTTTTGAGTTTCGATATCTCAGCTCTGGAAGGGGCTAGAGCCTCCATTTTTGCACTCAGGTCTAAGTCTCATGGCCCTCTATCAGAATTTGGGAAGATTGGAGAAACTTAATTTTTCGCCCAAAAAAAAAAACGTAAGGGGTACCACCGTCGTTTTTTTTTCGGGCCGAATTTTTGAGTTTCGATATCTCAGCTCTGGAAGGGGCTAGAACCTCCATTTTTGCACTCAGGTCTAAGTCTCATGGCCCTCTATCAGAATTTGGGAAGATTGGAGAAACTTAATTTTTCGCCCAAAAAAAAAAACGTAAGGGGTACCACTGTCGTTTTTTTTTCGGGCCGAATTTTTGAGTTTCGATATCTCAGCTCTGGAAGGGGCTAGAACCTCCATTTTTGCACTCAGGTCTAAGTCTCATGGCCCTCTATCAGAATTTGGGAAGATTGGAGAAACTTAATTTTTCGCCCAAAAAAAAAAAAACGTAAGGGGTACCACTGTCATTTTTTTTTTCGGGCCGAATTTTTGAGTTTCGATATCTCAGCTCTGGAAGGGGCTAGAACCTCCATTTTTGCACTCAGGTCTAAGTCTCATGGCCCTCTATCAGAATTTGGGAAGATTGGAGAAACTTAATTTTTCGGCCAAAAAAAAAAAACGTAAGGGGTACCACTGTCGTTTTTTTTTTTTCGGGCCGAATTTTTGAGTTTCGATATCTCAGCTCTGGAAGGGGCTAGAACCTCCATTTTTGCACTCAGGTCTAAGTCTCATGGCCCTCTATCAGAATTTGGGAAGATTGGAGAAACTTAATTTTTCGCCAAAAAAAAAAACCGTAAGGGGTACCACTGTCGTTTTTTTTTTCGGGCCGAATTTTTGAGTTTCGATATCTCAGCTCTGGAAGGGGCTAGAGCCTCCATTTTTGCACTCAGGTCTAAGTCTCATGGCCCTCTATCAGAATTTGGGAAGATTGGAGAAACTTAATTTTTCGCCCAAAAAAAAAACGTAAGGGGTACCACTGTCGGTTTTTTTTTCGGGCCGAATTTTTGAGTTTCGATATCTCAGCTCTGGAAGGGGCTAGAACCTCCATTTTTGCACTCAGGTCTAAGTCTCATGGCCCTCTATCAGAATTTGGGAAGATTGGAGAAACTTAATTTTTCGCCCAAAAAAAAAAACGTAAGGGGTACCACTGTCGTTTTTTTTTCGGGCCGAATTTTTGAGTTTCGATATCTCAGCTCTGGAAGGGGCTAGAACCTCCATTTTTGCACTCAGGTCTAAGTCTCATGGCCCTCTATCAGAATTTGGGAAGATTGGAGAAACTTAATTTTTCGCCCAAAAAAAAAAAACGTAAGGGGTACCACTGTCGTTTTTTTTTTCGGGCCGAATTTTTGAGTTTCGATATCTCAGCTCTGGAAGGGGCTAGAACCTCCATTTTTGCACTCAGGTCTAAGTCTCATGGCCCTCTATCAGAATTTGGGAAGATTGGAGAAACTTAATTTTTCGCCCAAAAAAAAAAAACGTAAGGGGTACCACTGTCGTTTTTTTTTCGGGCCGAATTTTTGAGTTTCGATATCTCAGCTCTGGAAGGGGCTAGAACCTCCATTTTTGCACTCAGGTCTAAGTCTCATGGCCCTCTATCAGAATTTGGGAAGATTGGAGAAACTTAATTTTTCGCCCAAAAAAAAAAAAACGTAAGGGGTACCACTGTCGTTTTTTTTCGGGCCGAATTTTTGAGTTTCGATATCTCAGCTCTGGAAGGGGCTAGAACCTCCATTTTTGCACTCAGGTCTAAGTCTCATGGCCCTCTATCAGAATTTGGGAAGATTGGAGAAACTTAATTTTTCGCCCAAAAAAAAACGTAAGGGGTACCACTGTCGTTTTTTTTTTCGGGCCGAATTTTTGAGTTTCGATATCTCAGCTCTGGAAGGGGCTAGAACCTCCATTTTTGCACTCAGGTCTAAGTCTCATGGCCCTCTATCAGAATTTGGGAAGATTGGAGAAACTTAATTTTTCGCCAAAAAAAAAAAACGTAAGGGGTACCACTGTCGTTTTTTTTTCGGGCCGAATTTTTGAGTTTCGATATCTCAGCTCTGGAAGGGGCTAGAACCTCCATTTTTGCACTCAGGTCTAAGTCTCATGGCCCTCTATCAGAATTTGGGAAGATTGGAGAAACTTAATTTTTTGCCCAAAAAAAAAAACGTAAGGGGTACCACTGTCGTTTTTTTTTCGGGCCTAATTTTTGAGTTTCGATATCTCAGCTCTGGAAGGGGCTAGAACCTCCATTTTTGCACTCAGGTCTAAGTCTCATGGCCCTCTATCAGAATTTGAGAAGATTGAAGAAACTTAATTTTTCGCCCAAAAAAAAAAACGTAAGGGGTACCACTGTCGTTTTTTTTTCGGGCCGAATTTTTGAGTTTCGATATCTCAGCTCTGGAAGGGGCTAGAACCTCCATTTTTGCACTCAGGTCTAAGTCTCATGGCCCTCTATCAGAATTTGGGAAGATTGGAGAAACTTAATTTTTCGCCCAAAAAAAAAAAACGTAAGGGGTACCACTGTCGTTTTTTTTTCGGGCCGAATTTTTGAGTTTCGATATCTCAGCTCTGGAAGGGGCTAGAACCTCCATTTTTGCACTCAGGTCTAAGTCTCATGGCCCTCTATCAGAATTTGGGAAGATTGGAGAAACTTAATTTTTCGCCCAAAAAAAAAAAACGTAAGGGGTACCACTGTCGTTTTTTTTTCGGGCCGAATTTTTGAGTTTCGATATCTCAGCTCTGGAAGGGGCTAGAACCTCCATTTTTGCACTCAGGTCTAAGTCTCATGGCCCTCTATCAGAATTTGGGAAGATTGGAGAAACTTAATTTTTCGCCCAAAAAAAAAAACGTAAGGGGTACCACTGTCGTTTTTTTTCGGGCCGAATTTTTGAGTTTCGATATCTCAGCTCTGGAAGGGGCTAGAACCTCCATTTTTGCACTCAGGTCTAAGTCTCATGGCCCTCTATCAGAATTTGGGAAGATTGGAGAAACTTAATTTTTCGCCCAAAAAAAAAAACGTAAGGGGTACCACTGTCGTTTTTTTTTCGGGCCGAATTTTTGAGTTTCGATATCTCAGCTCTGGAAGGGGCTAGAACCTCCATTTTTGCACTCAGGTCTAAGTCTTATGGCCCTCTATCAGAATTTGGGAAGATTGGAGAAACTTAATTTTTCGCCCAAAAAAAAAAACGTAAGGGGTACCACTGTCGTTTTTTTTTCGGGCCGAATTTTTGAGTTTCGATATCTCAGCTCTGGAAGGGGCTAGAACCTCCATTTTTGCACTCAGGTCTAAGTCTCATGGCCCTCTATCAGAATTTGGGAAGATTGGAGAAACTTAATTTTTCGCCCAAAAAAAAAAACGTAAGGGGTACCACTGTCGTTTTTTTTTCGGGCCGAATTTTTGAGTTTCGATATCTCAGCTCTGGAAGGGGCTAGAACCTCCATTTTTGCACTCAGGTCTAAGTCTCATGGCCCTCTATCAGAATTTGGGAAGATTGGAGAAACTTAATTTTTCGCCCAAAAAAAAAAACGTAAGGGGTACCACTGTCGTTTTTTTTTCGGGCCGAATTTTTGAGTTTCGATATCTCAGCTCTGGAAAGGGCTAGAACCTCCATTTTTGCACTCAGGTCTAAGTCTCATGGCCCTCTATCAGAATTTGGGAAGATTGGAGAAACTTAATTTTTCGCCCAAAAAAAAAAACGTAAGGGGTACCACTGTCGTTTTTTTTTCGGGCCGAATTTTTGAGTTTCGATATCTCAGCTCTGGAAGGGGCTAGAACCTCCATTTTTGCACTCAGGTCTAAGTCTCATGGCCCTCTATCAGAATTTGGGAAGATTGGAGAAACTTAATTTTTCGCCCAAAAAAAAAAACGTAAGGGGTACCACTGTCGTTTTTTTTTCGGGCCGAATTTTTGAGTTTCGATATCTCAGCTCTGGAAGGGGCTAGAACCTCCATTTTTGCACTCAGGTCTAAGTCTCATGGCCCTCTATCAGAATTTGGGAAGATTGGAGAAACTTAATTTTTCGCCCAAAAAAAAAACGTAAGGGGTACCACTGTCGTTTTTTTTTTCGGGCCGAATTTTTGAGTTTCGATATCTCAGCTCTGGAAGGGGCTAGAACCTCCATTTTTGCACTCAGGTCTAAGTCTCATGGCCCTCTATCAGAATTTGGGAAGATTGGAGAAACTTAATTTTTCGCCCAAAAAAAAAAACGTAAGGGGTACCACTGTCGTTTTTTTTTCGGGCCGAATTTTTGAGTTTCGATATCTCAGCTCTGGAAGGGGCTAGAACCTCCATTTTTGCACTCAGGTCTAAGTCTCATGGCCCTCTATCAGAATTTGGGAAGATTGGAGAAACTTAATTTTTCGCCCCAAAAAAAAAAACGTAAGGGGTACCACTGTCGTTTTTTTTTCGGGCCGAATTTTTGAGTTTCGATATCTCAGCTCTGGAAGGGGCTAGAACCTCCATTTTTGCACTCAGGTCTAAGTCTCATGGCCCTCTATCAGAATTTGGGAAGATTGGAGAAACTTAATTTTTCGCCCAAAAAAAAAAACGTAAGGGGTACCACTGTCGTTTTTTTTTCGGGCCGAATTTTTGAGTTTCGATATCTCAGCTCTGGAAGGGGCTAGAACCTCCATTTTTGCACTCAGGTCTAAGTCTCATGGCCCTCTATCAGAATTTGGGAAGATTGGAGAAACTTAATTTTTCGCCAAAAAAAAAAACGTAAGGGGTACCACTGTCGTTTTTTTTTTTTCGGGCCGAATTTTTGAGTTTCGATATCTCAGCTCTGGAAGGGGCTAGAGCCTCCATTTTTGCACTCAGGTCTAAGTCTCATGGCCCTCTATCAGAATTTGGGAAGATTGGAGAAACTTAATTTTTCGCCCAAAAAAAAAAACGTAAGGGGTACCACTGTCGTTTTTTTTTCGGGCCGAATTTTTGAGTTTCGATATCTCAGCTCTGGAAGGGGCTAGAACCTCCATTTTTGCACTCAGGTCTAAGTCTCATGGCCCTCTATCAGAATTTGGGAAGATTGGAGAAACTTAATTTTTCGCCCAAAAAAAAAAACGTAAGGGGTACCACTGTCGTTTTTTTTTCGGGCCGAATTTTTGAGTTTCGATATCTCAGCTCTGGAAGGGGCTAGAACCTCCATTTTTGCACTCAGGTCTAAGTCTCATGGCCCTCTATCAGAATTTGGGAAGATTGGAGAAACTTAATTTTTCGCCAAAAAAAAAAACGTAAGGGGTACCACTGTCGTTTTTTTTTTTCGGGCCGAATTTTTGAGTTTCGATATCTCAGCTCTGGAAGGGGCTAGAGCCTCCATTTTTGCACTCAGGTCTAAGTCTCATGGCCCTCTATCAGAATTTGGGAAGATTGGAGAAACTTAATTTTTCGCCCAAAAAAAAAAACGTAAGGGGTACCACTGTCGTTTTTTTTTCGGGCCGAATTTTTGAGTTTCGATATCTCAGCTCTGGAAGGGGCTAGAACCTCCATTTTTGCACTCAGGTCTAAGTCTCATGGCCCTCTATCAGAATTTGGGAAGATTGGAGAAACTTAATTTTTCGCCCAAAAAAAAAAACGTAAGGGGTACCACTGTCGTTTTTTTTTCGGGCCGAATTTTTGAGTTTCGATATCTCAGCTCTGGAAGGGGCTAGAACCTCCATTTTTGCACTCAGGTCTAAGTCTCATGGCTCTCTATCAGAATTTGGGAAGATTGGAGAAACTTAATTTTTCGCCCAAAAAAAAAAAACGTAAGGGGTACCACTGTCATTTTTTTTTTCGGGCCGAATTTTTGAGTTTCGATATCTCAGCTCTGGAAGGGGCTAGAACCTCCATTTTTGCACTCAGGTCTAAGTCTCATGGCCCTCTATCAGAATTTGGGAAGATTGGAGAAACTTAATTTTTCGGCCAAAAAAAAAAACGTAAGGGGTACCACTGTCGTTTTTTTTTTTTTTTCGGGCCAAATTTTTGAGTTTCGATATCTCAGCTCTGGAAGGGGCTAGAACCTCCATTTTTGCACTCAGGTCTAAGTCTCATGGCCCTCTATCAGAATTTGGGAAGATTGGAGAAACTTAATTTTTCGCCAAAAAAAAAAACCGTAAGGGGTACCACTGTCGTTTTTTTTTTCGGGCCGAATTTTTGAGTTTCGATATCTCAGCTCTGGAAGGGGCTAGAGCCTCCATTTTTGCACTCAGGTCTAAGTCTCATGGCCCTCTATCAGAATTTGGGAAGATTGGAGAAACTTAATTTTTCGCCCAAAAAAAAAAACGTAAGGGGTACCACTGTCGTTTTTTTTTTCGGGCCGAATTTTTGAGTTTCGATATCTCAGCTCTGGAAGGGGCTAGAGCCTCCATTTTTGCATTTAGGTCTAAGTCTCATGGCCCTCTATCAGAATTTGGGAAGATTGGAGAAACTTAATTTTTCGCCCAAAAAAAAAAACGTAAGGGGTACCACTGTCGTTTTTTTTTTCGGGCCGAATTTTTGAGTTTCGATATCTCAGCTCTGGAAGGGGCTAGAACCTCCATTTTTGCACTCAGGTCTAAGTCTCATGGCCCTCTATCAGAATTTGGGAAGATTGGAGAAACTTAATTTTTCGCCCAAAAAAAAAAAACGTAAGGGGTACCACTGTCGTTTTTTTTTCGGGCCGAATTTTTGAGTTTCGATATCTCAGCTCTGGAAGGGGCTAGAACCTCCATTTTTGCACTCAGGTCTAAGTCTCATGGCCCTCTATCAGAATTTGGGAAGATTGGAGAAACTTAATTTTTCGCCAAAAAAAAAAAAACGTAAGGGGTACCACTGTCGTTTTTTTTTTCGGGCCGAATTTTTGAGTTTCGATATCTCAGCTCTGGAAGGGGCTAGAACCTCCATTTTTGCACTCAGGTCTAAGTCTCATGGCCCTCTATCAGAATTTGGGAAGATTGGAGAAACTTAATTTTTCGCCCAAAAAAAAAAACGTAAGGGGTACCACTGTCGTTTTTTTTTCGGGCCGAATTTTTGAGTTTCGATATCTCAGCTCTGGAAGGGGCTAGAACCTCCATTTTTGCACTCAGGTCTAAGTCTCATGGCCCTCTATCAGAATTTGGGAAGATTGGAGAAACTTAATTTTTCGCCCCAAAAAAAAAAAACGTAAGGGGTACCACTGTCGTTTTTTTGTCGGGCCGAATTTTTGAGTTTCGATATCTCAGCTCTGGAAGGGGCTAGAACCTCCATTTTTGCACTCAGGTCTAAGTCTCATGGCCCTCTATCAGAATTTGGGAAGATTGGAGAAACTTAATTTTTCGCCCAAAAAAAAAAACGTAAGGGGTACCACTGTCGTTTTTTTTTCGGGCCGAATTTTTGAGTTTCGATATCTCAGCTCTGGAAGGGGCTAGAACCTCCATTTTTGCACTCAGGTCTAAGTCTCATGGCCCTCTATCAGAATTTGGGAAGATTGGAGAAACTTAATTTTTCGCCAAAAAAAAAAACGTAAGGGGTACCACTGTCGTTTTTTTTTTTCGGGCCGAATTTTTGAGTTTCGATATCTCAGCTCTGGAAGGGGCTAGAGCCTCCATTTTTGCACTCAGGTCTAAGTCTCATGGCCCTCTATCAGAATTTGGGAAGATTGGAGAAACTTAATTTTTCGCCCAAAAAAAAAAACGTAAGGGGTACCACTGTCGTTTTTTTTTCGGGCCGAATTTTTGAGTTTCGATATCTCAGCTCTGGAAGGGGCTAGAACCTCCATTTTTGCACTCAGGTCTAAGTCTCATGGCCCTCTATCAGAATTTGGGAAGATTGGAGAAACTTAATTTTTCGCCCAAAAAAAAAAAAACGTAAGGGGTACCACTGTCGTTTTTTTTTCGGGCCGAATTTTTGAGTTTCGATATCTCAGCTCTGGAAGGGGCTAGAACCTCCATTTTTGCACTCAGGTCTAAGTCTCATGGCCCTCTATCAGAATTTGGGAAGATTGGAGAAACTTAATTTTTCGCCCAAAAAAAAAAAACGTAAGGGGTACCACTGTCGTTTTTTTTTCGGGCCGAATTTTTGAGTTTCGATATCTCAGCTCTGGAAGGGGCTAGAACCTCCATTTTTGCACTCAGGTCTAAGTCTCATGGCCCTCTATCAGAATTTGGGAAGATTGGAGAAACTTAATTTTTCGCCCCAAAAAAAAAAACGTAAGGGGTACCACTGTCGTTTTTTTTTTTCGGGCCGAATTTTTGAGTTTCGATATCTCAGCTCTGGAAGGGGCTAGAGCCTCCATTTTTGCACTCAGGTCTAAGTCTCATGGCCCTCTATCAGAATTTGGGAAGATTGGAGAAACTTAATTTTTCGCCCAAAAAAAAAAACGTAAGGGGTACCACTGTCGTTTTTTTTTCGGGCCGAATTTTTGAGTTTCGATATCTCAGCTCTGGAAGGGGCTAGAACCTCCATTTTTGCACTCAGGTCTAAGTCTCATGGCCCTCTATCAGAATTTGGGAAGATTGGAGAAACTTAATTTTTCGCCCAAAAAAAAAAACGTAAGGGGTACCACTGTCGTTTTTTTTTCGGGCCGAATTTTTGAGTTTCGATATCTCAGCTCTGGAAGGGGCTAGAACCTCCATTTTTGCACTCAGGTCTAAGTCTCATGGCTCTCTATCAGAATTTGGGAAGATTGGAGAAACTTAATTTTTCGCCCAAAAAAAAAAAAACGTAAGGGGTACCACTGTCATTTTTTTTTTCGGGCCGAATTTTTGAGTTTCGATATCTCAGCTCTGGAAGGGGCTAGAACCTCCATTTTTGCACTCAGGTCTAAGTCTCATGGCCCTCTATCAGAATTTGGGAAGATTGGAGAAACTTAATTTTTCGGCCAAAAAAAAAAACGTAAGGGGTACCACTGTCGTTTTTTTTTTTTTTCGGGCCGCCAAATTTTTGAGTTTCGATATCTCAGCTCTGGAAGGGGCTAGAACCTCCATTTTTGCACTCAGGTCTAAGTCTCATGGCCCTCTATCAGAATTTGGGAAGATTGGAGAAACTTAATTTTTCGCCAAAAAAAAAAACCGTAAGGGGTACCACTGTCGTTTTTTTTTTCGGGCCGAATTTTTGAGTTTCGATATCTCAGCTCTGGAAGGGGCTAGAGCCTCCATTTTTGCACTCAGGTCTAAGTCTCATGGCCCTCTATCAGAATTTGGGAAGATTGGAGAAACTTAATTTTTCGCCCAAAAAAAAAAACGTAAGGGGTACCACTGTCGTTTTTTTTTTCGGGCCGAATTTTTGAGTTTCGATATCTCAGCTCTGGAAGGGGCTAGAGCCTCCATTTTTGCATTTAGGTCTAAGTCTCATGGCCCTCTATCAGAATTTGGGAAGATTGGAGAAACTTAATTTTTCGCCCAAAAAAAAAAACGTAAGGGGTACCACTGTCGTTTTTTTTTTCGGGCCGAATTTTTGAGTTTCGATATCTCAGCTCTGGAAGGGGCTAGAACCTCCATTTTTGCACTCAGGTCTAAGTCTCATGGCCCTCTATCAGAATTTGGGAAGATTGGAGAAACTTAATTTTTCGCCCAAAAAAAAAAAACGTAAGGGGTACCACTGTCGTTTTTTTTTCGGGCCGAATTTTTGAGTTTCGATATCTCAGCTCTGGAAGGGGCTAGAACCTCCATTTTTGCACTCAGGTCTAAGTCTCATGGCCCTCTATCAGAATTTGGGAAGATTGGAGAAACTTAATTTTTCGCCAAAAAAAAAAAAACGTAAGGGGTACCACTGTCGTTTTTTTTTTCGGGCCGAATTTTTGAGTTTCGATATCTCAGCTCTGGAAGGGGCTAGAACCTCCATTTTTGCACTCAGGTCTAAGTCTCATGGCCCTCTATCAGAATTTGGGAAGATTGGAGAAACTTAATTTTTCGCCCAAAAAAAAAACGTAAGGGGTACCACTGTCGTTTTTTTTTCGGGCCGAATTTTTGAGTTTCGATATCTCAGCTCTGGAAGGGGCTAGAACCTCCATTTTTGCACTCAGGTCTAAGTCTCATGGCCCTCTATCAGAATTTGGGAAGATTGGAGAAACTTAATTTTTCGCCCCAAAAAAAAAAAACGTAAGGGGTACCACTGTCGTTTTTTTGTCGGGCCGAATTTTTGAGTTTCGATATCTCAGCTCTGGAAGGGGCTAGAACCTCCATTTTTGCACTCAGGTCTAAGTCTCATGGCCCTCTATCAGAATTTGGGAAGATTGGAGAAACTTAATTTTTCGCCCAAAAAAAAAAACGTAAGGGGTACCACTGTCGTTTTTTTTTCGGGCCGAATTTTTGAGTTTCGATATCTCAGCTCTGGAAGGGGCTAGAACCTCCATTTTTGCACTCAGGTCTAAGTCTCATGGCCCTCTATCAGAATTTGGGAAGATTGGAGAAACTTAATTTTTCGCCAAAAAAAAAAACGTAAGGGGTACCACTGTCGTTTTTTTTTTTCGGGCCGAATTTTTGAGTTTCGATATCTCAGCTCTGGAAGGGGCTAGAGCCTCCATTTTTGCACTCAGGTCTAAGTCTCATGGCCCTCTATCAGAATTTGGGAAGATTGGAGAAACTTAATTTTTCGCCCAAAAAAAAAAACGTAAGGGGTACCACTGTCGTTTTTTTTTCGGGCCGAATTTTTGAGTTTCGATATCTCAGCTCTGGAAGGGGCTAGAACCTCCATTTTTGCACTCAGGTCTAAGTCTCATGGCCCTCTATCAGAATTTGGGAAGATTGGAGAAACTTAATTTTTCGCCCAAAAAAAAAAACGTAAGGGGTACCACTGTCGTTTTTTTTTTCGGGCCGAATTTTTGAGTTTCGATATCTCAGCTCTGGAAGGGGCTAGAGCCTCCATTTTTGCATTTAGGTCTAAGTCTCATGGCCCTCTATCAGAATTTGGGAAGATTGGAGAAACTTAATTTTTCGCCCAAAAAAAAAAACGTAAGGGGTACCACTGTCGTTTTTTTTTTCGGGCCGAATTTTTGAGTTTCGATATCTCAGCTCTGGAAGGGGCTAGAACCTCCATTTTTGCACTCAGGTCTAAGTCTCATGGCCCTCTATCAGAATTTGGGAAGATTGGAGAAACTTAATTTTTCGCCCAAAAAAAAAAACGTAAGGGGTACCACTGTCGTTTTTTTTTCGGGCCGAATTTTTGAGTTTCGATATCTCAGCTCTGGAAGGGGCTAGAACCTCCATTTTTGCACTCAGGTCTAAGTCTCATGGCCCTCTATCAGAATTTGGGAAGATTGGAGAAACTTAATTTTTCGCCAAAAAAAAAAAAAACGTAAGGGGTACCACTGTCGTTTTTTTTTTCGGGCCGAATTTTTGAGTTTCGATATCTCAGCTCTGGAAGGGGCTAGAACCTCCATTTTTGCACTCAGGTCTAAGTCTCATGGCCCTCTATCAGAATTTGGGAAGATTGGAGAAACTTAATTTTTCGCCCAAAAAAAAAAACGTAAGGGGTACCACTGTCGTTTTTTTTTCGGGCCGAATTTTTGAGTTTCGATATCTCAGCTCTGGAAGGGGCTAGAACCTCCATTTTTGCACTCAGGTCTAAGTCTCATGGCCCTCTATCAGAATTTGGGAAGATTGGAGAAACTTAATTTTTCGCCCCAAAAAAAAAAAACGTAAGGGGTACCACTGTCGTTTTTTTGTCGGGCCGAATTTTTGAGTTTCGATATCTCAGCTCTGGAAGGGGCTAGAACCTCCATTTTTGCACTCAGGTCTAAGTCTCATGGCCCTCTATCAGAATTTGGGAAGATTGGAGAAACTTAATTTTTCGCCCAAAAAAAAAAACGTAAGGGGTACCACTGTCGTTTTTTTTTCGGGCCGAATTTTTGAGTTTCGATATCTCAGCTCTGGAAGGGGCTAGAACCTCCATTTTTGCACTCAGGTCTAAGTCTCATGGCCCTCTATCAGAATTTGGGAAGATTGGAGAAACTTAATTTTTCGCCAAAAAAAAAAACGTAAGGGGTACCACTGTCGTTTTTTTTTTTCGGGCCGAATTTTTGAGTTTCGATATCTCAGCTCTGGAAGGGGCTAGAGCCTCCATTTTTGCACTCAGGTCTAAGTCTCATGGCCCTCTATCAGAATTTGGGAAGATTGGAGAAACTTAATTTTTCGCCCAAAAAAAAAAACGTAAGGGGTACCACTGTCGTTTTTTTTTCGGGCCGAATTTTTGAGTTTCGATATCTCAGCTCTGGAAGGGGCTAGAACCTCCATTTTTGCACTCAGGTCTAAGTCTCATGGCCCTCTATCAGAATTTGGGAAGATTGGAGAAACTTAATTTTTCGCCCAAAAAAAAAAAAACGTAAGGGGTACCACTGTCGTTTTTTTTTCGGGCCGAATTTTTGAGTTTCGATATCTCAGCTCTGGAAGGGGCTAGAACCTCCATTTTTGCACTCAGGTCTAAGTCTCATGGCCCTCTATCAGAATTTGGGAAGATTGGAGAAACTTAATTTTTCGCCCAAAAAAAAAAAACGTAAGGGGTACCACTGTCGTTTTTTTTTCGGGCCGAATTTTTGAGTTTCGATATCTCAGCTCTGGAAGGGGCTAGAACCTCCATTTTTGCACTCAGGTCTAAGTCTCATGGCCCTCTATCAGAATTTGGGAAGATTGGAGAAACTTAATTTTTCGCCCAAAAAAAAAACGTAAGGGGTACCACTGTCGTTTTTTTTTTCGGGCCGAATTTTTGAGTTTCGATATCTCAGCTCTGGAAGGGGCTAGAACCTCCATTTTTGCACTCAGGTCTAAGTCTCATGGCCCTCTATCAGAATTTGGGAAGATTGGAGAAACTTAATTTTTCGCCCAAAAAAAAAAACGTAAGGGGTACCACTGTCGTTTTTTTTCCGGGCCGAATTTTTGAGTTTCGATATCTCAGCTCTGGAAGGGGCTAGAACCTCCATTTTTGCACTCAGGTCTAAGTCTCATGGCCCTCTTTCAGAATTTGGGAAGATTGGAGAAACTTAATTTTTCGCCCAAAAAAAAAACGTAAGGGGTACCACTGTCGTTTTTTTTTCGGGCCGAATTTTTGAGTTTCGATATCTCAGCTCTGGAAGGGGCTAGAACCTCAATTTTTGCACTCAGGTCTAAGTCTCATGGCCCTCTATCAGAATTTGGGAAGATTGGAGAAACTTAATTTTTCGCCCAAAAAAAAAAACGTAAGGGGTACCACTGTCGTTTTTTTTTCGGGCCGAATTTTTGAGTTTCGATATCTCAGCTCTGGAAGGGGCTAGAACCTCCATTTTTGCACTCAGGTCTAAGTCTCATGGCCCTCTATCAGAATTTGGGAAGATTGGAGAAACTTAATTTTTCGCCCAAAAAAAAAAACGTAAGGGGTACCACTGTCGTTTTTTTTTCGGGCCGAATTTTTGAGTTTCGATATCTCAGCTCTGGAAGGGGCTAGAACCTCCATTTTTGCACTCAGGTCTAAGTCTCATGGCCCTCTATCAGAATTTGGGAAGATTGGAGAAACTTAATTTTTCGCCCAAAAAAAAACCGTAAGGGGTACCACTGTCGTTTTTTTTTCGGGCCGAATTTTTGAGTTTCGATATCTCAGCTCTGGAAGGGGCTAGAACCTCCATTTTTGCACTCAGGTCTAAGTCTCATGGCCCTCTATCAGAATTTGGGAAGATTGGAGAAACTTAATTTTTCGCCCAAAAAAAAAAACGTAAGGGGTACCACTGTCGTTTTTTTTTCGGGCCGAATTTTTGAGTTTCGATATCTCAGCTCTGGAAGGGGCTAGAACCTCCATTTTTGCACTCAGGTCTAAGTCTCATGGCCCTCTATCAGAATTTGGGAAGATTGGAGAAACTTAATTTTTCGCCCAAAAAAAAAAAAAACGTAAGGGGTACCACTGTCGTTTTTTTTTCGGGCCGAATTTTTGAGTTTCGATATCTCAGCTCTGGAAGGGGCTAGAACCTCCATTTTTGCACTCAGGTCTAAGTCTCATGGCCCTCTATCAGAATTTGGGAAGATTGGAGAAACTTAATTTTTCGCCCAAAAAAAAAAAAACGTAAGGGGTACCACTGTCGTTTTTTTTTCGGGCCGAATTTTTGAGTTTCGATATCTCAGCTCTGGAAGGGGCTAGAACCTCCATTTTTGCACTCAGGTCTAAGTCTCATGGCCCTCTATCAGAATTTGGGAAGATTGGAGAAACTTAATTTTTCGCCCAAAAAAAAAACGTAAGGGGTACCACTGTCGTTTTTTTTTTCGGGCCGAATTTTTGAGTTTCGATATCTCAGCTCTGGAAGGGGCTAGAACCTCCATTTTTGCACTCAGGTCTAAGTCTCATGGCCCTCTATCAGAATTTGGGAAGATTGGAGAAACTTAATTTTTCGCCCAAAAAAAAAAACGTAAGGGGTACCACTGTCGTTTTTTTTCCGGGCCGAATTTTTGAGTTTCGATATCTCAGCTCTGGAAGGGGCTAGAACCTCCATTTTTGCACTCAGGTCTAAGTCTCATGGCCCTCTTTCAGAATTTGGGAAGATTGGAGAAACTTAATTTTTCGCCCAAAAAAAAAACGTAAGGGGTACCACTGTCGTTTTTTTTTCGGGCCGAATTTTTGAGTTTCGATATCTCAGCTCTGGAAGGGGCTAGAACCTCAATTTTTGCACTCAGGTCTAAGTCTCATGGCCCTCTATCAGAATTTGGGAAGATTGGAGAAACTTAATTTTTCGCCCAAAAAAAAAAACGTAAGGGGTACCACTGTCGTTTTTTTTTCGGGCCGAATTTTTGAGTTTCGATATCTCAGCTCTGGAAGGGGCTAGAACCTCCATTTTTGCACTCAGGTCTAAGTCTCATGGCCCTCTATCAGAATTTGGGAAGATTGGAGAAACTTAATTTTTCGCCCAAAAAAAAAAACGTAAGGGGTACCACTGTCGTTTTTTTTTCGGGCCGAATTTTTGAGTTTCGATATCTCAGCTCTGGAAGGGGCTAGAACCTCCATTTTTGCACTCAGGTCTAAGTCTCATGGCCCTCTATCAGAATTTGGGAAGATTGGAGAAACTTAATTTTTCGCCCAAAAAAAAACCGTAAGGGGTACCACTGTCGTTTTTTTTTCGGGCCGAATTTTTGAGTTTCGATATCTCAGCTCTGGAAGGGGCTAGAACCTCCATTTTTGCACTCAGGTCTAAGTCTCATGGCCCTCTATCAGAATTTGGGAAGATTGGAGAAACTTAATTTTTCGCCCAAAAAAAAAAACGTAAGGGGTACCACTGTCGTTTTTTTTTCTGGCCGAATTTTTGAGTTTCGATATCTCAGCTCTGGAAGGGGCTAGAACCTCCATTTTTGCACTCAGGTCTAAGTCTCATGGCCCTCTATCAGAATTTGGGAAGATTGGAGAAACTTAATTTTTCGCCCAAAAAAAAAAACGTAAGGGGTACCACTGTCGTTTTTTTTTCGGGCCGAATTTTTGAGTTTCGATATCTCAGCTCTGGAAGGGGCTAGAACCTCCATTTTTGCACTCAGGTCTAAGTCTCATGGCCCTCTATCAGAATTTGGGAAGATTGGAGAAACTTAATTTTTCGCCCAAAAAAAAAAACGTAAGGGGTACCACTGTCGTTTTTTTTTCGGGCCGAATTTTTGAGTTTCGATATCTCAGCTCTGGAAGGGGCTAGAACCTCCATTTTTGCACTCAGGTCTAAGTCTCATGGCCCTCTATCAGAATTTGGGAAGATTGGAGAAACTTTATTTTTCGCCCAAAAAAAAAACGTAAGGGGTACCACTGTCGTTTTTTTTTTCGGGCCGAATTTTTGAGTTTCGATATCTCAGCTCTGGAAGGGGCTAGAACCTCCATTTTTGCACTCAGGTCTAAGTCTCATGGCCCTCTATCAGAATTTGGGAAGATTGGAGAAACTTAATTTTTCGCCCAAAAAAAAAAACGTAAGGGGTACCACTGTCGTTTTTTTTTCGGGCCGAATTTTTGAGTTTCGATATCTCAGCTCTGGAAGGGGCTAGAACCTCCATTTTTGCACTCAGGTCTAAGTCTCATGGCCCTCTATCAGAATTTGGGAAGATTGGAGAAACTTAATTTTTCGCCCCAAAAAAAAAAACGTAAGGGGTACCACTGTCGTTTTTTTTTTTCGGGCCGAATTTTTGAGTTTCGATATCTCAGCTCTGGAAGGGGCTAGAACCTCCATTTTTGCACTCAGGTCTAAGTCTCATGGCCCTCTATCAGAATTTGGGAAGATTGGAGAAACTTAATTTTTCGCCCAAAAAAAAAAACGTAAGGGGTACCACTGTCGTTTTTTTTTCGGGCCGAATTTTTGAGTTTCGATATCTCAGCTCTGGAAGGGGCTAGAACCTCCATTTTTGCACTCAGGTCTAAGTCTCATGGCCCTCTATCAGAATTTGGGAAGATTGGAGAAACTTAATTTTTCGCCCAAAAAAAAAAACGTAAGGGGTACCACTGTCGTTTTTTTTTCTGGCCGAATTTTTGAGTTTCGATATCTCAGCTCTGGAAGGGGCTAGAACCTCCATTTTTGCACTCAGGTCTAAGTCTCATGGCCCTCTATCAGAATTTGGGAAGATTGGAGAAACTTAATTTTTCGCCCAAAAAAAAAAACGTAAGGGGTACCACTGTCGTTTTTTTTTCGGGCCGAATTTTTGAGTTTCGATATCTCAGCTCTGGAAGGGGCTAGAACCTCCATTTTTGCACTCAGGTCTAAGTCTCATGGCCCTCTATCAGAATTTGGGAAGATTGGAGAAACTTAATTTTTCGCCCAAAAAAAAAAACGTAAGGGGTACCACTGTCGTTTTTTTTTCGGGCCGAATTTTTGAGTTTCGATATCTCAGCTCTGGAAGGGGCTAGAACCTCCATTTTTGCACTCAGGTCTAAGTCTCATGGCCCTCTATCAGAATTTGGGAAGATTGGAGAAACTTTATTTTTCGCCCAAAAAAAAAACGTAAGGGGTACCACTGTCGTTTTTTTTTTCGGGCCGAATTTTTGAGTTTCGATATCTCAGCTCTGGAAGGGGCTAGAACCTCCATTTTTGCACTCAGGTCTAAGTCTCATGGCCCTCTATCAGAATTTGGGAAGATTGGAGAAACTTAATTTTTCGCCCAAAAAAAAAAACGTAAGGGGTACCACTGTCGTTTTTTTTTCGGGCCGAATTTTTGAGTTTCGATATCTCAGCTCTGGAAGGGGCTAGAACCTCCATTTTTGCACTCAGGTCTAAGTCTCATGGCCCTCTATCAGAATTTGGGAAGATTGGAGAAACTTAATTTTTCGCCCCAAAAAAAAAAACGTAAGGGGTACCACTGTCGTTTTTTTTTTTCGGGCCGAATTTTTGAGTTTCGATATCTCAGCTCTGGAAGGGGCTAGAACCTCCATTTTTGCACTCAGGTCTAAGTCTCATGGCCCTCTATCAGAATTTGGGAAGATTGGAGAAACTTAATTTTTCGCCCAAAAAAAAAAACGTAAGGGGTACCACTGTCGTTTTTTTTTCGGGCCGAATTTTTGAGTTTCGATATCTCAGCTCTGGAAGGGGCTAGAACCTCCATTTTTGCACTCAGGTCTAAGTCTCATGGCCCTCTATCAGAATTTGGGAAGATTGGAGAAACTTAATTTTTCGCCAAAAAAAAAAACATAAGGGGTACCACTGTCGTTTTTTTTTTTCGGGCCGAATTTTTGAGTTTCGATATCTCAGCTCTGGAAGGGGCTAGAGCCTCCATTTTTGCACTCAGGTCTAAGTCTCATGGCCCTCTATCAGAATTTGGGAAGATTGGAGAAACTTAATTTTTCGCCCAAAAAAAACAAAAACGTAAGGGGTACCACTGTCGTTTTTTTTTCGGGCCGAATTTTTGAGTTTCGATATCTCAGCTCTGGAAGGGGCTAGAACCTCCATTTTTGCACTCAGGTCTAAGTCTCATGGCCCTCTATCAGAATTTGGGAAGATTGGAGACACTTAATTTTTCGCCCAAAAAAAAAAACGTAAGGGGTACCACTGTCGTTTTTTTTTTCGGGCCGAATTTTTGAGTTTCGATATCTCAGCTCTGGAAGGGGCTAGAACCTCCATTTTTGCACTCAGGTCTAAGTCTCATGGCCCTCTATCAGAATTTGGGAAGATTGGAGAAACTTAATTTTTCGCCCAAAAAAAAAAAAACGTAAGGGGTACCACTGTCATTTTTTTTTTCGGGCCGAATTTTTGAGTTTCGATATCTCAGCTCTGGAAGGGGCTAGAGCCTCCATTTTTGCACTCAGGTCTAAGTCTCATGGCCCTCTATCAGAATTTGGGAAGATTGGAGAAACTTAATTTTTCGCCCAAAAAAAAAAACGTAAGGGGTACCACTGTCGTTTTTTTTTTCGGGCCGAATTTTTGAGTTTCGATATCTCAGCTCTGGAAGGGGCTAGAACCTCCATTTTTGCACTCAGGTCTAAGTCTCATGGCCCTCTATCAGAATTTGGGAAGATTGGAGAAACTTAATTTTTCGCCCAAAAAAAAAAACGTAAGGGGTACCACTGTCGGTTTTTTTTCGGGCCGAATTTTTGAGTTTCGATATCTCAGCTCTGGAAGGGGCTAGAACCTCCATTTTTGCACTCAGGTCTAAGTCTCATGGCCCTCTATCAGAATTTGGGAAGATTGGAGAAACTTAATTTTTCGCCCAAAAAAAAAAAACGTAAGGGGTACCACTGTCGTTTTTTTTTTCGGGCCGAATTTTTGAGTTTCGATATCTCAGCTCTGGAAGGGGCTAGAACCTCCATTTTTGCACTCAGGTCTAAGTCTCATGGCCCTCTATCAGAATTTGGGAAGATTGGAGAAACTTAATTTTTCGCCCAAAAAAAAAAACGTAAGGGGTACCACTGTCGTTTTTTTTCGGGCCGAATTTTTGAGTTTCGATATCTCAGCTCTGGAAGGGGCTAGAACCTCCATTTTTGCACTCAGGTCTAAGTCTCATGGCCCTCTATCAGAATTTGGGAAGATTGGAGAAACTTAATTTTTCGCCCAAAAAAAAAACGTAAGGGGTACCACTGTCGTTTTTTTTTCGGGCCGAATTTTTGAGTTTCGATATCTCAGCTCTGGAAGGGGCTAGAACCTCCATTTTTGCACTCAGGTCTAAGTCTCATGGCCCTCTATCAGAATTTGGGAAGATTGGAGAAACTTAATTTTTCGCCAAAAAAAAAAAACGTAAGGGGTACCACTGTCGTTTTTTTTTCGGGCCGAATTTTTGAGTTTCGATATCTCAGCTCTGGAAGGGGCTAGAACCTCCATTTTTGCACTCAGGTCTAAGTCTCATGGCCCTCTATCAGAATTTGGGAAGATTGGAGAAACTTAATTTTTTGCCCAAAAAAAAAAACGTAAGGGGTACCACTGTCGTTTTTTTTTCGGGCCGAATTTTTGAGTTTCGATATCTCAGCTCTGGAAGGGGCTAGAACCTCCATTTTTGCACTCAGGTCTAAGTCTCATGGCCCTCTATCAGAATTTGGGAAGATTGAAGAAACTTAATTTTTCGCCCAAAAAAAAAAACGTAAGGGGTACCACTGTCGTTTTTTTTTCGGGCCGAATTTTTGAGTTTCGATATCTCAGCTCTGGAAGGGGCTAGAACCTCCATTTTTGCACTCAGGTCTAAGTCTCATGGCCCTCTATCAGAATTTGGGAAGATTGGAGAAACTTAATTTTTCGCCCAAAAAAAAAAAAACGTAAGGGGTACCACTGTCGTTTTTTTTTCGGGCCGAATTTTTGAGTTTCGATATCTCAGCTCTGGAAGGGGCTAGAACCTCCATTTTTGCACTCAGGTCTAAGTCTCATGGCCCTCTATCAGAATTTGGGAAGATTGGAGAAACTTAATTTTTCACCCAAAAAAAAAAACGTAAGGGGTACCACTGTCGTTTTTTTTTCGGGCCGAATTTTTGAGTTTCGATATCTCAGCTCTGGAAGGGGCTAGAACCTCCATTTTTGCACTCAGGTCTAAGTCTCATGGCCCTCTATCAGAATTTGGGAAGATTGGAGAAACTTAATTTTTCGCCCAAAAAAAAAAACGTAAGGGGTACCACTGTCGTTTTTTTTCGGGCCGAATTTTTGAGTTTCGATATCTCAGCTCTGGAAGGGGCTAGAACCTCCATTTTTGCACTCAGGTCTAAGTCTCATGGCCCTCTATCAGAATTTGGGAAGATTGGAGAAACTTAATTTTTCGCCCAAAAAAAAAAACGTAAGGGGTACCACTGTCGTTTTTTTTTCGGGCCGAATTTTTGAGTTTCGATATCTCAGCTCTGGAAGGGGCTAGAACCTCCATTTTTGCACTCAGGTCTAAGTCTCATGGCCCTCTATCAGAATTTGGGAAGATTGGAGAAACTTAATTTTTCGCCCAAAAAAAAAAACGTAAGGGGTACCACTGTCGTTTTTTTTTCGGGCCGAATTTTTGAGTTTCGATATCTCAGCTCTGGAAGGGGCTAGAACCTCCATTTTTGCACTCAGGTCTAAGTCTCATGGCCCTCTATCAGAATTTGGGAAGATTGGAGAAACTTAATTTTTCGCCCAAAAAAAAAAACGTAAGGGGTACCACTGTCGTTTTTTTTTCGGGCCGAATTTTTGAGTTTCGATATCTCAGCTCTGGAAGGGGCTAGAACCTCCATTTTTGCACTCAGGTCTAAGTCTCATGGCCCTCTATCAGAATTTGGGAAGATTGGAGAAACTTAATTTTTCGCCCAAAAAAAAAAACGTAAGGGGTACCACTGTCGTTTTTTTTTCGGGCCGAATTTTTGAGTTTCGATATCTCAGCTCTGGAAGGGGCTAGAACCTCCATTTTTGCACTCAGGTCTAAGTCTCATGGCCCTCTATCAGAATTTGGGAAGATTGGAGAAACTTAATTTTTCGCCCAAAAAAAAAACGTAAGGGGTACCACTGTCGTTTTTTTTTCGGGCCGAATTTTTGAGTTTCGATATCTCAGCTCTGGAAGGGGCTAGAACCTCCATTTTTGCACTCAGGTCTAAGTCTCATGGCCCTCTATCAGAATTTGGGAAGATTGGAGAAACTTAATTTTTCGCCCAAAAAAAAAAACGTAAGGGGTACCACTGTCGTTTTTTTTTTCGGGCCGAATTTTTGAGTTTCGATATCTCAGCTCTGGAAGGGGCTAGAACCTCCATTTTTGCACTCAGGTCTAAGTCTCATGGCCCTCTATCAGAATTTGGGAAGATTGGAGAAACTTAATTTTTCGCCCAAAAAAAAAAACGTAAGGGGTACCACTGTCGTTTTTTTTTCGGGCCGAATTTTTGAGTTTCGATATCTCAGCTCTGGAAGGGGCTAGAACCTCCATTTTTGCACTCAGGTCTAAGTCTCATGGCCCTCTATCAGAATTTGGGAAGATTGGAGAAACTTAATTTTTCGCCCCAAAAAAAAAAACGTAAGGGGTACCACTGTCGTTTTTTTTTCGGGCCGAATTTTTGAGTTTCGATATCTCAGCTCTGGAAGGGGCTAGAACCTCCATTTTTGCACTCAGGTCTAAGTCTCATGGCCCTCTATCAGAATTTGGGAAGATTGGAGAAACTTAATTTTTCGCCCAAAAAAAAAACGTAAGGGGTACCACTGTCGTTTTTTTTTTCGGGCCGAATTTTTGAGTTTCGATATCTCAGCTCTGGAAGGGGCTAGAACCTCCATTTTTGCACTCAGGTCTAAGTCTCATGGCCCTCTATCAGAATTTGGGAAGATTGGAGAAACTTAATTTTTCGCCCAAAAAAAAAACGTAAGGGGTACCACTGTCGTTTTTTTTTCGGGCCGAATTTTTGAGTTTCGATATCTCAGCTCTGGAAGTGGCTAGAACCTCCATTTTTGCACTCAGGTCTAAGTCTCATGGCCCTCTATCAGAATTTGGGAAGATTGGAGAAACTTAATTTTTCGCCCCAAAAAAAAAAACGTAAGGGGTACCACTGTCGTTTTTTTTTTCGGGCCGAATTTTTGAGTTTCGATATCTCAGCTCTGGAAGGGGCTAGAACCTCCATTTTTGCACTCAGGTCTAAGTCTCATGGCCCTCTATCAGAATTTGGGAAGATTGGAGAAACTTAATTTTTCACCCAAAAAAACAAAACGTAAGGGGTACCACTGTCGTTTTTTTTTCGGGCCGAATTTTTGAGTTTCGATATCTCAGCTCTGGAAGGGGCTAGAACCTCCATTTTTGCACTCAGGTCTAAGTCTCATGGCCCTCTATCAGAATTTGGGAAGATTGGAGAAACTTAATTTTTCGCCAAAAAAAAAAACGTAAGGGGTACCACTGTCGTTTTTTTTTTCGGGCCGAATTTTTGAGTTTCGATATCTCAGCTCTGGAAGGGGCTAGAGCCTCCATTTTTGCACTCAGGTCTAAGTCTCATGGCCCTCTATCAGAATTTGGGAAGATTGGAGAAACTTAATTTTTCGCCCAAAAAAAAAAACGTAAGGGGTACCACTGTCGTTTTTTTTTCGGGCCGAATTTTTGAGTTTCGATATCTCAGCTCTGGAAGGGGCTAGAACCTCCATTTTTGCACTCAGGTCTAAGTCTCATGGCCCTCTATCAGAATTTGGGAAGATTGGAGAAACTTAATTTTTCGCCCAAAAAAAAAAACGTAAGGGGTACCACTGTCGTTTTTTTTTCGGGCCGAATTTTTGAGTTTCGATATCTCAGCTCTGGAAGGGGCTAGAACCTCCATTTTTGCACTCAGGTCTAAGTCTCATGGCCCTCTATCAGAATTTGGGAAGATTGGAGAAACTTAATTTTTCGCCTAAAAAAAAAAACGTAAGGGGTACCACTGTCATTTTTTTTTTCGGGCCGAATTTTTGAGTTTCGATATCTCAGCTCTGGAAGGGGCTAGAACCTCCATTTTTGCACTCAGGTCTAAGTCTCATGGCCCTCTATCAGAATTTGGGAA
Organism: Pimephales promelas; assembly: GCF_988280905.1. Lineage (NCBI taxonomy): Eukaryota > Metazoa > Chordata > Actinopteri > Cypriniformes > Leuciscidae > Pimephales > Pimephales promelas. The sequence continues at coordinate 5,153,434 of NC_142785.1, read as the reverse complement.
GATTGGAGAAACTTAATTTTTCGGCCAAAAAAAAAAAACGTAAGGGGTACCACTGTCGTTTTTTTTTTTTCGGGCCGAATTTTTGAGTTTCGATATCTCAGCTCTGGAAGGGGCTAGAACCTCCATTTTTGCACTCAGGTCTAAGTCTCATGGCCCTCTATCAGAATTTGGGAAGATTGGAGAAACTTAATTTTTCGCCAAAAAAAAAAACCGTAAGGGGTACCACTGTCGTTTTTTTTTTTCGGGCCGAATTTTTGAGTTTCGATATCTCAGCTCTGGAAGGGGCTAGAGCCTCCATTTTTGCACTCAGGTCTAAGTCTCATGGCCCTCTATCAGAATTTGGGAAGATTGGAGAAACTTAATTTTTCGCCCAAAAAAAAAAACGTAAGGGGTACCACTGTCGTTTTTTTTTTCGGGCCGAATTTTTGAGTTTCGATATCTCAGCTCTGGAAGGGGCTAGAACCTCCATTTTTGCACTCAGGTCTAAGTCTCATGGCCCTCTATCAGAATTTGGGAAGATTGGAGAAACTTAATTTTTCGCCCAAAAAAAAAAACGTAAGGGGTACCACTGTCGTTTTTTTTTCGGGCCGAATTTTTGAGTTTCGATATCTCAGCTCTGGAAGGGGCTAGAACCTCCATTTTTGCACTCAGGTCTAAGTCTCATGGCCCTCTATCAGAATTTGGGAAGATTGGAGAAACTTAATTTTTCGCCCAAAAAAAAAAAACGTAAGGGGTACCACTGTCGTTTTTTTTTTCGGGCCGAATTTTTGAGTTTCGATATCTCAGCTCTGGAAGGGGCTAGAACCTCCATTTTTGCACTCAGGTCTAAGTCTCATGGCCCTCTATCAGAATTTGGGAAGATTGGAGAAACTTAATTTTTCGCCCAAAAAAAAAAAACGTAAGGGGTACCACTGTCGTTTTTTTTTCGGGCCGAATTTTTGAGTTTCGATATCTCAGCTCTGGAAGGGGCTAGAACCTCCATTTTTGCACTCAGGTCTAAGTCTCATGGCCCTCTATCAGAATTTGGGAAGATTGGAGAAACTTAATTTTTCGCCCAAAAAAAAAAAAACGTAAGGGGTACCACTGTCGTTTTTTTTCGGGCCGAATTTTTGAGTTTCGATATCTCAGCTCTGGAAGGGGCTAGAACCTCCATTTTTGCACTCAGGTCTAAGTCTCATGGCCCTCTATCAGAATTTGGGAAGATTGGAGAAACTTAATTTTTCGCCCAAAAAAAAAACGTAAGGGGTACCACTGTCGTTTTTTTTTTCGGGCCGAATTTTTGAGTTTCGATATCTCAGCTCTGGAAGGGGCTAGAACCTCCATTTTTGCACTCAGGTCTAAGTCTCATGGCCCTCTATCAGAATTTGGGAAGATTGGAGAAACTTAATTTTTCACCAAAAAAAAAAAACGTAAGGGGTACCACTGTCGTTTTTTTTTCGGGCCGAATTTTTGAGTTTCGATATCTCAGCTCTGGAAGGGGCTAGAACCTCCATTTTTGCACTCAGGTCTAAGTCTCATGGCCCTCTATCAGAATTTGGGAAGATTGGAGAAACTTAATTTTTTGCCCAAAAAAAAAAACGTAAGGGGTACCACTGTCGTTTTTTTTTCGGGCCGAATTTTTGAGTTTCGATATCTCAGCTCTGGAAGGGGCTAGAACCTCCATTTTTGCACTCAGGTCTAAGTCTCATGGCCCTCTATCAGAATTTGGGAAGATTGAAGAAACTTAATTTTTCGCCCAAAAAAAAAAACGTAAGGGGTACCACTGTCGTTTTTTTTTCGGGCCGAATTTTTGAGTTTCGATATCTCAGCTCTGGAAGGGGCTAGAACCTCCATTTTTGCACTCAGGTCTAAGTCTCATGGCCCTCTATCAGAATTTGGGAAGATTGGAGAAACTTAATTTTTCGCCCAAAAAAAAAAAACGTAAGGGGTACCACTGTCGTTTTTTTTTCGGGCCGAATTTTTGAGTTTCGATATCTCAGCTCTGGAAGGGGCTAGAACCTCCATTTTTGCACTCAGGTCTAAGTCTCATGGCCCTCTATCAGAATTTGGGAAGATTGGAGAAACTTAATTTTTCGCCCAAAAAAAAAAAACGTAAGGGGTACCACTGTCGTTTTTTTTTTCGGGCCGAATTTTTGAGTTTCGATATCTCAGCTCTGGAAGGGGCTAGAACCTCCATTTTTGCACTCAGGTCTAAGTCTCATGGCCCTCTATCAGAATTTGGGAAGATTGGAGAAACTTAATTTTTCGCCCAAAAAAAAAAACGTAAGGGGTACCACTGTCGTTTTTTTTCGGGCCGAATTTTTGAGTTTCGATATCTCAGCTCTGGAAGGGGCTAGAACCTCCATTTTTGCACTCAGGTCTAAGTCTCATGGCCCTCTATCAGAATTTGGGAAGATTGGAGAAACTTAATTTTTCGCCCAAAAAAAAAAACGTAAGGGGTACCACTGTCGTTTTTTTTTCGGGCCGAATTTTTGAGTTTCGATATCTCAGCTCTGGAAGGGGCTAGAACCTCCATTTTTGCACTCAGGTCTAAGTCTTATGGCCCTCTATCAGAATTTGGGAAGATTGGAGAAACTTAATTTTTCGCCCAAAAAAAAAAACGTAAGGGGTACCACTGTCGTTTTTTTTTCGGGCCGAATTTTTGAGTTTCGATATCTCAGCTCTGGAAGGGGCTAGAACCTCCATTTTTGCACTCAGGTCTAAGTCTCATGGCCCTCTATCAGAATTTGGGAAGATTGGAGAAACTTAATTTTTCGCCCAAAAAAAAAAACGTAAGGGGTACCACTGTCGTTTTTTTTTCGGGCCGAATTTTTGAGTTTCGATATCTCAGCTCTGGAAGGGGCTAGAACCTCCATTTTTGCACTCAGGTCTAAGTCTCATGGCCCTCTATCAGAATTTGGGAAGATTGGAGAAACTTAATTTTTCGCCCAAAAAAAAAAACGTAAGGGGTACCACTGTCGTTTTTTTTTCGGGCCGAATTTTTGAGTTTCGATATCTCAGCTCTGGAAGGGGCTAGAACCTCCATTTTTGCACTCAGGTCTAAGTCTCATGGCCCTCTATCAGAATTTGGGAAGATTGGAGAAACTTAATTTTTCGCCCAAAAAAAAAAACGTAAGGGGTACCACTGTCGTTTTTTTTTCGGGCCGAATTTTTGAGTTTCGATATCTCAGCTCTGGAAGGGGCTAGAACCTCCATTTTTGCACTCAGGTCTAAGTCTCATGGCCCTCTATCAGAATTTGGGAAGATTGGAGAAACTTAATTTTTCGCCCAAAAAAAAAAAACGTAAGGGGTACCACTGTCGTTTTTTTTTTCGGGCCGAATTTTTGAGTTTCGATATCTCAGCTCTGGAAGGGGCTAGAACCTCCATTTTTGCACTCAGGTCTAAGTCTCATGGCCCTCTATCAGAATTTGGGAAGATTGGAGAAACTTAATTTTTCGCCCAAAAAAAAAACGTAAGGGGTACCACTGTCGTTTTTTTTTTCGGGCCGAATTTTTGAGTTTCGATATCTCAGCTCTGGAAGGGGCTAGAACCTCCATTTTTGCACTCAGGTCTAAGTCTCATGGCCCTCTATCAGAATTTGGGAAGATTGGAGAAACTTAATTTTTCGCCCAAAAAAAAAAACGTAAGGGGTACCACTGTCGTTTTTTTTTCGGGCCGAATTTTTGAGTTTCGATATCTCAGCTCTGGAAGGGGCTAGAACCTCCATTTTTGCACTCAGGTCTAAGTCTCATGGCCCTCTATCAGAATTTGGGAAGATTGGAGAAACTTAATTTTTCGCCCAAAAAAAAAACGTAAGGGGTACCACTGTCGTTTTTTTTTTCGGGCCGAATTTTTGAGTTTCGATATCTCAGCTCTGGAAGGGGCTAGAACCTCCATTTTTGCACTCAGGTCTAAGTCTCATGGCCCTCTATCAGAATTTGGGAAGATTGGAGAAACTTAATTTTTCGCCAAAAAAAAAAACGTAAGGGGTACCACTGTCGTTTTTTTTTCCGGGCCGAATTTTTGAGTTTCGATATCTCAGCTCTGGAAGGGGCTAGAACCTCCATTTTTGCACTCAGGTCTAAGTCTCATGGCCCTCTATCAGAATTTGGGAAGATTGGAGAAACTTAATTTTTTGCCCAAAAAAAAAAACGTAAGGGGTACCACTGTCGTTTTTTTTTCGGGCCGAATTTTTGAGTTTCGATATCTCAGCTCTGGAAGGGGCTAGAACCTCCATTTTTGCACTCAGGTCTAAGTCTCATGGCCCTCTATCAGAATTTGGGAAGATTGGAGAAACTTAATTTTTCGCCCAAAAAAAAAAACGTAAGGGGTACCACTGTCGTTTTTTTTTCGGGCCGAATTTTTGAGTTTCGATATCTCAGCTCTGGAAGGGGCTAGAACCTCCATTTTTGCACTCAGGTCTAAGTCTCATGGCCCTCTATCAGAATTTGGGAAGATTGGAGAAACTTAATTTTTCGCCCAAAAAAAAAACGTAAGGGGTACCACTGTCGTTTTTTTTTTCGGGCCGAATTTTTGAGTTTCGATATCTCAGCTCTGGAAGGGGCTAGAACCTACATTTTTGCACTCAGGTCTAAGTCTCATGGCCCTCTATCAGAATTTGGGAAGATTGGAGAAACTTAATTTTTCGCCAAAAAAAAAAAACGTAAGGGGTACCACTGTCGTTTTTTTTTCGGGCCGAATTTTTGAGTTTCGATATCTCAGCTCTGGAAGGGGCTAGAACCTCCATTTTTGCACTCAGGTCTAAGTCTCATGGCCCTCTATCAGAATTTGGGAAGATTGGAGAAACTTAATTTTTTGCCCAAAAAAAAAAACGTAAGGGGTACCACTGTCGTTTTTTTTTTCGGGCCGAATTTTTGAGTTTCGATATCTCAGCTCTGGAAGGGGCTAGAACCTCCATTTTTGCACTCAGGTCTAAGTCTCATGGCCCTCTATCAGAATTTGGGAAGATTGAAGAAACTTAATTTTTCGCCCAAAAAAAAAAACGTAAGGGGTACCACTGTCGTTTTTTTTTCGGGCCGAATTTTTGAGTTTCGATATCTCAGCTCTGGAAGGGGCTAGAACCTCCATTTTTGCACTCAGGTCTAAGTCTCATGGCCCTCTATCAGAATTTGGGAAGATTGGAGAAACTTAATTTTTCGCCCAAAAAAAAAAACGTAAGGGGTACCACTGTCGTTTTTTTTTCGGGCCGAATTTTTGAGTTTCGATATCTCAGCTCTGGAAGGGGCTAGAACCTCCATTTTTGCACTCAGGTCTAAGTCTCATGGCCCTCTATCAGAATTTGGGAAGATTGGAGAAACTTAATTTTTCGCCCAAAAAAAAAAACGTAAGGGGTACCACTGTCGTTTTTTTTTTCGGGCCGAATTTTTGAGTTTCGATATCTCAGCTCTGGAAGGGGCTAGAACCTCCATTTTTGCACTCAGGTCTAAGTCTCATGGCCCTCTATCAGAATTTGGGAAGATTGGAGAAACTTAATTTTTCGCCCAAAAAAAAAAACGTAAGGGGTACCACTGTCGTTTTTTTTTCGGGCCGAATTTTTGAGTTTCGATATCTCAGCTCTGGAAGGGGCTAGAACCTCCATTTTTGCACTCAGGTCTAAGTCTCATGGCCCTCTATCAGAATTTGGGAAGATTGGAGAAACTTAATTTTTCGCCCAAAAAAAAAAACGTAAGGGGTACCACTGTCGTTTTTTTTTCGGGCCGAATTTTTGAGTTTCGATATCTCAGCTCTGGAAGGGGCTAGAACCTCCATTTTTGCACTCAGGTCTAAGTCTCATGGCCCTCTATCAGAATTTGGGAAGATTGGAGAAACTTAATTTTTCGCCCAAAAAAAAAAACGTAAGGGGTACCACTGTCGTTTTTTTTTCGGGCCGAATTTTTGAGTTTCGATATCTCAGCTCTGGAAGGGGCTAGAACCTCCATTTTTGCACTCAGGTCTAAGTCTCATGGCCCTCTATCAGAATTTGGGAAGATTGGAGAAACTTAATTTTTCGCCCAAAAAAAAAAACGTAAGGGGTACCACTGTCGTTTTTTTTTTCGGGCCGAATTTTTGAGTTTCGATATCTCAGCTCTGGAAGGGGCTAGAACCTCCATTTTTGCACTCAGGTCTAAGTCTCATGGCCCTCTATCAGAATTTGGGAAGATTGGAGAAACTTAATTTTTCGCCCAAAAAAAAAACGTAAGGGGTACCACTGTCGTTTTTTTTTCGGGCCGAATTTTTGAGTTTCGATATCTCAGCTCTGGAAGGGGCTAGAACCTCCATTTTTGCACTCAGGTCTAAGTCTCATGGCCCTCTATCAGAATTTGGGAAGATTGGAGAAACTTAATTTTTCGCCCAAAAAAAAAAACGTAAGGGGTACCACTGTCGTTTTTTTTTCGGGCCGAATTTTTGAGTTTCGATATCTCAGCTCTGGAAGGGGCTAGAACCTCCATTTTTGCACTCAGGTCTAAGTCTCATGGCCCTCTATCAGAATTTGGGAAGATTGGAGAAACTTAATTTTTCGCCCAAAAAAAAAACGTAAGGGGTACCACTGTCGTTTTTTTTTTCGGGCCGAATTTTTGAGTTTCGATATCTCAGCTCTGGAAGGGGCTAGAACCTCCATTTTTGCACTCAGGTCTAAGTCTCATGGCCCTCTATCAGAATTTGGGAAGATTGGAGAAACTTAATTTTTCGCCAAAAAAAAAAAACGTAAGGGGTACCACTGTCGTTTTTTTTTCCGGGCCGAATTTTTGAGTTTCGATATCTCAGCTCTGGAAGGGGCTAGAACCTCCATTTTTGCACTCAGGTCTAAGTCTCATGGCCCTCTATCAGAATTTGGGAAGATTGGAGAAACTTAATTTTTTGCCCAAAAAAAAAAACGTAAGGGGTACCACTGTCGTTTTTTTTTCGGGCCGAATTTTTGAGTTTCGATATCTCAGCTCTGGAAGGGGCTAGAACCTCCATTTTTGCACTCAGGTCTAAGTCTCATGGCCCTCTATCAGAATTTGGGAAGATTGGAGAAACTTAATTTTTCGCCCAAAAAAAAAAACGTAAGGGGTACCACTGTCGTTTTTTTTTCGGGCCGAATTTTTGAGTTTCGATATCTCAGCTCTGGAAGGGGCTAGAACCTCCATTTTTGCACTCAGGTCTAAGTCTCATGGCCCTCTATCAGAATTTGGGAAGATTGGAGAAACTTAATTTTTCGCCCAAAAAAAAAACGTAAGGGGTACCACTGTCGTTTTTTTTTTCGGGCCGAATTTTTGAGTTTCGATATCTCAGCTCTGGAAGGGGCTAGAACCTACATTTTTGCACTCAGGTCTAAGTCTCATGGCCCTCTATCAGAATTTGGGAAGATTGGAGAAACTTAATTTTTCGCCAAAAAAAAAAACGTAAGGGGTACCACTGTCGTTTTTTTTTCGGGCCGAATTTTTGAGTTTCGATATCTCAGCTCTGGAAGGGGCTAGAACCTCCATTTTTGCACTCAGGTCTAAGTCTCATGGCCCTCTATCAGAATTTGGGAAGATTGGAGAAACTTAATTTTTTGCCCAAAAAAAAAAACGTAAGGGGTACCACTGTCGTTTTTTTTTTCGGGCCGAATTTTTGAGTTTCGATATCTCAGCTCTGGAAGGGGCTAGAACCTCCATTTTTGCACTCAGGTCTAAGTCTCATGGCCCTCTATCAGAATTTGGGAAGATTGAAGAAACTTAATTTTTCGCCCAAAAAAAAAAACGTAAGGGGTACCACTGTCGTTTTTTTTTCGGGCCGAATTTTTGAGTTTCGATATCTCAGCTCTGGAAGGGGCTAGAACCTCCATTTTTGCACTCAGGTCTAAGTCTCATGGCCCTCTATCAGAATTTGGGAAGATTGGAGAAACTTAATTTTTCGCCCAAAAAAAAAAAACGTAAGGGGTACCACTGTCGTTTTTTTTTCGGGCCGAATTTTTGAGTTTCGATATCTCAGCTCTGGAAGGGGCTAGAACCTCCATTTTTGCACTCAGGTCTAAGTCTCATGGCCCTCTATCAGAATTTGGGAAGATTGGAGAAACTTAATTTTTCGCCCAAAAAAAAAAAACGTAAGGGGTACCACTGTCGTTTTTTTTTTCGGGCCGAATTTTTGAGTTTCGATATCTCAGCTCTGGAAGGGGCTAGAACCTCCATTTTTGCACTCAGGTCTAAGTCTCATGGCCCTCTATCAGAATTTGGGAAGATTGGAGAAACTTAATTTTTCGCCCAAAAAAAAAAACGTAAGGGGTACCACTGTCGTTTTTTTTCGGGCCGAATTTTTGAGTTTCGATATCTCAGCTCTGGAAGGGGCTAGAACCTCCATTTTTTGCACTCAGGTCTAAGTCTCATGGCCCTCTATCAGAATTTGGGAAGATTGGAGAAACTTAATTTTTCGCCCAAAAAAAAAAACGTAAGGGGTACCACTGTCGTTTTTTTTTCGGGCCGAATTTTTGAGTTTCGATATCTCAGCTCTGGAAGGGGCTAGAACCTCCATTTTTGCACTCAGGTCTAAGTCTTATGGCCCTCTATCAGAATTTGGGAAGATTGGAGAAACTTAATTTTTCGCCCAAAAAAAAAAACGTAAGGGGTACCACTGTCGTTTTTTTTTCGGGCCGAATTTTTGAGTTTCGATATCTCAGCTCTGGAAGGGGCTAGAACCTCCATTTTTGCACTCAGGTCTAAGTCTCATGGCCCTCTATCAGAATTTGGGAAGATTGGAGAAACTTAATTTTTCGCCCAAAAAAAAAACGTAAGGGGTACCACTGTCGTTTTTTTTTCGGGCCGAATTTTTGAGTTTCGATATCTCAGCTCTGGAAGGGGCTAGAACCTCCATTTTTGCACTCAGGTCTAAGTCTCATGGCCCTCTATCAGAATTTGGGAAGATTGGAGAAACTTAATTTTTCGCCCAAAAAAAAAAACGTAAGGGGTACCACTGTCGTTTTTTTTTCGGGCCGAATTTTTGAGTTTCGATATCTCAGCTCTGGAAGGGGCTAGAACCTCCATTTTTGCACTCAGGTCTAAGTCTCATGGCCCTCTATCAGAATTTGGGAAGATTGGAGAAACTTAATTTTTCGCCCAAAAAAAAAAACGTAAGGGGTACCACTGTCGTTTTTTTTTCGGGCCGAATTTTTGAGTTTCGATATCTCAGCTCTGGAAGGGGCTAGAACCTCCATTTTTGCACTCAGGTCTAAGTCTCATGGCCCTCTATCAGAATTTGGGAAGATTGGAGAAACTTAATTTTTCGCCCAAAAAAAAAAAACGTAAGGGGTACCACTGTCGTTTTTTTTTCGGGCCGAATTTTTGAGTTTCGATATCTCAGCTCTGGAAGGGGCTAGAACCTCCATTTTTGCACTCAGGTCTAAGTCTCATGGCCCTCTATCAGAATTTGGGAAGATTGGAGAAACTTAATTTTTCGCCCAAAAAAAAAACGTAAGGGGTACCACTGTCGTTTTTTTTTTCGGGCCGAATTTTTGAGTTTCGATATCTCAGCTCTGGAAGGGGCTAGAACCTCCATTTTTGCACTCAGGTCTAAGTCTCATGGCCCTCTATCAGAATTTGGGAAGATTGGAGAAACTTAATTTTTCGCCCAAAAAAAAAAACGTAAGGGGTACCACTGTCGTTTTTTTTTCGGGCCGAATTTTTGAGTTTCGATATCTCAGCTCTGGAAGGGGCTAGAACCTCCATTTTTGCACTCAGGTCTAAGTCTCATGGCCCTCTATCAGAATTTGGGAAGATTGGAGAAACTTAATTTTTCGCCCCAAAAAAAAAAACGTAAGGGGTACCACTGTCGTTTTTTTTTCGGGCCGAATTTTTGAGTTTCGATATCTCAGCTCTGGAAGGGGCTAGAACCTCCATTTTTGCACTCAGGTCTAAGTCTCATGGCCCTCTATCAGAATTTGGGAAGATTGGAGAAACTTAATTTTTCGCCCAAAAAAAAAAACGTAAGGGGTACCACTGTCGTTTTTTTTTCGGGCCGAATTTTTGAGTTTCGATATCTCAGCTCTGGAAGGGGCTAGAACCTCCATTTTTGCACTCAGGTCTAAGTCTCATGGCCCTCTATCAGAATTTGGGAAGATTGGAGAAACTTAATTTTTCGCCAAAAAAAAAAACGTAAGGGGTACCACTGTCGTTTTTTTTTTTTCGGGCCGAATTTTTGAGTTTCGATATCTCAGCTCTGGAAGGGGCTAGAGCCTCCATTTTTGCACTCAGGTCTAAGTCTCATGGCCCTCTATCAGAATTTGGGAAGATTGGAGAAACTTAATTTTTCGCCCAAAAAAAAAAACGTAAGGGGTACCACTGTCGTTTTTTTTTCGGGCCGAATTTTTGAGTTTCGATATCTCAGCTCTGGAAGGGGCTAGAACCTCCATTTTTGCACTCAGGTCTAAGTCTCATGGCCCTCTATCAGAATTTGGGAAGATTGGAGAAACTTAATTTTTCGCCCAAAAAAAAAAACGTAAGGGGTACCACTGTCGTTTTTTTTTCGGGCCGAATTTTTGAGTTTCGATATCTCAGCTCTGGAAGGGGCTAGAACCTCCATTTTTGCACTCAGGTCTAAGTCTCATGGCCCTCTATCAGAATTTGGGAAGATTGGAGAAACTTAATTTTTCGCCAAAAAAAAAAAAGTAAAGGGGTACCACTGTCGTTTTTTTTTTTTCGGGCCGAATTTTTGAGTTTCGATATCTCAGCTCTGGAAGGGGCTAGAGCCTCCATTTTTGCACTCAGGTCTAAGTCTCATGGCCCTCTATCAGAATTTGGGAAGATTGGAGAAACTTAATTTTTCGCCCAAAAAAAAAAACGTAAGGGGTACCACTGTCGTTTTTTTTTCGGGCCGAATTTTTGAGTTTCGATATCTCAGCTCTGGAAGGGGCTAGAACCTCCATTTTTGCACTCAGGTCTAAGTCTCATGGCCCTCTATCAGAATTTGGGAAGATTGGAGAAACTTAATTTTTCGCCCAAAAAAAAAACGTAAGGGGTACCACTGTCGTTTTTTTTTCGGGCCGAATTTTTGAGTTTCGATATCTCAGCTCTGGAAGGGGCTAGAACCTCCATTTTTGCACTCAGGTCTAAGTCTCATGGCTCTCTATCAGAATTTGGGAAGATTGGAGAAACTTAATTTTTCGCCCAAAAAAAAAAAACGTAAGGGGTACCACTGTCATTTTTTTTTTCGGGCCGAATTTTTGAGTTTCGATATCTCAGCTCTGGAAGGGGCTAGAACCTCCATTTTTGCACTCAGGTCTAAGTCTCATGGCCCTCTATCAGAATTTGGGAAGATTGGAGAAACTTAATTTTTCGGCCAAAAAAAAAAACGTAAGGGGTACCACTGTCGTTTTTTTTTTTTTTCGGGCCGAATTTTTGAGTTTCGATATCTCAGCTCTGGAAGGGGCTAGAACCTCCATTTTTGCACTCAGGTCTAAGTCTCATGGCCCTCTATCAGAATTTGGGAAGATTGGAGAAACTTAATTTTTCGCCAAAAAAAAAAACCGTAAGGGGTACCACTGTCGTTTTTTTTTTCGGGCCGAATTTTTGAGTTTCGATATCTCAGCTCTGGAAGGGGCTAGAGCCTCCATTTTTGCACTCAGGTCTAAGTCTCATGGCCCTCTATCAGAATTTGGGAAGATTGGAGAAACTTAATTTTTCGCCCAAAAAAAAAAACGTAAGGGGTACCACTGTCGTTTTTTTTTTCGGGCCAAATTTTTGAGTTTCGATATCTCAGCTCTGGAAGGGGCTAGAGCCTCCATTTTTGCATTTAGGTCTAAGTCTCATGGCCCTCTATCAGAATTTGGGAAGATTGGAGAAACTTAATTTTTCGCCCAAAAAAAAAAACGTAAGGGGTACCACTGTCGTTTTTTTTTTCGGGCCGAATTTTTGAGTTTCGATATCTCAGCTCTGGAAGGGGCTAGAACCTCCATTTTTGCACTCAGGTCTAAGTCTCATGGCCCTCTATCAGAATTTGGGAAGATTGGAGAAACTTAATTTTTCGCCCAAAAAAAAAAACGTAAGGGGTACCACTGTCGTTTTTTTTTCGGGCCGAATTTTTGAGTTTCGATATCTCAGCTCTGGAAGGGGCTAGAACCTCCATTTTTGCACTCAGGTCTAAGTCTCATGGCCCTCTATCAGAATTTGGGAAGATTGGAGAAACTTAATTTTTCGCCAAAAAAAAAAAACGTAAGGGGTACCACTGTCGTTTTTTTTTTCGGGCCGAATTTTTGAGTTTCGATATCTCAGCTCTGGAAGGGGCTAGAACCTCCATTTTTGCACTCAGGTCTAAGTCTCATGGCCCTCTATCAGAATTTGGGAAGATTGGAGAAACTTAATTTTTCGCCCAAAAAAAAAAACGTAAGGGGTACCACTGTCGTTTTTTTTTCGGGCCGAATTTTTGAGTTTCGATATCTCAGCTCTGGAAGGGGCTAGAACCTCCATTTTTGCACTCAGGTCTAAGTCTCATGGCCCTCTATCAGAATTTGGGAAGATTGGAGAAACTTAATTTTTCGCCCAAAAAAAAAACGTAAGGGGTACCACTGTCGTTTTTTTGTCGGGCCGAATTTTTGAGTTTCGATATCTCAGCTCTGGAAGGGGCTAGAACCTCCATTTTTGCACTCAGGTCTAAGTCTCATGGCCCTCTATCAGAATTTGGGAAGATTGGAGAAACTTAATTTTTCGCCCAAAAAAAAAAAACGTAAGGGGTACCACTGTCGTTTTTTTTTCGGGCCGAATTTTTGAGTTTCGATATCTCAGCTCTGGAAGGGGCTAGAACCTCCATTTTTGCACTCAGGTCTAAGTCTCATGGCCCTCTATCAGAATTTGGGAAGATTGGAGAAACTTAATTTTTCGCCCAAAAAAAAAAAACGTAAGGGGTACCACTGTCGTTTTTTTTCGGGCCGAATTTTTGAGTTTCGATATCTCAGCTCTGGAAGGGGCTAGAACCTCCATTTTTGCACTCAGGTCTAAGTCTCATGGCCCTCTATCAGAATTTGGGAAGATTGGAGAAACTTAATTTTTCGGCCAAAAAAAAAACGTAAGGGGTACCACTGTCGTTTTTTTTTCGGGCCGAATTTTTGAGTTTCGATATCTCAGCTCTGGAAGGGGCTAGAACCTCCATTTTTGCACTCAGGTCTAAGTCTCATGGCCCTCTATCAGAATTTGGGAAGATTGGAGAAACTTAATTTTTCGCCAAAAAAAAAAAACGTAAGGGGTACCACTGTCGTTTTTTTTTCGGGCCGAATTTTTGAGTTTCGATATCTCAGCTCTGGAAGGGGCTAGAACCTCCATTTTTGCACTCAGGTCTAAGTCTCATGGCCCTCTATCAGAATTTGGGAAGATTGGAGAAACTTAATTTTTTGCCCAAAAAAAAAAACGTAAGGGGTACCACTGTCGTTTTTTTTTCGGGCCGAATTTTTGAGTTTCGATATCTCAGCTCTGGAAGGGGCTAGAACCTCCATTTTTGCACTCAGGTCTAAGTCTCATGGCCCTCTATCAGAATTTGGGAAGATTGAAGAAACTTAATTTTTCGCCCAAAAAAAAAAACGTAAGGGGTACCACTGTCGTTTTTTTTTCGGGCCGAATTTTTGAGTTTCGATATCTCAGCTCTGGAAGGGGCTAGAACCTCCATTTTTGCACTCAGGTCTAAGTCTCATGGCCCTCTATCAGAATTTGGGAAGATTGGAGAAACTTAATTTTTCGCCCAAAAAAAAAAAATGTAAGGGGTACCACTGTCGTTTTTTTTTCGGGCCGAATTTTTGAGTTTCGATATCTCAGCTCTGGAAGGGGCTAGAACCTCAATTTTTGCACTCAGGTCTAAGTCTCATGGCCCTCTATCAGAATTTGGGAAGATTGGAGAAACTTAATTTTTCGCCCAAAAAAAAAAACGTAAGGGGTACCACTGTCGTTTTTTTTTCGGGCCGAATTTTTGAGTTTCGATATCTCAGCTCTGGAAGGGGCTAGAACCTCCATTTTTGCACTCAGGTCTAAGTCTCATGGCCCTCTATCAGAATTTGGGAAGATTGGAGAAACTTAATTTTTCGCCCAAAAAAAAAAACGTAAGGGGTACCACTGTCGTTTTTTTTTCGGGCCGAATTTTTGAGTTTCGATATCTCAGCTCTGGAAGGGGCTAGAACCTCCATTTTTGCACTCAGGTCTAAGTCTCATGGCCCTCTATCAGAATTTGGGAAGATTGGAGAAACTTAATTTTTCGCCCAAAAAAAAAAACGTAAGGGGTACCACTGTCGTTTTTTTTCGGGCCGAATTTTTGAGTTTCGATATCTCAGCTCTGGAAGGGGCTAGAACCTCCATTTTTGCACTCAGGTCTAAGTCTCATGGCCCTCTATCAGAATTTGGGAAGATTGGAGAAACTTAATTTTTCGCCCAAAAAAAAAAACGTAAGGGGTACCACTGTCGTTTTTTTTTTCGGGCCGAATTTTTGAGTTTCGATATCTCAGCTCTGGAAGGGGCTAGAACCTCCATTTTTGCACTCAGGTCTAAGTCTTATGGCCCTCTATCAGAATTTGGGAAGATTGGAGAAACTTAATTTTTCGCCCAAAAAAAAAAAACGTAAGGGGTACCACTGTCGTTTTTTTTTCGGGCCGAATTTTTGAGTTTCGATATCTCAGCTCTGGAAGGGGCTAGAACCTCCATTTTTGCACTCAGGTCTAAGTCTCATGGCCCTCTATCAGAATTTGGGAAGATTGGAGAAACTTAATTTTTCGCCCAAAAAAAAAAACGTAAGGGGTACCACTGTCGTTTTTTTTTTCGGGCCGAATTTTTGAGTTTCGATATCTCAGCTCTGGAAGGGGCTAGAACCTCCATTTTTGCACTCAGGTCTAAGTCTCATGGCCCTCTATCAGAATTTGGGAAGATTGGAGAAACTTAATTTTTCGCCCAAAAAAAAAAACGTAAGGGGTACCACTGTCGTTTTTTTTTCGGGCCGAATTTTTGAGTTTCGATATCTCAGCTCTGGAAGGGGCTAGAACCTCCATTTTTGCACTCAGGTCTAAGTCTCATGGCCCTCTATCAGAATTTGGGAAGATTGGAGAAACTTAATTTTTCGCCCAAAAAAAAAACGTAAGGGGTACCACTGTCGTTTTTTTTTCGGGCCGAATTTTTGAGTTTCGATATCTCAGCTCTGGAAGGGGCTAGAACCTCCATTTTTGCACTCAGGTCTAAGTCTCATGGCCCTCTATCAGAATTTGGGAAGATTGGAGAAACTTAATTTTTCGCCCAAAAAAAAAAACGTAAGGGGTACCACTGTCGTTTTTTTTTCGGGCCGAATTTTTGAGTTTCGATATCTCAGCTCTGGAAGGGGCTAGAACCTCCATTTTTGCACTCAGGTCTAAGTCTCATGGCCCTCTATCAGAATTTTGGAAGATTGGAGAAACTTAATTTTTCGCCCAAAAAAAAAAACGTAAGGGGTACCACTGTCGTTTTTTTTTTGGGCCGAATTTTTGAGTTTCGATATCTCAGCTCTGGAAGGGGCTAGAACCTCCATTTTTGCACTCAGGTCTAAGTCTCATTGCCCTCTATCAGAATTTGGGAAGATTGGAGAAACTTAATTTTTCGCCCAAAAAAAAAAACGTAAGGGGTACCACTGTCGTTTTTTTTTCGGGCCGAATTTTTGAGTTTCGATATCTCAGCTCTGGAAGGGGCTAGAACCTCCATTTTTGCACTCAGGTCTAAGTCTCATGGCCCTCTATCAGAATTTGGGAAGATTGGAGAAACTTAATTTTTCGCCCAAAAAAAAAAACGTAAGGGGTACCACTGTCGTTTTTTTTTCGGGCCGAATTTTTGAGTTTCGATATCTCAGCTCTGGAAGGGGCTAGAACCTCCATTTTTGCACTCAGGTCTAAGTCTCATGGCCCTCTATCAGAATTTGGGAAGATTGGAGAAACTTAATTTTTCGCCCAAAAAAAAAACGTAAGGGGTACCACTGTCGTTTTTTTTTCGGGCCGAATTTTTGAGTTTCGATATCTCAGCTCTGGAAGGGGCTAGAACCTCCATTTTTGCACTCAGGTCTAAGTCTCATGGCCCTCTATCAGAATTTGGGAAGATTGGAGAAACTTAATTTTTCGCCCAAAAAAAAAACGTAAGGGGTACCACTGTCGTTTTTTTTTCGGGCCGAATTTTTGAGTTTCGATATCTCAGCTCTGGAAGGGGCTAGAACCTCCATTTTTGCACTCAGGTCTAAGTCTCATGGCCCTCTATCAGAATTTGGGAAGATTGGAGAAACTTAATTTTTCGCCCAAAAAAAAAAACGTAAGGGGTACCACTGTCGTTTTTTTTCCGGGCCGAATTTTTGAGTTTCGATATCTCAGCTCTGGAAGGGGCTAGAACCTCCATTTTTGCACTCAGGTCTAAGTCTCATGGCCCTCTATCAGAATTTGGGAAGATTGGAGAAACTTAATTTTTCGCCCAAAAAAAAAAAACGTAAGGGGTACCACTGTCGTTTTTTTTTCGGGCCGAATTTTTGAGTTTCGATATCTCAGCTCTGGAAGGGGCTAGAACCTCCATTTTTGCACTCAGGTCTAAGTCTCATGGCCCTCTATCAGAATTTGGGAAGATTGGAGAAACTTAATTTTTCGCCCAAAAAAAAAAACGTAAAGGGTACCACTGTCGTTTTTTTTTTCGGGCCGAATTTTTGAGTTTCGATATCTCAGCTCTGGAAGGGGCTAGAACCTCCATTTTTGCACTCAGGTCTAAGTCTCATGGCCCTCTATCAGAATTTGGGAAGATTGGAGAAACTTAATTTTTCGCCCAAAAAAAAAAACGTAAGGGGTACCACTGTCGTTTTTTTTCCGGGCCGAATTTTTGAGTTTCGATATCTCAGCTCTGGAAGGGGCTAGAACCTCCATTTTTGCACTCAGGTCTAAGTCTCATGGCCCTCTATCAGAATTTGGGAAGATTGGAGAAACTTAATTTTTCGCCCAAAAAAAAAAAACGTAAGGGGTACCACTGTCGTTTTTTTTTCGGGCCGAATTTTTGAGTTTCGATATCTCAGCTCTGGAAGAGGCTAGAACCTCCATTTTTGCACTCAGGTCTAAGTCTCATGGCCCTCTATCAGAATTTGGGAAGATTGGAGAAACTTAATTTTTCGCCCAAAAAAAAAAAACGTAAGGGGTACCACTGTCGTTTTTTTTTCGGGCCGAATTTTTGAGTTTCGATATCTCAGCTCTGGAAGGGGCTAGAACCTCCATTTTTGCACTCAGGTCTAAGTCTCATGGCCCTCTATCAGAATTTGGGAAGATTGGAGAAACTTAATTTTTCGCCCAAAAAAAAAAAACGTAAGGGGTACCACTGTCGTTTTTTTTCGGGCCGAATTTTTGAGTTTCGATATCTCAGCTCTGGAAGGGGCTAGAACCTCCATTTTTGCACTCAGGTCTAAGTCTCATGGCCCTCTATCAGAATTTGGGAAGATTGGAGAAACTTAATTTTTCGCCCAAAAAAAAAACGTAAGGGGTACCACTGTCGTTTTTTTTTTCGGGCCGAATTTTTGAGTTTCGATATCTCAGCTCTGGAAGGGGCTAGAACCTCCATTTTTGCACTCAGGTCTAAGTCTCATGGCCCTCTATCAGAATTTGGGAAGATTGGAGAAACTTAATTTTTCGCCCAAAAAAAAAAAACGTAAGGGGTACCACTGTCGTTTTTTTTTCGGGCCGAATTTTTGAGTTTCGATATCTCAGCTCTGGAAGGGGCTAGAACCTCCATTTTTGCACTCAGGTCTAAGTCTCATGGCCCTCTATCAGAATTTGGGAAGATTGGAGAAACTTAATTTTTCGCCCAAAAAAAAAAACGTAAGGGGTACCACTGTCGTTTTTTTTTTCGGGCCGAATTTTTGAGTTTCGATATCTCAGCTCTGGAAGGGGCTAGAACCTCCATTTTTGCACTCAGGTCTAAGTCTCATGGCCCTCTATCAGAATTTGGGAAGATTGGAGAAACTTAATTTTTCGCCCAAAAAAAAAAACGTAAGGGGTACCACTGTCGTTTTTTTTTCGGGCCGAATTTTTGAGTTTCGATATCTCAGCTCTGGAAGGGGCTAGAACCTCCATTTTTGCACTCAGGTCTAAGTCTCATGGCCCTCTATCAGAATTTGGGAAGATTGGAGAAACTTAATTTTTCGCCCAAAAAAAAAACGTAAGGGGTACCACTGTCGTTTTTTTTTTCGGGCCGAATTTTTGAGTTTCGATATCTCAGCTCTGGAAGGGGCTAGAACCTCCATTTTTGCACTCAGGTCTAAGTCTCATGGCCCTCTATCAGAATTTGGGAAGATTGGAGAAACTTAATTTTTCGCCCAAAAAAAAAACGTAAGGGGTACCACTGTCGTTTTTTTTTCTGGCCGAATTTTTGAGTTTCGATATCTCAGCTCTGGAAGGGGCTAGAACCTCCATTTTTGCACTCAGGTCTAAGTCTCATGGCCCTCTATCAGAATTTGGGAAGATTGGAGAAACTTAATTTTTCGCCCAAAAAAAAAAACGTAAGGGGTACCACTGTCGTTTTTTTTTTCGGGCCGAATTTTTGAGTTTCGATATCTCAGCTCTGGAAGGGGCTAGAACCTCCATTTTTGCACTCAGGTCTAAGTCTCATGGCCCTCTATCAGAATTTGGGAAGATTGGAGAAACTTAATTTTTCGCCCAAAAAAAAAACGTAAGGGGTACCACTGTCGTTTTTTTTTTCGGGCCGAATTTTTGAGTTTCGATATCTCAGCTCTGGAAGGGGCTAGAACCTCCATTTTTGCACTCAGGTCTAAGTCTCATGGCCCTCTATCAGAATTTGGGAAGATTGGAGAAACTTAATTTTTCGCCCAAAAAAAAAAAACGTAAGGGGTACCACTGTCGTTTTTTTTTCGGGCCGAATTTTTGAGTTTCGATATCTCAGCTCTGGAAGGGGCTAGAACCTCCATTTTTGCACTCAGGTCTAAGTCTCATGGCCCTCTATCAGAATTTGGGAAGATTGGAGAAACTAAATTTTTCGCCCAAAAATAAAAACGTAAGGGGTACCACTGTCGTTTTTTTTTTCGGGCCGAATTTTTGAGTTTCGATATCTCAGCTCTGGAAGGGGCTAGAACCTCCATTTTTGCACTCAGGTCTAAGTCTCATGGCCCTCTATCAGAATTTGGGAAGATTGGAGAAACTTAATTTTTCGCCCAAAAAAAAAAAACGTAAGGGGTACCACTCTCGTTTTTTTTTCGGGCCGAATTTTTGAGTTTCGATATCTCAGCTCTGGAATGGGCTAGAACCTCCATTTTTGCACTCAGGTCTAAGTCTCATGGCCCTCTATCAGAATTTGGGAAGATTGGAGAAACTTAATTTTTCGCCCAAAAAAAAAAACGTAAGGGGTACCACTGTCGTTTTTTTTTCGGGCCGAATTTTTGAGTTTCGATATCTCAGCTCTGGAAGGGGCTAGAACCTCCATTTTTGCACTCAGGTCTAAGTCTCATGGCCCTCTATCAGAATTTGGGAAGATTGGATAAACTTAATTTTTCGCCCAAAAAAAAAAACGTAAGGGGTACCACTGTCGTTTTTTTTTTCGGGCCGAATTTTTGAGTTTCGATATCTCAGCTCTGGAAGGGGCTAGAACCTCCATTTTTGCACTCAGGTCTAAGTCTCATGGCCCTCTATCAGAATTTGGGAAGATTGGAGAAACTTAATTTTTCGCCCAAAAAAAAAAACGTAAGGGGTACCACTGTCGTTTTTTTTTCGGGCCGAATTTTTGAGTTTCGATATCTCAGCTCTGGAAGGGGCTAGAACCTCCATTTTTGCACTCAGGTCTAAGTCTCATGGCCCTCTATCAGAATTTGGGAAGATTGGAGAAACTTATTTTTTCGCCCAAAAAAAAAAACGTAAGGGGTACCACTGTCGTTTTTTTTTCGGGCCGAATTTTTGAGTTTCGATATCTCAGCTCTGGAAGGGGCTAGAACCTCCATTTTTGCACTCAGGTCTAAGTCTCATGGCCCTCTATCAGAATTTGGGAAGATTGGAGAAACTTAATTTTTCGCCCAAAAAAAAAAACGTAAGGGGTACCACTGTCGTTTTTTTTTCGGGCCGAATTTTTGAGTTTCGATATCTCAGCTCTGGAAGGGGCTAGAACCTCCATTTTTGCACTCAGGTCTAAGTCTCATGGCCCTCTATCAGAATTTGGGAAGATTGGAGAAACTTAATTTTTCGCCCAAAAAAAAAAACGTAAGGGGTACCACTGTCGTTTTTTTTTCGGGCCGAATTTTTGAGTTTCGATATCTCAGCTCTGGAAGGGGCTAGAACCTCCATTTTTGCACTCAGGTCTAAGTCTCATGGCCCTCTATCAGAATTTGGGAAGATTGGAGAAACTTAATTTTTCGCCCAAAAAAAAAAACGTAAGGGGTACCACTGTCGTTTTTTTTTCGGGCCGAATTTTTGAGTTTCGATATCTCAGCTCTGGAAGGGGCTAGAACCTCCATTTTTGCACTCAGGTCTAAGTCTCATGGCCCTCTATCAGAATTTGGGAAGATTGGAGAAACTTAATTTTTCGCCCAAAAAAAAAAACGTAAGGGGTACCACTGTCGTTTTTTTTTCGGGCCGAATTTTTGAGTTTCGATATCTCAGCTCTGGAAGGGGCTAGAACCTCCATTTTTGCACTCAGGTCTAAGTCTCATGGCCCTCTATCAGAATTTGGGAAGATTGGAGAAACTTAATTTTTCGCCCAAAAAAAAAACGTAAGGGGTACCACTGTCGTTTTTTTTTTCGGGCCGAATTTTTGAGTTTCGATATCTCAGCTCTGGAAGGGGCTAGAACCTCCATTTTTGCACTCAGGTCTAAGTCTCATGGCCCTCTATCAGAATTTGGGAAGATTGGAGAAACTTAATTTTTCGCCCAAAAAAAAAAAACGTAAGGGGTACCACTGTCGTTTTTTTTTCGGGCCGAATTTTTGAGTTTCGATATCTCAGCTCTGGAAGGGGCTAGAACCTCCATTTTTGCACTCAGGTCTAAGTCTCATGGCCCTCTATCAGAATTTGGGAAGATTGGAGAAACTTAATTTTTCGCCCAAAAAAAAAAACGTAAGGGGTACCACTGTCGTTTTTTTTTCGGGCCGAATTTTTGAGTTTCGATATCTCAGCTCTGGAAGGGGCTAGAACCTCCATTTTTGCACTCAGGTCTAAGTCTCATGGCCCTCTATCAGAATTTGGGAAGATTGGAGAAACTTAATTTTTCGCCCAAAAAAAAAAACGTAAGGGGTACCACTGTCGTTTTTTTTTTCGGGCCGAATTTTTGAGTTTCGATATCTCAGCTCTGGAAGGGGCTAGAACCTCCATTTTTGCACTCAGGTCTAAGTCTCATGGCCCTCTATCAGAATTTGGGAAGATTGGAGAAACTTAATTTTTCGCCCAAAAAAAAAAAACGTAAGGGGTACCACTGTCGTTTTTTTTTCGGGCCGAATTTTTGAGTTTCGATATCTCAGCTCTGGAAGGGGCTAGAACCTCCATTTTTGCACTCAGGTCTAAGTCTCATGGCCCTCTATCAGAATTTGGGAAGATTGGAGAAACTTAATTTTTCGCCCAAAAAAAAAAACGTAAGGGGTACCACTGTCGTTTTTTTTTCGGGCCGAATTTTTGAGTTTCGATATCTCAGCTCTGGAAGGGGCTAGAACCTCCATTTTTGCACTCAGGTCTAAGTCTCATGGCCCTCTATCAGAATTTGGGAAGATTGGAGAAACTTAATTTTTCGCCCAAAAAAAAAAACGTAAGGGGTACCACTGTCGTTTTTTTTTCGGGCCGAATTTTTGAGTTTCGATATCTCAGCTCTGGAAGGGGCTAGAACCTCCATTTTTGCACTCAGGTCTAAGTCTCATGGCCCTCTATCAGAATTTGGGAAGATTGGAGAAACTTAATTTTTCGCCCAAAAAAAAAAACGTAAGGGGTACCACTGTCGTTTTTTTTTCGGGCCGAATTTTTGAGTTTCGATATCTCAGCTCTGGAAGGGGCTAGAACCTCCATTTTTGCACTCAGGTCTAAGTCTCATGGCCCTCTATCAGAATTTGGGAAGATTGGAGAAACTTAATTTTTCGCCCAAAAAAAAAAACGTAAGGGGTACCACTGTCGTTTTTTTTTCGGGCCGAATTTTTGAGTTTCGATATCTCAGCTCTGGAAGGGGCTAGAGAACCTCCATTTTTGCACTCAGGTCTAAGTCTCATGGCCCTCTATCAGAATTTGGGAAGATTGGAGAAACTTAATTTTTCGCCCAAAAAAAAAAAACGTAAGGGGTACCACTGTCGTTTTTTTTTCGGGCCGAATTTTTGAGTTTCGATATCTCAGCTCTGGAAGGGGCTAGAACCTCCATTTTTGCACTCAGGTCTAAGTCTCATGGCCCTCTATCAGAATTTGGGAAGATTGGAGAAACTTAATTTTTCGCCCAAAAAAAAAAAACGTAAGGGGTACCACTGTCGTTTTTTTTTCGGGCCGAATTTTTGAGTTTCGATATCTCAGCTCTGGAAGGGGCTAGAACCTCCATTTTTGCACTCAGGTCTAAGTCTCATGGCCCTCTATCAGAATTTGGGAAGATTGGAGAAACTTAATTTTTCGCCCAAAAAAAAAAAAACGTAAGGGGTACCACTGTCGTTTTTTTTTCGGGCCGAATTTTTGAGTTTCGATATCTCAGCTCTGGAAGGGGCTAGAACCTCCATTTTTGCACTCAGGTCTAAGTCTCATGGCCCTCTATCAGAATTTGGGAAGATTGGAGAAACTTAATTTTTCGCCCAAAAAAAAAACGTAAGGGGTACCACTGTCGTTTTTTTTCCGGGCCGAATTTTTGAGTTTCGATATCTCAGCTCTGGAAGGGGCTAGAACCTCCATTTTTGCACTCAGGTCTAAGTCTCATGGCCCTCTATCAGAATTTGGGAAGATTGGAGAAACTTAATTTTTCGCCCAAAAAAAAAAAACGTAAGGGGTACCACTGTCGTTTTTTTTTCGGGCCGAATTTTTGAGTTTCGATATCTCAGCTCTGGAAGAGGCTAGAACCTCCATTTTTGCACTCAGGTCTAAGTCTCATTGCCCTCTATCAGAATTTGGGAAGATTGGAGAAACTTAATTTTTCGCCCAAAAAAAAAAACGTAAGGGGTACCACTGTCGTTTTTTTTTCGGGCCGAATTTTTGAGTTTCGATATCTCAGCTCTGGAAGGGGCTAGAACCTCCATTTTTGCACTCAGGTCTAAGTCTCATGGCCCTCTATCAGAATTTGGGAAGATTGGAGAAACTTAATTTTTCGCCCAAAAAAAAAAACGTAAGGGGTACCACTGTCGTTTTTTTTTCGGGCCGAATTTTTGAGTTTCGATATCTCAGCTCTGGAAGGGGCTAGAACCTCCATTTTTGCACTCAGGTCTAAGTCTCATGGCCCTCTATCAGAATTTGGGAAGATTGGAGAAACTTAATTTTTCGCCCAAAAAAAAAACGTAAGGGGTACCACTGTCGTTTTTTTTTCGGGCCGAATTTTTGAGTTTCGATATCTCAGCTCTGGAAGGGGCTAGAACCTCCATTTTTGCACTCAGGTCTAAGTCTCATGGCCCTCTATCAGAATTTGGGAAGATTGGAGAAACTTAATTTTTCGCCCAAAAAAAAAACGTAAGGGGTACCACTGTCGTTTTTTTTTCGGGCCGAATTTTTGAGTTTCGATATCTCAGCTCTGGAAGGGGCTAGAACCTCCATTTTTGCACTCAGGTCTAAGTCTCATGGCCCTCTATCAGAATTTGGGAAGATTGGAGAAACTTAATTTTTCGCCCAAAAAAAAAAACGTAAGGGGTACCACTGTCGTTTTTTTTCCGGGCCGAATTTTTGAGTTTCGATATCTCAGCTCTGGAAGGGGCTAGAACCTCCATTTTTGCACTCAGGTCTAAGTCTCATGGCCCTCTATCAGAATTTGGGAAGATTGGAGAAACTTAATTTTTCGCCCAAAAAAAAAAACGTAAGGGGTACCACTGTCGTTTTTTTTTCGGGCCGAATTTTTGAGTTTCGATATCTCAGCTCTGGAAGGGGCTAGAACCTCCATTTTTGCACTCAGGTCTAAGTCTCATGGCCCTCTATCAGAATTTGGGAAGATTGGAGAAACTTAATTTTTCGCCCAAAAAAAAAAAAAACGTAAAGGGTACCACTGTCGTTTTTTTTTTCGGGCCGAATTTTTGAGTTTCGATATCTCAGCTCTGGAAGGGGCTAGAACCTCCATTTTTGCACTCAGGTCTAAGTCTCATGGCCCTCTATCAGAATTTGGGAAGATTGGAGAAACTTAATTTTTCGCCCAAAAAAAAAAACGTAAGGGGTACCACTGTCGTTTTTTTTCCGGGCCGAATTTTTGAGTTTCGATATCTCAGCTCTGGAAGGGGCTAGAACCTCCATTTTTGCACTCAGGTCTAAGTCTCATGGCCCTCTATCAGAATTTGGGAAGATTGGAGAAACTTAATTTTTCGCCCAAAAAAAAAAAACGTAAGGGGTACCACTGTCGTTTTTTTTTCGGGCCGAATTTTTGAGTTTCGATATCTCAGCTCTGGAAGAGGCTAGAACCTCCATTTTTGCACTCAGGTCTAAGTCTCATGGCCCTCTATCAGAATTTGGGAAGATTGGAGAAACTTAATTTTTCGCCCAAAAAAAAAAAACGTAAGGGGTACCACTGTCGTTTTTTTTTCGGGCCGAATTTTTGAGTTTCGATATCTCAGCTCTGGAAGGGGCTAGAACCTCCATTTTTGCACTCAGGTCTAAGTCTCATGGCCCTCTATCAGAATTTGGGAAGATTGGAGAAACTTAATTTTTCGCCCAAAAAAAAAAAAACGTAAGGGGTACCACTGTCGTTTTTTTTCGGGCCGAATTTTTGAGTTTCGATATCTCAGCTCTGGAAGGGGCTAGAACCTCCATTTTTGCACTCAGGTCTAAGTCTCATGGCCCTCTATCAGAATTTGGGAAGATTGGAGAAACTTAATTTTTCGCCCAAAAAAAAAACGTAAGGGGTACCACTGTCGTTTTTTTTTTCGGGCCGAATTTTTGAGTTTCGATATCTCAGCTCTGGAAGGGGCTAGAACCTCCATTTTTGCACTCAGGTCTAAGTCTCATGGCCCTCTATCAGAATTTGGGAAGATTGGAGAAACTTAATTTTTCGCCCAAAAAAAAAAAACGTAAGGGGTACCACTGTCGTTTTTTTTTCGGGCCGAATTTTTGAGTTTCGATATCTCAGCTCTGGAAGGGGCTAGAACCTCCATTTTTGCACTCAGGTCTAAGTCTCATGGCCCTCTATCAGAATTTGGGAAGATTGGAGAAACTTAATTTTTCGCCCAAAAAAAAAAACGTAAGGGGTACCACTGTCGTTTTTTTTTTCGGGCCGAATTTTTGAGTTTCGATATCTCAGCTCTGGAAGGGGCTAGAACCTCCATTTTTGCACTCAGGTCTAAGTCTCATGGCCCTCTATCAGAATTTGGGAAGATTGGAGAAACTTAATTTTTCGCCCAAAAAAAAAAACGTAAGGGGTACCACTGTCGTTTTTTTTTCGGGCCGAATTTTTGAGTTTCGATATCTCAGCTCTGGAAGGGGCTAGAACCTCCATTTTTGCACTCAGGTCTAAGTCTCATGGCCCTCTATCAGAATTTGGGAAGATTGGAGAAACTTAATTTTTCGCCCAAAAAAAAAACGTAAGGGGTACCACTGTCGTTTTTTTTTTCGGGCCGAATTTTTGAGTTTCGATATCTCAGCTCTGGAAGGGGCTAGAACCTCCATTTTTGCACTCAGGTCTAAGTCTCATGGCCCTCTATCAGAATTTGGGAAGATTGGAGAAACTTAATTTTTCGCCCAAAAAAAAAACGTAAGGGGTACCACTGTCGTTTTTTTTTCTGGCCGAATTTTTGAGTTTCGATATCTCAGCTCTGGAAGGGGCTAGAACCTCCATTTTTGCACTCAGGTCTAAGTCTCATGGCCCTCTATCAGAATTTGGGAAGATTGGAGAAACTTAATTTTTCGCCCAAAAAAAAAAACGTAAGGGGTACCACTGTCGTTTTTTTTTTCGGGCCGAATTTTTGAGTTTCGATATCTCAGCTCTGGAAGGGGCTAGAACCTCCATTTTTGCACTCAGGTCTAAGTCTCATGGCCCTCTATCAGAATTTGGGAAGATTGGAGAAACTTAATTTTTCGCCCAAAAAAAAAACGTAAGGGGTACCACTGTCGTTTTTTTTTTCGGGCCGAATTTTTGAGTTTCGATATCTCAGCTCTGGAAGGGGCTAGAACCTCCATTTTTGCACTCAGGTCTAAGTCTCATGGCCCTCTATCAGAATTTGGGAAGATTGGAGAAACTTAATTTTTCGCCCAAAAAAAAAAAACGTAAGGGGTACCACTGTCGTTTTTTTTTCGGGCCGAATTTTTGAGTTTCGATATCTCAGCTCTGGAAGGGGCTAGAACCTCCATTTTTGCACTCAGGTCTAAGTCTCATGGCCCTCTATCAGAATTTGGGAAGATTGGAGAAACTAAATTTTTCGCCCAAAAATAAAAACGTAAGGGGTACCACTGTCGTTTTTTTTTTCGGGCCGAATTTTTGAGTTTCGATATCTCAGCTCTGGAAGGGGCTAGAACCTCCATTTTTGCACTCAGGTCTAAGTCTCATGGCCCTCTATCAGAATTTGGGAAGATTGGAGAAACTTAATTTTTCGCCCAAAAAAAAAAAACGTAAGGGGTACCACTCTCGTTTTTTTTTCGGGCCGAATTTTTGAGTTTCGATATCTCAGCTCTGGAATGGGCTAGAACCTCCATTTTTGCACTCAGGTCTAAGTCTCATGGCCCTCTATCAGAATTTGGGAAGATTGGAGAAACTTAATTTTTCGCCCAAAAAAAAAAACGTAAGGGGTACCACTGTCGTTTTTTTTTCGGGCCGAATTTTTGAGTTTCGATATCTCAGCTCTGGAAGGGGCTAGAACCTCCATTTTTGCACTCAGGTCTAAGTCTCATGGCCCTCTATCAGAATTTGGGAAGATTGGATAAACTTAATTTTTCGCCCAAAAAAAAAAACGTAAGGGGTACCACTGTCGTTTTTTTTTTCGGGCCGAATTTTTGAGTTTCGATATCTCAGCTCTGGAAGGGGCTAGAACCTCCATTTTTGCACTCAGGTCTAAGTCTCATGGCCCTCTATCAGAATTTGGGAAGATTGGAGAAACTTAATTTTTCGCCCAAAAAAAAAAACGTAAGGGGTACCACTGTCGTTTTTTTTTCGGGCCGAATTTTTGAGTTTCGATATCTCAGCTCTGGAAGGGGCTAGAACCTCCATTTTTGCACTCAGGTCTAAGTCTCATGGCCCTCTATCAGAATTTGGGAAGATTGGAGAAACTTATTTTTTCGCCCAAAAAAAAAAACGTAAGGGGTACCACTGTCGTTTTTTTTTCGGGCCGAATTTTTGAGTTTCGATATCTCAGCTCTGGAAGGGGCTAGAACCTCCATTTTTGCACTCAGGTCTAAGTCTCATGGCCCTCTATCAGAATTTGGGAAGATTGGAGAAACTTAATTTTTCGCCCAAAAAAAAAAACGTAAGGGGTACCACTGTCGTTTTTTTTTCGGGCCGAATTTTTGAGTTTCGATATCTCAGCTCTGGAAGGGGCTAGAACCTCCATTTTTGCACTCAGGTCTAAGTCTCATGGCCCTCTATCAGAATTTGGGAAGATTGGAGAAACTTAATTTTTCGCCCAAAAAAAAAAACGTAAGGGGTACCACTGTCGTTTTTTTTTCGGGCCGAATTTTTGAGTTTCGATATCTCAGCTCTGGAAGGGGCTAGAACCTCCATTTTTGCACTCAGGTCTAAGTCTCATGGCCCTCTATCAGAATTTGGGAAGATTGGAGAAACTTAATTTTTCGCCCAAAAAAAAAAACGTAAGGGGTACCACTGTCGTTTTTTTTTCGGGCCGAATTTTTGAGTTTCGATATCTCAGCTCTGGAAGGGGCTAGAACCTCCATTTTTGCACTCAGGTCTAAGTCTCATGGCCCTCTATCAGAATTTGGGAAGATTGGAGAAACTTAATTTTTCGCCCAAAAAAAAAAACGTAAGGGGTACCACTGTCGTTTTTTTTTCGGGCCGAATTTTTGAGTTTCGATATCTCAGCTCTGGAAGGGGCTAGAACCTCCATTTTTGCACTCAGGTCTAAGTCTCATGGCCCTCTATCAGAATTTGGGAAGATTGGAGAAACTTAATTTTTCGCCCAAAAAAAAAACGTAAGGGGTACCACTGTCGTTTTTTTTTTCGGGCCGAATTTTTGAGTTTCGATATCTCAGCTCTGGAAGGGGCTAGAACCTCCATTTTTGCACTCAGGTCTAAGTCTCATGGCCCTCTATCAGAATTTGGGAAGATTGGAGAAACTTAATTTTTCGCCCAAAAAAAAAAAACGTAAGGGGTACCACTGTCGTTTTTTTTTCGGGCCGAATTTTTGAGTTTCGATATCTCAGCTCTGGAAGGGGCTAGAACCTCCATTTTTGCACTCAGGTCTAAGTCTCATGGCCCTCTATCAGAATTTGGGAAGATTGGAGAAACTTAATTTTTCGCCCAAAAAAAAAAACGTAAGGGGTACCACTGTCGTTTTTTTTTCGGGCCGAATTTTTGAGTTTCGATATCTCAGCTCTGGAAGGGGCTAGAACCTCCATTTTTGCACCCAGGTCTAAGTCTCATGGCCCTCTATCAGAATTTGGGAAGATTGGAGAAACTTAATTTTTCGCCCAAAAAAAAAAACGTAAGGGGTACCACTGTCGTTTTTTTTTTCGGGCCGAATTTTTGAGTTTCGATATCTCAGCTCTGGAAGGGGCTAGAACCTCCATTTTTGCACTCAGGTCTAAGTCTCATGGCCCTCTATCAGAATTTGGGAAGATTGGAGAAACTTAATTTTTCGCCCAAAAAAAAAAAACGTAAGGGGTACCACTGTCGTTTTTTTTTCGGGCCGAATTTTTGAGTTTCGATATCTCAGCTCTGGAAGGGGCTAGAACCTCCATTTTTGCACTCAGGTCTAAGTCTCATGGCCCTCTATCAGAATTTGGGAAGATTGGAGAAACTTAATTTTTCGCCCAAAAAAAAAAACGTAAGGGGTACCACTGTCGTTTTTTTTTCGGGCCGAATTTTTGAGTTTCGATATCTCAGCTCTGGAAGGGGCTAGAACCTCCATTTTTGCACTCAGGTCTAAGTCTCATGGCCCTCTATCAGAATTTGGGAAGATTGGAGAAACTTAATTTTTCGCCCAAAAAAAAAAAAACGTAAGGGGTACCACTGTCGTTTTTTTTTCGGGCCGAATTTTTGAGTTTCGATATCTCAGCTCTGGAAGGGGCTAGAACCTCCATTTTTGCACTCAGGTCTAAGTCTCATGGCCCTCTATCAGAATTTGGGAAGATTGGAGAAACTTAATTTTTCGCCCAAAAAAAAAAACGTAAGGGGTACCACTGTCGTTTTTTTTTCGGGCCGAATTTTTGAGTTTCGATATCTCAGCTCTGGAAGGGGCTAGAACCTCCATTTTTGCACTCAGGTCTAAGTCTCATGGCCCTCTATCAGAATTTGGGAAGATTGGAGAAACTTAATTTTTCGCCCAAAAATAAAAACGTAAGGGGTACCACTGTCGTTTTTTTTTCGGGCCGAATTTTTGAGTTTCGATATCTCAGCTCTGGAAGGGGCTAGAACCTCCATTTTTGCACTCAGGTCTAAGTCTCATGGCCCTCTATCAGAATTTGGGAAGATTGGAGAAACTTAATTTTTCGCCCAAAAAAAAAAAACGTAAGGGGTACCACTGTCGTTTTTTTTTCGGGCCGAATTTTTGAGTTTCGATATCTCAGCTCTGGAAGGGGCTAGAACCTCCATTTTTGCACTCAGGTCTAAGTCTCATGGCCCTCTATCAGAATTTGGGAAGATTGGAGAAACTTAATTTTTCGCCCAAAAAAAAAAAACGTAAGGGGTACCACTGTCGTTTTTTTTTCGGGCCGAATTTTTGAGTTTCGATATCTCAGCTCTGGAAGGGGCTAGAACCTCCATTTTTGCACTCAGGTCTAAGTCTCATGGCCCTCTATCAGAATTTGGGAAGATTGGAGAAACTTAATTTTTCGCCCAAAAAAAAAAAAACGTAAAGGGTACCACTGTCGTTTTTTTTTCGGGCCGAATTTTTGAGTTTCGATATCTCAGCTCTGGAAGGGGCTAGAACCTCCATTTTTGCACTCAGGTCTAAGTCTCATGGCCCTCTATCAGAATTTGGGAAGATTGGAGAAACTTAATTTTTCGCCCAAAAAAAAAACGTAAGGGGTACCACTGTCGTTTTTTTTCCGGGCCGAATTTTTGAGTTTCGATATCTCAGCTCTGGAAGGGGCTAGAACCTCCATTTTTGCACTCAGGTCTAAGTCTCATGGCCCTCTATCAGAATTTGGGAAGATTGGAGAAACTTAATTTTTCGCCCAAAAAAAAAAAACGTAAGGGGTACCACTGTCGTTTTTTTTTCGGGCCGAATTTTTGAGTTTCGATATCTCAGCTCTGGAAGAGGCTAGAACCTCCATTTTTGCACTCAGGTCTAAGTCTCATGGCCCTCTATCAGAATTTGGGAAGATTGGAGAAACTTAATTTTTCGCCCAAAAAAAAAAACGTAAGGGGTACCACTGTCGTTTTTTTTTCGGGCCGAATTTTTGAGTTTCGATATCTCAGCTCTGGAAGGGGCTAGAACCTCCATTTTTGCACTCAGGTCTAAGTCTCATGGCCCTCTATCAGAATTTGGGAAGATTGGAGAAACTTAATTTTTCGCCCAAAAAAAAAAAACGTAAGGGGTACCACTGTCGTTTTTTTTCGGGCCGAATTTTTGAGTTTCGATATCTCAGCTCTGGAAGGGGCTAGAACCTCCATTTTTGCACTCAGGTCTAAGTCTCATGGCCCTCTATCAGAATTTGGGAAGATTGGAGAAACTTAATTTTTCGCCCAAAAAAAAAACGTAAGGGGTACCACTGTCGTTTTTTTTTTCGGGCCGAATTTTTGAGTTTCGATATCTCAGCTCTGGAAGGGGCTAGAACCTCCATTTTTGCACTCAGGTCTAAGTCTCATGGCCCTCTATCAGAATTTGGGAAGATTGGAGAAACTTAATTTTTCGCCCAAAAAAAAAAAACGTAAGGGGTACCACTGTCGTTTTTTTTTCGGGCCGAATTTTTGAGTTTCGATATCTCAGCTCTGGAAGGGGCTAGAACCTCCATTTTTGCACTCAGGTCTAAGTCTCATGGCCCTCTATCAGAATTTGGGAAGATTGGAGAAACTTAATTTTTCGCCCAAAAAAAAAAACGTAAGGGGTACCACTGTCGTTTTTTTTTCGGGCCGAATTTTTGAGTTTCGATATCTCAGCTCTGGAAGGGGCTAGAACCTCCATTTTTGCACTCAGGTCTAAGTCTCATGGCCCTCTATCAGAATTTGGGAAGATTGGAGAAACTTAATTTTTCGCCCAAAAAAAAAAACGTAAGGGGTACCACTGTCGTTTTTTTTTCGGGCCGAATTTTTGAGTTTCGATATCTCAGCTCTGGAAGGGGCTAGAACCTCCATTTTTGCACTCAGGTCTAAGTCTCATGGCCCTCTATCAGAATTTGGGAAGATTGGAGAAACTTAATTTTTCGCCCAAAAAAAAAACGTAAGGGGTACCACTGTCGTTTTTTTTTTCGGGCCGAATTTTTGAGTTTCGATATCTCAGCTCTGGAAGGGGCTAGAACCTCCATTTTTGCACTCAGGTCTAAGTCTCATGGCCCTCTATCAGAATTTGGGAAGATTGGAGAAACTTAATTTTTCGCCCAAAAAAAAAACGTAAGGGGTACCACTGTCGTTTTTTTTTCTGGCCGAATTTTTGAGTTTCGATATCTCAGCTCTGGAAGGGGCTAGAACCTCCATTTTTGCACTCAGGTCTAAGTCTCATGGCCCTCTATCAGAATTTGGGAAGATTGGAGAAACTTAATTTTTCGCCCAAAAAAAAAAACGTAAGGGGTACCACTGTCGTTTTTTTTTTCGGGCCGAATTTTTGAGTTTCGATATCTCAGCTCTGGAAGGGGCTAGAACCTCCATTTTTGCACTCAGGTCTAAGTCTCATGGCCCTCTATCTGAATTTGGGAAGATTGGAGAAACTTAATTTTTCGCCCAAAAAAAAAACGTAAGGGGTACCACTGTCGTTTTTTTTTTCGGGCCGAATTTTTGAGTTTCGATATCTCAGCTCTGGAAGGGGCTAGAACCTCCATTTTTGCACTCAGGTCTAAGTCTCATGGCCCTCTATCAGAATTTGGGAAGATTGGAGAAACTTAATTTTTCGCC
Source organism: Pimephales promelas (assembly GCF_988280905.1). NCBI lineage: Eukaryota > Metazoa > Chordata > Actinopteri > Cypriniformes > Leuciscidae > Pimephales > Pimephales promelas. The sequence goes on along the minus strand of NC_142785.1, from coordinate 5,121,203 downwards.
CAAAAAAAAAAAACGTAAGGGGTACCACTGTCGTTTTTTTTTCGGGCCGAATTTTTGAGTTTCGATATCTCAGCTCTGGAAGGGGCTAGAACCTCCATTTTTGCACTCAGGTCTAAGTCTCATGGCCCTCTATCAGAATTTGGGAAGATTGGAGAAACTAAATTTTTCGCCCAAAAATAAAAACGTAAGGGGTACCACTGTCGTTTTTTTTTCGGGCCGAATTTTTGAGTTTCGATATCTCAGCTCTGGACGGGGCTAGAACCTCCATTTTTGCACTCAGGTCTAAGTCTCATGGCCCTCTATCAGAATTTGGGAAGATTGGAGAAACTTAATTTTTCGCCCAAAAAAAAAAAACGTAAGGGGTACCACTCTCGTTTTTTTTTCGGGCCGAATTTTTGAGTTTCGATATCTCAGCTCTGGAAGGGGCTAGAACCTCCATTTTTGCACTCAGGTCTAAGTCTCATGGCCCTCTATCAGAATTTGGGAAGATTGGAGAAACTTAATTTTTCGCCCAAAAAAAAAAACGTAAGGGGTACCACTGTCGTTTTTTTTTCGGGCCGAATTTTTGAGTTTCGATATCTCAGCTCTGGAAGGGGCTAGAACCTCCATTTTTGCACTCAGGTCTAAGTCTCATGGCCCTCTATCAGAATTTGGGAAGATTGGAGAAACTTATTTTTTCGCCCAAAAAAAAAAACGTAAGGGGTACCACTGTCGTTTTTTTTTCGGGCCGAATTTTTGAGTTTCGATATCTCAGCTCTGGAAGGGGCTAGAACCTCCATTTTTGCACTCAGGTCTAAGTCTCATGGCCCTCTATCAGAATTTGGGAAGATTGGAGAAACTTAATTTTTCGCCCAAAAAAAAAAACGTAAGGGGTACCACTGTCGTTTTTTTTTCGGGCCGAATTTTTGAGTTTCGATATCTCAGCTCTGGAAGGGGCTAGAACCTCCATTTTTGCACTCAGGTCTAAGTCTCATGGCCCTCTATCAGAATTTGGGAAGATTGGAGAAACTTAATTTTTCGCCCAAAAAAAAAAACGTAAGGGGTACCACTGTCGTTTTTTTTTCGGGCCGAATTTTTGAGTTTCGATATCTCAGCTCTGGAAGGGGCTAGAACCTCCATTTTTGCACTCAGGTCTAAGTCTCATGGCCCTCTATCAGAATTTGGGAAGATTGGAGAAACTTAATTTTTCGCCCAAAAAAAAAAACGTAAGGGGTACCACTGTCGTTTTTTTTTCGGGCCGAATTTTTGAGTTTCGATATCTCAGCTCTGGAAGGGGCTAGAACCTCCATTTTTGCACTCAGGTCTAAGTCTCATGGCCCTCTATCAGAATTTGGGAAGATTGGAGAAACTTAATTTTTCGCCCAAAAAAAAAAACGTAAGGGGTACCACTGTCGTTTTTTTTTTCGGGCCGAATTTTTGAGTTTCGATATCTCAGCTCTGGAAGGGGCTAGAACCTCCATTTTTGCACTCAGGTCTAAGTCTCATGGCCCTCTATCAGAATTTGGGAAGATTGGAGAAACTTAATTTTTCGCCCAAAAAAAAAACGTAAGGGGTACCACTGTCGTTTTTTTTTTCGGGCCGAATTTTTGAGTTTCGATATCTCAGCTCTGGAAGGGGCTAGAACCTCCATTTTTGCACTCAGGTCTAAGTCTCATGGCCCTCTATCAGAATTTGGGAAGATTGGAGAAACTTAATTTTTCGCCCAAAAAAAAAAAAACGTAAGGGGTACCACTGTCGTTTTTTTTTCGGGCCGAATTTTTGAGTTTCGATATCTCAGCTCTGGAAGGGGCTAGAACCTCCATTTTTGCACTCAGGTCTAAGTCTCATGGCCCTCTATCAGAATTTGGGAAGATTGGAGAAACTTAATTTTTCGCCCAAAAAAAAAAACGTAAGGGGTACCACTGTCGTTTTTTTTTCGGGCCGAATTTTTGAGTTTCGATATCTCAGCTCTGGAAGGGGCTAGAACCTCCATTTTTGCACCCAGGTCTAAGTCTCATGGCCCTCTATCAGAATTTGGGAAGATTGGAGAAACTTAATTTTTCGCCCAAAAAAAAAAACGTAAGGGGTACCACTGTCGTTTTTTTTTTCGGGCCGAATTTTTGAGTTTCGATATCTCAGCTCTGGAAGGGGCTAGAACCTCCATTTTTGCACTCAGGTCTAAGTCTCATGGCCCTCTATCAGAATTTGGGAAGATTGGAGAAACTTAATTTTTCGCCCAAAAAAAAAAAACGTAAGGGGTACCACTGTCGTTTTTTTTTCGGGCCGAATTTTTGAGTTTCGATATCTCAGCTCTGGAAGGGGCTAGAACCTCCATTTTTGCACTCAGGTCTAAGTCTCATGGCCCTCTATCAGAATTTGGGAAGATTGGAGAAACTTAATTTTTCGCCCAAAAAAAAAAACGTAAGGGGTACCACTGTCGTTTTTTTTTCGGGCCGAATTTTTGAGTTTCGATATCTCAGCTCTGGAAGGGGCTAGAACCTCCATTTTTGCACTCAGGTCTAAGTCTCATGGCCCTCTATCAGAATTTGGGAAGATTGGAGAAACTTAATTTTTCGCCCAAAAAAAAAAAACGTAAGGGGTACCACTGTCGTTTTTTTTTCGGGCCGAATTTTTGAGTTTCGATATCTCAGCTCTGGAAGGGGCTAGAACCTCCATTTTTGCACTCAGGTCTAAGTCTCATGGCCCTCTATCAGAATTTGGGAAGATTGGAGAAACTTAATTTTTCGCCCAAAAAAAAAAACGTAAGGGGTACCACTGTCGTTTTTTTTTCGGGCCGAATTTTTGAGTTTCGATATCTCAGCTCTGGAAGGGGCTAGAACCTCCATTTTTGCACTCAGGTCTAAGTCTCATGGCCCTCTATCAGAATTTGGGAAGATTGGAGAAACTTAATTTTTCGCCCAAAAATAAAAACGTAAGGGGTACCACTGTCGTTTTTTTTTCGGGCCGAATTTTTGAGTTTCGATATCTCAGCTCTGGAAGGGGCTAGAACCTCCATTTTTGCACTCAGGTCTAAGTCTCATGGCCCTCTATCAGAATTTGGGAAGATTGGAGAAACTTAATTTTTCGCCCAAAAAAAAAAAACGTAAGGGGTACCACTGTCGTTTTTTTTTCGGGCCGAATTTTTGAGTTTCGATATCTCAGCTCTGGAAGGGGCTAGAACCTCCATTTTTGCACTCAGGTCTAAGTCTCATGGCCCTCTATCAGAATTTGGGAAGATTGGAGAAACTTAATTTTTCGCCCAAAAAAAAAACGTAAGGGGTACCACTGTCGTTTTTTTTTCTGGCCGAATTTTTGAGTTTCGATATCTCAGCTCTGGAAGGGGCTAGAACCTCCATTTTTGCACTCAGGTCTAAGTCTCATGGCCCTCTATCAGAATTTGGGAAGATTGGAGAAACTTAATTTTTCGCCCAAAAAAAAAAACGTAAGGGGTACCACTGTCGTTTTTTTTTTCGGGCCGAATTTTTGAGTTTCGATATCTCAGCTCTGGAAGGGGCTAGAACCTCCATTTTTGCACTCAGGTCTAAGTCTCATGGCCCTCTATCAGAATTTGGGAAGATTGGAGAAACTTAATTTTTCGCCCAAAAAAAAAACGTAAGGGGTACCACTGTCGTTTTTTTTTTCGGGCCGAATTTTTGAGTTTCGATATCTCAGCTCTGGAAGGGGCTAGAACCTCCATTTTTGCACTCAGGTCTAAGTCTCATGGCCCTCTATCAGAATTTGGGAAGATTGGAGAAACTTAATTTTTCGCCCAAAAAAAAAAAACGTAAGGGGTACCACTGTCGTTTTTTTTTTCGGGCCGAATTTTTGAGTTTCGATATCTCAGCTCTGGAAGGGGCTAGAACCTCCATTTTTGCACTCAGGTCTAAGTCTCATGGCCCTCTATCAGAATTTGGGAAGATTGGAGAAACTTAATTTTTCGCCCAAAAAAAAAAAACGTAAGGGGTACCACTGTCGTTTTTTTTTCGGGCCGAATTTTTGAGTTTCGATATCTCAGCTCTGGAAGGGGCTAGAACCTCCATTTTTGCACTCAGGTCTAAGTCTCATGGCCCTCTATCAGAATTTGGGAAGATTGGAGAAACTTAATTTTTCGCCAAAAAAAAAAACGTAAGGGGTACCACTGTCGTTTTTTTTTTTCGGGCCGAATTTTTGAGTTTCGATATCTCAGCTCTGGAAGGGGCTAGAGCCTCCATTTTTGCACTCAGGTCTAAGTCTCATGGCCCTCTATCAGAATTTGGGAAGATTGGAGAAACTTAATTTTTCGCCCAAAAAAAAAAACGTAAGGGGTACCACTGTCGTTTTTTTTTCGGGCCGAATTTTTGAGTTTCGATATCTCAGCTCTGGAAGGGGCTAGAACCTCCATTTTTGCACTCAGGTCTAAGTCTCATGGCCCTCTATCAGAATTTGGGAAGATTGGAGAAACTTAATTTTTCGCCCAAAAAAAAAACGTAAGGGGTACCACTGTCGTTTTTTTTTCGGGCCGAATTTTTGAGTTTCGATATCTCAGCTCTGGAAGGGGCTAGAACCTCCATTTTTGCACTCAGGTCTAAGTCTCATGGCCCTCTATCAGAATTTGGGAAGATTGGAGAAACTTAATTTTTCGCCCAAAAAAAAAAAAACGTAAGGGGTACCACTGTCGTTTTTTTTTTGGGCCGAATTTTTGAGTTTCGATATCTCAGCTCTGGAAGGGGCTAGAACCTCCATTTTTGCACTCAGGTCTAAGTCTCATGGCCCTCTATCAGAATTTGGGAAGATTGGAGAAACTTAATTTTTCGGCCCAAAAAAAAAACGTAAGGGGTACCACTGTCGTTTTTTTTTTTTCGGGCCGAATTTTTGAGTTTCGATATCTCAGCTCTGGAAGGGGCTAGAACCTCCATTTTTGCACTCAGGTCTAAGTCTCATGGCCCTCTATCAGAATTTGGGAAGATTGGAGAAACTTAATTTTTCGCCCAAAAAAAAAACGTAAGGGGTACCACTGTCGTTTTTTTTTTCGGGCCGAATTTTTGAGTTTCGATATCTCAGCTCTGGAAGGGGCTAGAACCTCCATTTTTGCACTCAGGTCTAAGTCTCATGGCCCTCTATCAGAATTTGGGAAGATTGGAGAAACTTAATTTTTCGCCCAAAAAAAAAAACGTAAGGGGTACCACTGTCGTTTTTTTTTCGGGCCGAATTTTTGAGTTTCGATATCTCAGCTCTGGAAGGGGCTAGAACCTCCATTTTTGCACTCAGGTCTAAGTCTCATGGCCCTCTATCAGAATTTGGGAAGATTGGAGAAACTTAATTTTTCGCCCAAAAAAAAAAACGTAAGGGGTACCACTGTCGTTTTTTTTTCGGGCCGAATTTTTGAGTTTCGATATCTCAGCTCTGGAAGGGGCTAGAACCTCCATTTTTGCACTCAGGTCTAAGTCTCATGGCCCTCTATCAGAATTTGGGAAGATTGGAGAAACTTAATTTTTCGCCCAAAAAAAAAAAACGTAAGGGGTACCACTGTCGTTTTTTTTTCGGGCCGAATTTTTGAGTTTCGATATCTCAGCTCTGGAAGGGGCTAGAACCTCCATTTTTGCACTCAGGTCTAAGTCTCATGGCCCTCTATCAGAATTTGGGAAGATTGGAGAAACTTAATTTTTCGCCCAAAAAAAAAAACGTAAGGGGTACCACTGTCGTTTTTTTTTCGGGCCGAATTTTTGAGTTTCGATATCTCAGCTCTGGAAGGGGCTAGAACCTCCATTTTTGCACTCAGGTCTAAGTCTCATGGCCCTCTATCAGAATTTGGGAAGATTGGAGAAACTTAATTTTTCGCCCAAAAAAAAAAACGTAAGGGGTACCACTGTCGTTTTTTTTTCGGGCCGAATTTTTGAGTTTCGATATCTCAGCTCTGGAAGGGGCTAGAACCTCCATTTTTGCACTCAGGTCTAAGTCTCATGGCCCTCTATCAGAATTTGGGAAGATTGGAGAAACTTAATTTTTCGCCCAAAAAAAAAAACGTAAGGGGTACCACTGTCGTTTTTTTTTCGGGCCGAATTTTTGAGTTTCGATATCTCAGCTCTGGAAGGGGCTAGAACCTCCATTTTTGCACTCAGGTCTAAGTCTCATGGCCCTCTATCAGAATTTGGGAAGATTGGAGAAACTTAATTTTTCGCCCAAAAAAAAAAACGTAAGGGGTACCACTGTCGTTTTTTTTTCGGGCCGAATTTTTGAGTTTCGATATCTCAGCTCTGGAAGGGGCTAGAACCTCCATTTTTGCACTCAGGTCTAAGTCTCATGGCCCTCTATCAGAATTTGGGAAGATTGGAGAAACTTAATTTTTCGCCCAAAAAAAAAAACGTAAGGGGTACCACTGTCGTTTTTTTTTCGGGCCGAATTTTTGAGTTTCGATATCTCAGCTCTGGAAGGGGCTAGAACCTCCATTTTTGCACTCAGGTCTAAGTCTCATGGCCCTCTATCAGAATTTGGGAAGATTGGAGAAACTTAATTTTTCGCCCAAAAAAAAAAACGTAAGGGGTACCACTGTCGTTTTTTTTTCGGGCCGAATTTTTGAGTTTCGATATCTCAGCTCTGGAAGGGGCTAGAACCTCCATTTTTGCACTCAGGTCTAAGTCTCATGGCCCTCTATCAGAATTTGGGAAGATTGGAGAAACTTAATTTTTCGCCCAAAAAAAAAAACGTAAGGGGTACCACTGTCGTTTTTTTTTTTCGGGCCGAATTTTTGAGTTTCGATATCTCAGCTCTGGAAGGGGCTAGAACCTCCATTTTTGCACTCAGGTCTAAGTCTCATGGCCCTCTATCAGAATTTGGGAAGATTGGAGAAACTTAATTTTTCGCCCAAAAAAAAAAACGTAAGGGGTACCACTGTCGTTTTTTTTTTCGGGCCGAATTTTTGAGTTTCGATATCTCAGCTCTGGAAGGGGCTAGAACCTCCATTTTTGCACTCAGGTCTAAGTCTCATGGCCCTCTATCAGAATTTGGGAAGATTGGAGAAACTTATTTTTTCGCCCAAAAAAAAAAACGTAAGGGGTACCACTGTCGTTTTTTTTTCGGGCCGAATTTTTGAGTTTCGATATCTCAGCTCTGGAAGGGGCTAGAACCTCCATTTTTGCACTCAGGTCTAAGTCTCATGGCCCTCTATCAGAATTTGGGAAGATTGGAGAAACTTAATTTTTCGCCCAAAAAAAAAAACGTAAGGGGTACCACTGTCGTTTTTTTTTCGGGCCGAATTTTTGAGTTTCGATATCTCAGCTCTGGAAGGGGCTAGAACCTCCATTTTTGCACTCAGGTCTAAGTCTCATGGCCCTCTATCAGAATTTGGGAAGATTGGAGAAACTTAATTTTTCGCCCAAAAAAAAAAACGTAAGGGGTACCACTGTCGTTTTTTTTTTCGGGCCGAATTTTTGAGTTTCGATATCTCAGCTCTGGAAGGGGCTAGAACCTCCATTTTTGCACTCAGGTCTAAGTCTCATGGCCCTCTATCAGAATTTGGGAAGATTGGAGAAACTTAATTTTTCGCCCAAAAAAAAAAACGTAAGGGGTACCACTGTCGTTTTTTTTTTCGGGCCGAATTTTTGAGTTTCGATATCTCAGCTCTGGAAGGGGCTAGAACCTCCATTTTTGCACTCAGGTCTAAGTCTCATGGCCCTCTATCAGAATTTGGGATGATTGGAGAAACTTAATTTTTCGCCCAAAAAAAAAAACGTAAGGGGTACCACTGTCGTTTTTTTTTCGGGCCGAATTTTTGAGTTTCGATATCTCAGCTCTGGAAGGGGCTAGAACCTCCATTTTTGCACTCAGGTCTAAGTCTCATGGCCCTCTATCAGAATTTGGGAAGATTGGAGAAACTTAATTTTTCGCCCAAAAAAAAAACGTAAGGGGTACCACTGTCGTTTTTTTTTTCGGGCCGAATTTTTGAGTTTCGATATCTCAGCTCTGGAAGGGGCTAGAACCTCCATTTTTGCACTCAGGTCTAAGTCTCATGGCCCTCTATCAGAATTTGGGAAGATTGGAGAAACTTAATTTTTCGCCCAAAAAAAAAACGTAAGGGGTACCACTGTCGTTTTTTTTTTCGGGCCGAATTTTTGAGTTTCGATATCTCAGCTCTGGAAGGGGCTAGAACCTCCATTTTTGCACTCAGGTCTAAGTCTCATGGCCCTCTATCAGAATTTGGGAAGATTGGAGAAACTTAATTTTTCGCCCAAAAAAAAAACCGTAAGGGGTACCACTGTCGTTTTTTTTTTCGGGCCGAATTTTTGAGTTTCGATATCTCAGCTCTGGAAGGGGCTAGAACCTCCATTTTTGCACTCAGGTCTAAGTCTCATGGCCCTCTATCAGAATTTGGGAAGATTGGAGAAACTTAATTTTTCGCCCAAAAAAAAAAACCGTAAGGGGTACCACTGTCGTTTTTTTTTCGGGCCGAATTTTTGAGTTTCGATATCTCAGCTCTGGAAGGGGCTAGAACCTCCATTTTTGCACTCAGGTCTAAGTCTCATGGCCCTCTATCAGAATTTGGGAAGATTGGAGAAACTTAATTTTTCGCCCAAAAAAAAAAACGTAAGGGGTACCACTGTCGTTTTTTTTTCGGGCCGAATTTTTGAGTTTCGATATCTCAGCTCTGGAAGGGGCTAGAACCTCCATTTTTGCACTCAGGTCTAAGTCTCATGGCCCTCTATCAGAATTTGGGAAGATTGGAGAAACTTAATTTTTCGCCCAAAAAAAAAAACGTAAGGGGTACCACTGTCGTTTTTTTTTCGGGCCGAATTTTTGAGTTTCGATATCTCAGCTCTGGAAGGGGCTAGAACCTCCATTTTTGCACTCAGGTCTAAGTCTCATGGCCCTCTATCAGAATTTGGGAAGATTGGAGAAACTTAATTTTTCGCCCAAAAAAAAAAAACGTAAGGGGTACCACTGTCGTTTTTTTTTTCGGGCCGAATTTTTGAGTTTCGATATCTCAGCTCTGGAAGGGGCTAGAACCTCCATTTTTGCACTCAGGTCTAAGTCTCATGGCCCTCTATCAGAATTTGGGAAGATTGGAGAAACTTAATTTTTCGCCCAAAAAAAAAAACGTAAGGGGTACCACTGTCGTTTTTTTTTTCGGGCCGAATTTTTGAGTTTCGATATCTCAGCTCTGGAAGGGGCTAGAACCTCCATTTTTGCACTCAGGTCTAAGTCTCATGGCCCTCTATCAGAATTTGGGAAGATTGGAGAAACTTATTTTTTCGCCCAAAAAAAAAAACGTAAGGGGTACCACTGTCGTTTTTTTTTCGGGCCGAATTTTTGAGTTTCGATATCTCAGCTCTGGAAGGGGCTAGAACCTCCATTTTTGCACTCAGGTCTAAGTCTCATGGCCCTCTATCAGAATTTGGGAAGATTGGAGAAACTTAATTTTTCGCCCAAAAAAAAAAACGTAAGGGGTACCACTGTCGTTTTTTTTTCGGGCCGAATTTTTGAGTTTCGATATCTCAGCTCTGGAAGGGGCTAGAACCTCCATTTTTGCACTCAGGTCTAAGTCTCATGGCCCTCTATCAGAATTTGGGAAGATTGGAGAAACTTAATTTTTCGCCCAAAAAAAAAAACGTAAGGGGTACCACTGTCGTTTTTTTTTTCGGGCCGAATTTTTGAGTTTCGATATCTCAGCTCTGGAAGGGGCTAGAACCTCCATTTTTGCACTCAGGTCTAAGTCTCATGGCCCTCTATCAGAATTTGGGAAGATTGGAGAAACTTAATTTTTCGCCCAAAAAAAAAAAACGTAAGGGGTACCACTGTCGTTTTTTTTTTCGGGCCGAATTTTTGAGTTTCGATATCTCAGCTCTGGAAGGGGCTAGAACCTCCATTTTTGCACTCAGGTCTAAGTCTCATGGCCCTCTATCAGAATTTGGGATGATTGGAGAAACTTAATTTTTCGCCCAAAAAAAAAAACGTAAGGGGTACCACTGTCGTTTTTTTTTCGGGCCGAATTTTTGAGTTTCGATATCTCAGCTCTGGAAGGGGCTAGAACCTCCATTTTTGCACTCAGGTCTAAGTCTCATGGCCCTCTATCAGAATTTGGGAAGATTGGAGAAACTTAATTTTTCGCCCAAAAAAAAAACGTAAGGGGTACCACTGTCGTTTTTTTTTTCGGGCCGAATTTTTGAGTTTCGATATCTCAGCTCTGGAAGGGGCTAGAACCTCCATTTTTGCACTCAGGTCTAAGTCTCATGGCCCTCTATCAGAATTTGGGAAGATTGGAGAAACTTAATTTTTCGCCCAAAAAAAAAACGTAAGGGGTACCACTGTCGTTTTTTTTTTCGGGCCGAATTTTTGAGTTTCGATATCTCAGCTCTGGAAGGGGCTAGAACCTCCATTTTTGCACTCAGGTCTAAGTCTCATGGCCCTCTATCAGAATTTGGGAAGATTGGAGAAACTTAATTTTTCGCCCAAAAAAAAAACCGTAAGGGGTACCACTGTCGTTTTTTTTTTCGGGCCGAATTTTTGAGTTTCGATATCTCAGCTCTGGAAGGGGCTAGAACCTCCATTTTTGCACTCAGGTCTAAGTCTCATGGCCCTCTATCAGAATTTGGGAAGATTGGAGAAACTTAATTTTTCGCCCAAAAAAAAAAACCGTAAGGGGTACCACTGTCGTTTTTTTTTTCGGGCCGAATTTTTGAGTTTCGATATCTCAGCTCTGGAAGGGGCTAGAACCTCCATTTTTGCACTCAGGTCTAAGTCTCATGGCCCTCTATCAGAATTTGGGAAGATTGGAGAAACTTAATTTTTCGCCCAAAAAAAAAAACGTAAGGGGTACCACTGTCGTTTTTTTTTTCGGGCCGAATTTTTGAGTTTCGATATCTCAGCTCTGGAAGGGGCTAGAACCTCCATTTTTGCACTCAGGTCTAAGTCTCATGGCCCTCTATCAGAATTTGGGAAGATTGGAGAAACTTAATTTTTCGCCCAAAAAAAAAAACGTAAGGGGTACCACTGTCGTTTTTTTTTCGGGCCGAATTTTTGAGTTTCGATATCTCAGCTCTGGAAGGGGCTAGAACCTCCATTTTTGCACTCAGGTCTAAGTCTCATGGCCCTCTATCAGAATTTGGGAAGATTGGAGAAACTTAATTTTTCGCCCAAAAAAAAAAACGTAAGGGGTACCACTGTCGTTTTTTTTTTCGGGCCGAATTTTTGAGTTTCGATATCTCAGCTCTGGAAGGGGCTAGAACCTCCATTTTTGCACTCAGGTCTAAGTCTCATGGCCCTCTATCAGAATTTGGGAAGATTGGAGAAACTTAATTTTTCGCCCAAAAAAAAAAACGTAAGGGGTACCACTGTCGTTTTTTTTTTCGGGCCGAATTTTTGAGTTTCGATATCTCAGCTCTGGAAGGGGCTAGAACCTCCATTTTTGCACTCAGGTCTAAGTCTCATGGCCCTCTATCAGAATTTGGGAAGATTGGAGAAACTTAATTTTTCGCCCCAAAAAAAAAAACGTAAGGGGTACCACTGTCGTTTTTTTTTCGGGCCGAATTTTTGAGTTTCGATATCTCAGCTCTGGAAGGGGCTAGAACCTCCATTTTTGCACTCAGGTCTAAGTCTCATGGCCCTCTATCAGAATTTGGGAAGATTGGAGAAACTTAATTTTTCGCCCAAAAAAAAAAACGTAAGGGGTACCACTGTGGGTTTTTTTTCGGGCCGAATTTTTGAGTTTCGATATCTCAGCTCTGGAAGGGGCTAGAGCCTCCATTTTTGCACTCAGGTCTAAGTCTCATGGCCCTCTATCAGAATTTGGGAAGATTGGAGAAACTTAATTTTTCGCCCAAAAAAAAAAAACGAAAGGGGTACCACTGTCGTTTTTTTTTTCGGGCCGAATTTTTGAGTTTCGATATCTCAGCTCTGGAAGGGGCTAGAGCCTCCATTTTTGCACTCAGGTCTAAGTCTCATGGCCCTCTATCAGAATTTGGGAAGATTGGAGAAACTTAATTTTTCGCCCAAAAAAAAAACGTAAGGGGTACCACTGTCGTTTTTTTTTTTCGGGCCGGATTTTTGAGTTTCGATATCTCAGCTCTGGAAGGGGCTAGAGCCTCCATTTTTGCACTCAGGTCTAAGTCTCATGGCCCTCTATCAGAATTTGGGAAGATTGGAGAAACTTAATTTTTCGCCCAAAAAAAAAAACGTAAGGGGTACCACTGTCGTTTTTTTTTCGGGCCGAATTTTTGAGTTTCGATATCTCAGCTCTGGAAGGGGCTAGAGCCTCCATTTTTGCACTCAGGTCTAAGTCTCATGGCCCTCTATCTGAATTTGGGAAGATTGGAGAAACTTAATTTTTCGCCCAAAGAAAAAAAACGTAAGGGGTACCACTGTCGTTTTTTTTTCGGGCCGAATTTTTGAGTTTCGATATCTCAGCTCTGGAAGGGGCTAGAGCCTCCATTTTTGCACTCAGGTCTAAGTCTCATGGCCCTCTATCAGAATTTGGGAAGATTGGAGAAACTTAATTTTTCGCCCAAAAAAAAAAAACGTAAGGGGTACCACTGTCGTTTTTTTTTCGGGCCGAATTTTTGAGTTTCGATATCTCAGCTCTGGAAGGGGCTAGAGCCTCCATTTTTGCACTCAGGTCTAAGTCTCATGGCCCTCTATCAGAATTTGGGAAGATTGGAGAAACTTAATTTTTCGCCCAAAAAAAAAAAACGTAAGGGGTACCACTGTCGTTTTTTTTTCGGGCCGAATTTTTGAGTTTTGATATCTCAGCTCTGGAAGGGGCTAGAGCCTCCATTTTTGCACTCAGGTCTAAGTCTCATGGCCCTCTATCAGAATTTGGGAAGATTGGAGAAACTTAATTTTTCGCCCAAAAAAAAAAAAACGTAAGGGGTACCACTGTCGTTTTTTTTTCGGGCCGAATTTTTGAGTTTCGATATCTCAGCTCTGGAAGGGGCTAGAGCCTCCATTTTTGCACTCAGGTCTAAGTCTCATGGCCCTCTATCAGAATTTGGGAAGATTGGAGAAACTTAATTTTTCGCCCAAAAAAAAAACGTAAGGGGTACCACTGTCGTTTTTATTTCGGGCCGGATTTTTGAGTTTCGATATCTCAGCTCTGGAAGGGGCTAGAGCCTCAATTTTTGCACTCAGGTCTAAGTCTCATGGCCCTCTATCAGAATTTGGGAAGATTGGAGAAACTTAATTTTTCGCCCAAAAAAAAAAACGTAAGGGGTACCACTGTCGTTTTTTTTTTTTCGGGCCGAATTTTTGAGTTTCGATATATCACAGCTCTGGAAGGGGCTAGAGCCTCCAATTTTGCAGTCAGGTCTAAGTCTCATGGCCCTCTATCAGAATTTGGGAAGATTGGAGAAACTTAATTTTTCGGCCAAAAAAAAAAAACGTAAGGGGTACCACTGTCGTTTTTTTTTTCGAGCCGAATTTTTGAGTTTCGATATCTCAGCTCTGGAAGGGGCTAGAGCCTCCATTTTTGCACTCAGGTCTAAGTCTCATGGCCCTCTGTCAGAATTTGGGAAGATTGGAGAAACTTAATTTTTCGCCCAAAAAAAAAACGTAAGGGGTACCACTGTCGTTTTTTTTTTTCGGGCCGGATTTTTGAGTTTCGATATCTCAGCTCTGGAAGGGGCTAGAGCCTCCATTTTTGCACTCAGGTCTAAGTCTCATGGCCCTCTATCAGAATTTGGGAAGATTGGAGAATCTTAATTTTTCGCCCAAAAAAAAAAACGTAAGGGGTACCACTGTCGTTTTTTTTTTTCGGGCCGAATATTTGAGTTTCGATATCTCAGCTCTGGAAGAGGCTAGAGCCTCCATTTTTGCACTCAGGTCTAAGTCTCATGGCCCTCTATCAGAATTTGGGAAGATTGGAGAAACTTAATTTTTCGCCCAAAAAAAAAAAACGTAAGGGGTGCCACTGTCGTTTTTTTTTTTCGGGCCAAATTTTTAAGATTCGATATCTCAGCTCTGGAAGGGGCTAGAGCCTCCATTTTTGCACTCAGGTCTAAGTCTCATGGCCCTCTATCAGAATTTGGGAAGATTGGAGAAACTTAATTTTTCGCCCAAAAAAAAAACGTAAGGGGTACCACTGTGGTTTTTTTTTCGGGCCGAATTTTTGAGTTTCGATATCTCAGCTCTGGAAGGGGCTAGGGCCTCCATTTTTGCACTCAGGTCTAAGTCTCATGGCCCTCTATCAGAATTTGGGAAGATTGGAGAAACTTAATTTTTCGCCCAAAAAAAAAAAACGAAAGGGGTACCACTGTCGTTTTTTTTTTTCGGGCCGGATTTTTGAGTTTCGATATCTCAGCTCTGGAAGGGGCTAGAGCCTCCATTTTTGCACTCAGGTCTAAGTCTCATGGCCCTCTATCAGAATTTGGGAAGATTGAAGAAACTTAATTTTTCGCCCAAAAAAAAACGTAAGGGGTACCACTGTCGTTTTTTTTTCGGGCCGAATTTTTGAGTTTCGATATCTCAGCTCTGGAAGGGGCTAGAGCCTCCATTTTTGCACTCAGGTCTAAGTCTCATGGCCCTCTATCTGAATTTGGGAAGATTGGAGAAACTTAATTTTTCGCCCAAAGAAAAAAAACGTAAGGGGTACCACTGTCGTTTTTTTTTCGGGCCGAATTTTTGAGTTTCGATATCTCAGCTCTGGAAGGGGCTAGAGCCTCCATTTTTGCACTCAGGTCTAAGTCTCATGGCCCTCTATCAGAATTTGGGAAGATTGGAGAAACTTAATTTTTCGCCCAAAAAAAAAAAACGTAAGGGGTACCACTGTCGTTTTTTTTTCGGGCCGAATTTTTGAGTTTCGATATCTCAGCTCTGGAAGGGGCTAGAGCCTCCATTTTTGCACTCAGGTCTAAGTCTCATGGCCCTCTATCAGAATTTGGGAAGATTGGAGAAACTTAATTTTTCGCCCAAAAAAAAAAAACGTAAGGGGTACCACTGTCGTTTTTTTTTCGGGCCGAATTTTTGAGTTTTGATATCTCAGCTCTGGAAGGGGCTAGAGCCTCCATTTTTGCACTCAGGTCTAAGTCTCATGGCCCTCTATCAGAATTTGGGAAGATTGGAGAAACTTAATTTTTCGCCCAAAAAAAAAAAAACGTAAGGGGTACCACTGTCGTTTTTTTTTCGGGCCGAATTTTTGAGTTTCGATATCTCAGCTCTGGAAGGGGCTAGAGCCTCCATTTTTGCACTCAGGTCTAAGTCTCATGGCCCTCTATCAGAATTTGGGAAGATTGGAGAAACTTAATTTTTCGCCCAAAAAAAAAACGTAAGGGGTACCACTGTCGTTTTTTTTTTTTCGGGCCGAATTTTTGAGTTTCGATATCTCAGCTCTGGAAGGGGCTAGAGCCTCCATTTTTGCACTCAGGTCTAAGTCTCATGGCCCTCTATCAGAATTTGTGAAGATTGGAGAAACGTAATTTTTCGCCCCAAAAAAACCGTAAGGGGTACCACTGTCGTTTTTATTTCGGGCCGGATTTTTGAGTTTCGATATCTCAGCTCTGGAAGGGGCTAGAGCCTCCATTTTTGCACTCAGGTCTAAGTCTCATGGCCCTCTATCAGAATTTGGGAAGATTGGAGAAACTTAATTTTTCGCCCAAAAAAAAAAACGTAAGGGGTACCACTGTCGTTTTTTTTTTTTCGGGCCGAATTTTTGAGTTTCGATATCTCAGCTCTGGAAGGGGCTAGAGCCTCCAATTTTGCAGTCAGGTCTAAGTCTCATGGCCCTCTATCAGAATTTGGGAAGATTGGAGAAACTTAATTTTTCGCCCAAAAAAAAAAACGTAAGGGGTACCACTGTCGTTTTTTTTTCGAGCCGAATTTTTGAGTTTCGATATCTCAGCTCTGGAAGGGGCTAGAGCCTCCATTTTTGCACTCAGGTCTAAGTCTCATGGCCCTCTATCGTTTTTTTGGGGGGCGAAAAATTAAGTTTCTCCAATCTTCCCAAATTCTGATAGAGGGCCATGAGACTTAGACCTGAGTGCAAAAATGGAGGCTCTAGCCCCTTCCAGAGCTGAGATATCGAAACTCAAATATTCGGCCCAAAAAAAAAACGACAGTGGTACCCCTTACGTTTTTTTTTTTGGGCGAAAAATTAAGATTCTCCAATCTTCCCAAATTCTTATAGAGGGCCATGAGACTTAGACCTGAGTGCAAAAATGGAGGCTCTAGCCCCTTCCAGAGCTGAGATATCGAAACTTAAAAATCCGGCCCGAAAAAAAAAAAACGACAGTGGTACCCCTTACGTTTTTTTTTTTGGGCGAAAAATTACGTTTCTCCAATCTTCCCAAATTCTGACAGAGGGCCATGAGACTTAGACCTGAGTGCAAAAATGGAGGCTCTAGCCCCTTCCAGAGCTGAGATATCGAAACTCAAAAATTCGGCTCGAAAAAAAAAACGACAGTGGTACCCCTTACGTTTTTTTTTTTGGGCGAAAAATTAAGTTTCTCCAATCTTCCCAAATTCTGATAGAGGGCCATGAGACTTAGACCTGACTGCAAAACTGGAGGCTCTAGCCCCTTCCAGAGCTGAGATATCGAAACTCAAAAATTCGGCCCGAAAAAAAAAAACGACAGTGGTACCCCTTACGTTTTTTTTTTTGGGCGAAAAATTAAGTTTCTCCAATCTTCCCAAATTCTGATAGAGGGCCATGAGACTTAGACCTGAGTGCAAAAATGGAGGCTCTAGCCCCTTCCAGAGCTGAGATATCGAAACTCAAAAATCCGGCCCGAAATAAAAACGACAGTGGTACCCCTTACGTTTTTTTTTTGAGCGAAAAATTAAGTTTCTCCAATCTTCACAAATTCTGATAGAGGGCCATGAGACTTAGACCTGAGTGCAAAAATGGAGGCTCTAGCCCCTTCCAGAGCTGAGATATCGAAACTCAAAAATTCGGCCCAAAAAAAAAACGTAAGGGGTACCACTGTCGTTTTTTTTTTTCGGGCCGAATTTTTGAGTTTCGATATCTCAGCTCTGGAAGGGGCTAGAGCCTCCATTTTTGCACTCAGGTCTAAGTCTCACGGCCCTCTATCGGAATTTGGGAAGATTGGAGAAACTTAATTTTTCGCCCAAAAAAAAAACGTAAGGGGTACCACTGTCGTTTTTTTTTCGGGCCGAATTTTTGAGTTTCGATATCTCAGCTCTGGAAGGGGCTAGAGCCTCCATTTTTGCACTCAGGTCTAAGTCTCATGGCCCTCTATCAGAATTTGGGAAGATTGGAGAAACTTAATTTTTCGCCAAAAAAAAAAACGTAAGGGGTACCACTGTCGTTTTTTTTTCGGGCCGAATTTTTGAGTTTCGATATCTCAGCTCTGGAAGGGGCTAGAGCCTCCATTTTTGCACTCAGGTCTAAGTCTCATGGCCCTCTATCAGAATTTGGGAAGATTGGAGAAACTTAATTTTTCGCCCAAAAAAAAAAACGTAAGGGGTACCACTGTGTTTTTTTTTTGGGGCCGAATTTTTGAGTTTCGATATCTCAGCTCTGGAAGGGGCTAGAGCCTCCATTTTTGCACTCAGGTCTAAGTCTCATGGCCCTCTATCGGAATTTGGGAAGATTGGAGAAACTTAATTTTTCGACCAAAAAAAAAACGTAAGGGGTACCACTGTGTTTTTTTTTTTGGGCCGAATTTTTGAGTTTCGATATCTCAGCTCTGGAAGGGGCTAGAGCCTCCATTTTTGCACTCAGGTCTAAGTCTCATGGCCCTCTATCAGAATTTGTGAAGATTGGAGAAACTTAATTTTTCGCCCAAAAAAAAAACGTAAGGGGTACCACTGTCGTTTTTATTTCGGGCCGGATTTTTGAGTTTCGATATCTCAGCTCTGGAAGGGGCTAGAGCCTCAATTTTTGCACTCAGGTCTAAGTCTCATGGCCCTCTATCAGAATTTGGGAAGATTGGAGAAACTTAATTTTTCGCCCAAAAAAAAAAACGTAAGGGGTACCACTGTCGTTTTTTTTTTTTCGGGCCGAATTTTTGAGTTTCGATATCTCAGCTCTGGAAGGGGCTAGAGCCTCCAATTTTGCAGTCAGGTCTAAGTCTCATGGCCCTCTATCAGAATTTGGGAAGATTGGAGAAACTTAATTTTTCGGCCAAAAAAAAAAAACGTAAGGGGTACCACTGTCGTTTTTTTTTTCGAGCCGAATTTTTGAGTTTCGATATCTCAGCTCTGGAAGGGGCTAGAGCCTCCATTTTTGCACTCAGGTCTAAGTCTCATGGCCCTCTGTCAGAATTTGGGAAGATTGGAGAAACTTAATTTTTCGCCCAAAAAAAAAAACGTAAGGGGTACCACTGTCGTTTTTTTTTTTCGGGCCGGATTTTTGAGTTTCGATATCTCAGCTCTGGAAGGGGCTAGAGCCTCCATTTTTGCACTCAGGTCTAAGTCTCATGGCCCTCTATCAGAATTTGGGAAGATTGGAGAATCTTAATTTTTCGCCCAAAAAAAAA
Source organism: Pimephales promelas (assembly GCF_988280905.1). Classification (NCBI taxonomy): domain Eukaryota; kingdom Metazoa; phylum Chordata; class Actinopteri; order Cypriniformes; family Leuciscidae; genus Pimephales; species Pimephales promelas. Next base: position 5,102,826 of record NC_142785.1, on the reverse strand, counting down.
ACGTAAGGGGTACCACTGTCGTTTTTTTTTTCGGGCCGAATATTTGAGTTTCGATATCTCAGCTCTGGAAGGGGCTAGAGCCTCCATTTTTGCACTCAGGTCTAAGTCTCATGGCCCTCTATCAGAATTTGGGAAGATTGGAGAAACTTAATTTTTCGCCCAAAAAAAAAAAAACGTAAGGGGTGCCACTGTCGTTTTTTTTTTCGGGCCAAATTTTTAAGATTCGATATCTCAGCTCTGGAAGGGGCTAGAGCCTCCATTTTTGCACTCAGGTCTAAGTCTCATGGCCCTCTATCAGAATTTGGGAAGATTGGAGAAACTTAATTTTTCGCCCAAAAAAAAAACGTAAGGGGTACCACTGTCGTTTTTTTTTTCGGGCCGAATTTTTGAGTTTCGATATCTCAGCTCTGGAAGGGGCTAGGGCTCCATTTTTGCACTCAGGTCTAAGTCTCATGGCCCTCTATCAGGTCTAAGTCTCATGGCCCTCTATCAGAATTTGGGAAGATTGGAGAAACTTAATTTTTCACCCCAAAAAAAAACGTAAGGGGTACCACTGTCGTTTTTTTTTTTCGGGCCGAATTTTTGAGTTTCGATATCTCACCTCTGGAAGGGGCTAGAGCCTCCATTTTTGCACTCAGGTCTAAGTCTCATGGCCCTCTATCAGAATTTGGGAAGATTGGAGAAACTTAATTTTTCGCCCAAAAAAAAAAAACGTAAGGGGTACCACTGTCGTTTTTTTTTCGGGCCGAATTTTTGAGTTTCGATATCTCAGCTCTGGAAAGGGGCTAGAGCCTCCATTTTTGCACTCAGGTCTAAGTCTCATGGCCCTCTATCAGAATTTGGGAAGATTGGAGAAACTTAATTTTTCGCCCAAAAAAAAAAAACGTAAGGGGTACCACTGTCGTTTTTTTTTCGGGCCGAATTTTTGAGTTTCGATATCTCAGCTCTGGAAGGGGCTAGAGCCTCCATTTTTGCACTCAGGTCTAAGTCTCATGGCCCTCTATCAGGTCTAAGTCTCATGGCCCTCTATCAGAATTTGGGAAGATTGGAGAAACTTAATTTTTCACCCCAAAAAAAAACGTAAGGGGTACCACTGTCGTTTTTTTTTTTCGGGCCGAATTTTTGAGTTTCGATATCTCAGCTCTGGAAGGGGCTAGAGCCTCCATTTTTGCACTCAGGTCTAAGTCTCATGGCCCTCTATCAGAATTTGGGAAGATTGGAGAAACTTAATTTTTCGCCCAAAAAAAAAAACGTAAGGGGTACCACTGTCGTTTTTTTTTCGGGCCGAATTTTTGAGTTTCGATATCTCAGCTCTGGAAAGGGGCTAGAGCCTCCATTTTTGCACTCAGGTCTAAGTCTCATGGCCCTCTATCAGAATTTGGGAAGATTGGAGAAACTTAATTTTTCGCCCAAAAAAAAAAACGTAAGGGGTACCACTGTCGTTTTTTTTTTCGGGCCGAATTTTTGAGTTTCGATATCTCAGCTCTGGAAGGGGCTAGAGCCTCCATTTTTGCACTCAGGTCTAAGTCTCATGGCCCTCTATCAGAATTTGGGAAGATTGGAGAAACTTAATTTTTCGCCCAAAAAAAAAAAAAGGGGTACCACTGTGGGGTTTTTTTTGGGCCGAATTTTTGAGTTTCGATATCTCAGCTCTGGAAGGGGCTAGAGCCTCCATTTTTGCACTCAGGTCTAAGTCCCATGGCCCTCTATCAGAATTTGGGAAGATTGGAGAAACTTAATTTTTCGCCCAAAAAAAAAACGTAAGGGGTACCACTGTCGTTTTTTTTTTCGGGCCGAATTTTTGAGTTTCGATATCTCAGCTCTGGAAGGGGCTAGAGCCTCCATTTTTGCACTCAGGTCTAAGTCTCATGGCCCTCTATCAGAATTTGGGAAGATTGGAGAAACTTAATTTTTCGCCCAAAAAAAAAAACGAAAGGGGTACCACTGTCGTTTTTTTTTCGGGCCGACTTTTTGAGTTTCGATATCTCAGCTCTGGAAGGGGCTAGACTCTCCATTTTTGCACTCAGGTCTAAGTCTCATGGCCCTCTATCAGAATTTGGGAAGATTGGAGAAACTTAATTTTTCGCCCAAAAAAAAAAACGTAAGGGGTACCACTGTCGTTTTTTTTTTCGGGCCGAATTTCTGAGTTTCGATATCTCAGCTCTGGAAGGGGCTAGAGCCTCCATTTTTGCACTCAGGTCTAAGTCGCATGGCCCTCTATCAGAATCCAGAGTTTCAAGAAGATTGGGGATACTTAATTTTTCGCCCAAAAAAAAAAAACGTAAGGGGTAACACTGTCGGTTTTTTTTTCTTGTCGAAACTTTGATTTTCGATATCTCAGCTCTGGAAGGGTCTAGAGCCTCAATTTTTGCACTCAGGTTTAAGTCTCATGGCCCTCTATCAGAATTCAGAGTTTTGAGAAGATTGGAGAAACTTAATTTTTCGCCCAAAAAAAAAAAACTTAAGGGGTAACACTGTCGTTTTTTTTTCTGGTCGAAACTTTGATTTTCGATATCTCAGCTCTGTAAGGGTCTAGAGCCTCCATTTTTGCACTCAGGTTTAAGTCTCATGGCCCTCTACCAGAATCCAGAGTTTCAAGAAGATTGGGGATACTTAATTTTTCGCCCCCCCAAAAAAAACGTAAGGGGTAACACTGTCGTTTTTTTTTTCTGGTCGAAACTTTGATTTTTGATATCTCAGCTCTGGAAGGGTCTAAAGCCTCCATTTTTGCACTCAGGTCTAAGTCTCATGGCCCTCTATCAGAATGCAGAGTTTTGAGAAGATTGGGGAAACTTAATTTTTCGCCCAAAAAAAAAAAAAAACGTAAGGGGTAACACGGTTGGTTTTTTTTCTGGTCGAAACTTTGATTTTTAATATCTCAGCTCTGGAAGGGTCTAAAGCCTCCATTTTTGCACTCAGGTTTAAGTCTCATGGCCCTCTATCAGAATCCAGAGTTTTGAGAAGATTGGGGAAACTTAATTTTTCACCCAAAAAAAAAAAACGTAAGGGGTAACACTGTCGTTTTTTTTTTCTTGTCGAAACTTTGATTTTCGATATCTCAGCTCTGGAAGGGGCTAGAGCCTCCATTTTTGCACTCAGGTCTAAGTCTCATGGCCCTCTATCAGAATCCAGAGTTTCAAGAAGATTGGGGATACTTAATTTTTCGCCCCCCCAAAAAAATCGTACGGGGTAACACTGTCGTTTTTTTTTTTTCTGGTCGAAAATTAGATTTTTGATATCTCAGCTCTGGAAGGGTCTAAAGCCTCAATTTTTGCACTCAGGTCTAAGTCTCATGGCCCTCTATCAGAATCCAGAGTTTTGAGAAGATTGGGGAAACTTAATTTTTTGCCCTCCAAAAAAAAACGTAAGGGGTAACACTGTCGTTTTTTTTTTTCTGGTCGAAACTTTGATTTTTTATATCTCAGCTCTGGAAGGGTCTAAAGCCTCCATTTTTGCACTCAGGTCTAAGTCTCATGGCCCTCTATCAGAATGCAGAGTTTTGAGAAGATTGGGGAAACTTAATTTTTCGCCCAAAAAAAAAAACGTAAGGGGTAACACTGTCGTTTTTTTTTTCTGGTCGAAACTTTGATTTTCGATATCTCAGCTCTGGAAGGGTCTAGAGCCTCCATTTTTGCATTTAGGTTTAAGTCTCATGGCCCTCTATCAGAATCCAGAGTTTCAAGAAGATTGGGGATACTTAATTTTTCGCCCAAAAAAAAAAAAACGTAAGGTGTAACACTGTCGTTTTTTTTTTTCTGGTCGAAACTTTGATTTCGATATCTCAGTTCTGGAAGGGTCTAGAGCCTCCATTTTTGCACTCAGGTCCAAGTCTCATGGCCCTCTATCAGAATCCAGAGTTTCAAGAAGATTGGGGATACTTAATTTTTCGCCCCCCCAAAAAAATCGTGAGGGGTAACACTGTCGTTTTTTTTTCTGGTCGAAACTTTGATTTTTGATATCTCAGCTCTGGAAGGGTCTAGCTAGAGCCTCCATTTTTGCACTCAGGTCTAAGTCGCATGACCCTCTATCAGAATCCAGAGTTTTGAGAAGATTGGGGAAACTTAATTTTTCGCCCAAAAAAAAAAAACGTAAGGGGTAACACTGTCATTTTTTTTTTCTGGTCGAAACTTTGATTTTTGATATCTCAGCTCTGGAAGGGTCTAAAGCCTCAATTTTTGCACTCAGGTCTAAGTCTCATGGCCCTCTATCAGAATCCAGAGTTTTGAGAAGATTGGGGAAACTTAATTTTTCGCCCAAAAAAAAAACGTAAGGGGTAACACTGTCGTTTTTTTTTTCTGGTCGAAATTTTGAGTTCTGATATCTCAGCTCTGGAAGGGTCTAGAGTCTCAATTTTTGCAATCAGGTTTAAGTCTCATGGCCCTCTATCAGAATCCAGAGTTTTGAGAAGATTGGAGAAACTTAATTTTTTGCCCCCCCCCAAAAAAAACGTAAGGGGTAACACTGTCGTTTTTTTTTTTCTGGTAGAAACTTTGATTTTTAATATCTCAGCTCTGGAAGGGTCTAAAGCCTCCATTTTTGCACTCAGGTTTAAGTCTCATGGCCCTCTATCAGAATCCAGAGTTTTGAGAAGATTGGGGAAACTTAATTTTTCGCCCAAAAAAAAAAACGTAAGGGGTAACACTGTCGTTTTTTTTTCTGGTCGAAATTTTGAGTTCTGATATCTCAGCTCTGGAAGGGTCTAGAGCCTCCATTTTTGCACTCAGGTTTAAGTCTCATGGCCCTCTATCATAATCCAGAGTTTTGAGAAGATTGGGGAAACTTAATTTTTCGCCTAAAAAAAAAAACGTAAGGGGTAACACTGTCGTTTTTTTTTTTCTGGTCGAAACTTTGATTTTTGATATCTCAGCTCTGGAAGGGTCTAAAGCCTCCATTTTTGCACTCAGGTCTAAGTCTCATGGCCCTCTATCAGAATCCAGAGTTTTGAGAAGATTGGGGAAACTTAATGTTTCGCCCAAAAAAACAAAAACGTAAGGGGTAACACTGTCGTTTTTTTTTTTTTCTGGTCGAAATTTTGAGTTCTGATATCTCAGCTCTGGAAGGGTCTAGAGCCTCCATTTTTGCACTCAGGTTTAAGTCTCATGGCCCTCTATCAGAATCCAGAGTTTTGAGAAGATTGGGGAAACTTAATTTTTCGCCCCAAGAAAAAAAAAAACGTAAGGGGTAACACTGTCGTTTTTTTTTCTGGTCGAAATTTTGAGTTCTGATATCTCAGCTCTGGAAGGGTCTAGAGCCTCCATTTTTGCACTCAGGTTTAAGTCTCATGGCCCTCTATCAGAATCCAGAGTTTTGAGAAGATTGGGGAAACTTAATTTTTCGCCCAAAAAAAAAAACGTAAGGGGTAACACTGTCGTTTTTTTTTCTGGTCGAAATTTTGAGTTCTGATATCTCAGCTCTGGAAGGGTCTAGAGCCTCCATTTTTGCACTCAGGTTTAAGTCTCATGGCCCTCTATCATAATCCAGAGTTTTGAGAAGATTGGGGAAACTTAATTTTTCGCCTAAAAAAAAAAACGTAAGGGGTAACACTGTCGTTTTTTTTTTTCTGGTCGAAACTTTGATTTTTGATATCTCAGCTCTGGAAGGGTCTAAAGCCTCCATTTTTGCACTCAGGTCTAAGTCTCATGGCCCTCTATCAGAATCCAGAGTTTTGAGAAGATTGGGGAAACTTAATGTTTCGCCCAAAAAAACAAAAACGTAAGGGGTAACACTGTCGTTTTTTTTTTTTTCTGGTCGAAATTTTGAGTTCTGATATCTCAGCTCTGGAAGGGTCTAGAGCCTTAATTTTTGCACTCAGGTTTAAGTCTCATGGCCCTCTATCAGAATCCAGAGTTTTGAGAAGATTGGAGAAACTTAATTTTTCGCCCAAAAAAAAAACGAAAGGGGTAACACTGTCGTTTTTTTTTTTCTGGTCGAAACTTTAATTTTCGATATCTCAACTCAGGAAGGGTCTAGAGCCTCCATTTTTGCACTCAGGTTTAAGTCTCATGGCCCTCTATCAGAATCCAGAGTTTCAAGAAGATTGGGGATACTTAATTTTTCGCCCCCCCCCCAAAAAAAACGTAAGGGGAAACACTGTCGTTTTTTTTTCTGGTCGAAACTTTGATTTTCGATATCTCAGCTCTGGAAGGGTCTAGAGCCTCCATTTTTGCACTCAGGTTTAAGTCTCATGGCCCTCTATCAGAATCCAGAGTTTTGAGAAGATTGCGAAAACTTAATTTTTCGCCCCAAAAAAAAAACGTAAGGGGTAACACTGTCGTTTTTTTTTCTGGTCGAAACTTTGATTTTTGATATCTCAGCTCTAGAAGGGTCTAAAGCCTCAATTTTTGCACTCAGGTCTAAGTCTCATGGCCCTCTATCAGAATCCAGAGTTTTGAGAAGATTGGGGAAACTTAATTTTTTGCCCCCCCAAAAAAAACGTAAGGGGTAACACTGTCGGTTTTTTTTCTGGTCGAAACTTTGATTTTTGATATCTCAGCTCTGGAAGGGTCTAAAGCCTCAATTTTTGCTCTCAGGTCTAAGTCTCATGGCCCTCTATCAGAATCCAGAGTTTTGAGAAGATTGGGGAAACTGAATTTTTCGCCCCCCAAAAAAAAACGTAAGGGGTAACACTGTCGTTTTTTTTTTTTCTGGTCGAAACTTTGATTTTTGATATCTCAGCTCTGGAAGGGTCTAAAGCCTCCATTTTTGCACTCAGGTCTAAGTCTCATGGCCCTCTATCAGAATCCAGAGTTTTGAGAAGATTGGGGAAACTTAATGTTTCGCCCAAAAAAACAAAAACGTAAGGGGTAACACTGTCGTTTTTTTTTTTTCTGGTCGAAATTTTGAGTTCTGATATCTCAGCTCTGGAAGGGTCAAGAGCCTCCATTTTTGCACTCAGGTTTAAGTCTCATGGCCCTCTATCAGAATCCAGAGTTTCAAGAAGATTGGGGATACTTAATTTTTCGCCCCCCCCCCCCCCAAAAAAACGTAAGGGGTAACACTGTCGTTTTTTTTTTTTCTGGTCGAAACTTTGATTTTTGATATCTCAGCTCTGGAAGGGTCTAAAGCCTCCATTTTTGCACTCAGGTCTAAGTCTCATGGCCCTCTATCAGAATCCAGAGTTTTGAGAAGATTGGGGAAACTTAATGTTTCGCCCAAAAAAACAAAAACGTAAGGGGTAACACTGTCGTTTTTTTTTTTCTGGTCGAAATTTTGAGTTCTGATATCTCAGCTCTGGAAGGGTCAAGAGCCTCCATTTTTGCACTCAGGTTTAAGTCTCATGGCCCTCTATCAGAATCCAGAGTTTCAAGAAGATTGGGGATACTTAATTTTTCGCCCCCCCCCCCCCAAAAAAACGTAAGGGGTAACACTGTCGGTTTTTTTTTCTGGTCGAAACTTTGATTTTCGATATCTCAGCTCTGGAAGGGTCTAGAGCCTCCATTTTTGCACTCAGGTCTAAGTCTCATGGCCCTCTATCAGAATCCAGAGTTTTGAGAAGATTGGGAAAACTTAATTTTTCGCCCAAAAAAAACGTAAGGGGTAACACTGTGGGGTTTTTTTCTGGTCAAAATTTTGATTTTCGATATCTCAGCTCTGGAAGGGTCTAGAGCCTCCATTTTTGCACTCAGGTTTAAGTCTCATGGCCCTCTATCAGAATCCAGAGTTTCAAGAAAATTGGGGATACTTAATTTTTCGCCCCCCCAAAAAAAACGTAAGGGGTAACACTGTCGGGGTTTTTTTCTGGTCGAAACTTTGATGTTTGATATCTCAGCTCTGGAAGGATCTAAAGCCTCCATTTTTGCACTCAGGTCTAAGTCTCATGGCCCTCTCTCAGAATCCTGAGTTTTGAAAAGATTGGGGAAACTTAATTTTTCGGCCAAAAAAAAAAACGTAAGGTGTAACACTGTCGTTTTTTTTTTTTCTGGTCGAAATTTTGATTTTCGATATCTCAGCTCTGGAAGGGTCTAGAGCCTCCATTTTTGCACTCAGGTTTAAGTCTCATGGCCCTCTATCAGAATCCAGAGTTTTGAGAAGATTGGGAAAACTTAATTTTTCGCGCCAAAAAAAAAAACGTAAGGGGTAACACTGTCGTTTTTTTTTTCTGGTCGAAACTTTGATTTTCGATATCTCAGCTCTGGAAGGGTCTAGAGCCTCCATTTTTGCACTCAGGTCCAAGTCTCATGGCCCTCTATCATAATCCAGAGAACACTGTCGTTTTTTTTTTCTGGTCGAAACTTTGATTTTTGATATCTCAGCTCTGGAAGGGGCTAGAGCCTCCATTTTTGCACTCAGGTCTAAGTCTCATGGCCCTCTATCAGAATCCAGAGTTTTGAGAAGATTGGGAAAACTTAATTTTTCGCCCAAAAAAAACGTAAGGGGTAACACTGTCGTTTTTTTTTTTCTGGTCGAAATTTTGATTTTCGATATCTCAGCTCTGGAAGGGTCTAGAGCCTCCATTTTTGCACTCAGGTTTAAGTCTCATGGCCCTCTATCAGAATCCAGAGTTTCAAGAAGATTGGGGATACTTAATTTTTCGCCCAAAAAAAAAAAACGTAAGGTGTAACACTGTCGTTTTTTTTTTTCTGGTCGAAACTTTGATTTCGATATCTCAGTTCTGGAAGGGTCTAGAGCCTCCATTTTTGCACTCAGGTACAAGTCTCATGGCCCTCTATCAGAATCCAGAGTTTCAAGAAGATTGGGGATACTTAATTTTTCGCCCCCCCAAAAAAATCGTAAGGGGTAACACTGTCGTTTTTTTTTCTGGTCGAAACTTTGATTTTTGATATCTCAGCTCTGGAAGGGTCTAGAGCCTCCATTTTTGCACTCAGGTCTAAGTCGCATGGCCCTCTATCAGAATCCAGAGTTTTGAGAAGATTGGGGAAACTTAATTTTTCGCCCAAAAAAAAAAACGTAAGGGGTAACACTGTCATTTTTTTTTTCTGGTCGAAACTTTGATTTTTGATATCTCAGCTCTGGAAGGGTCTAAAGCCTCAATTTTTGCACTCAGGTCTAAGTCTCATGGCCCTCTATCAGAATCCAGAGTTTTGAGAAGATTGGGGAAACTTAATTTTTCGCCCAAAAAAAAAAACGTAAGGGGTAACACTGTCGTTTTTTTTTTTTCTGGTCGAAATTTTGAGTTCTGATATCTCAGCTCTGGAAGGGTCTAGAGTCTCCATTTTTGCAATCAGGTTTAAGTCTCATGGCCCTCTATCAGAATCCAGAGTTTTGAGAAGATTGGAGAAACTTAATTTTTTGCCCCCCCCAAAAAAAACGTAAGGGGTAACACTGTCGTTTTTTTTTTTCTGGTAGAAACTTTGATTTTTAATATCTCAGCTCTGGAAGGGTCTAAAGCCTCCATTTTTGCACTCAGGTTTAAGTCTCATGGCCCTCTATCAGAATCCAGAGTTTTGAGAAGATTGGGGAAACTTAATTTTTCACCCCAAAAAAAAAAACGTAAGGGGTGACACTGTCGTTTTTTTTTTCTGGTCGAAATTTTGAATTCTGATATCTCAGCTCTGGAAGGGTCTAGAGCCTCCATTTTTGCACTCAGGTTTAAGTCTCATGGCCCTCTATCAGAATCCAGAGTTTTGAGAAGATTGGGGAAACTTAATTTTTCGCCCAAAAAAAAAAACGTAAGGGGTAACACTGTCGTTTTTTTTTCTGGTCGAAATTTTGAGTTCTGATATCTCAGCTCTGGAAGGGTCTAGAGCCTCCATTTTTGCACTCAGGTTTAAGTCTCATGGCCCTCTATCATAATCCAGAGTTTTGAGAAGATTGGGGAAACTTAATTTTTCGCCTAAAAAAAAAAACGTAAGGGGTAACACTGTCGTTTTTTTTTTTTCTGGTCGAAACTTTGATTTTTGATATCTCAGCTCTGGAAGGGTCTAAAGCCTCCATTTTTGCACTCAGGTCTAAGTCTCATGGCCCTCTATCAGAATCCAGAGTTTTGAGAAGATTGGGGAAACTTAATGTTTCGCCCAAAAAAACAAAAACGTAAGGGGTAACACTGTCGTTTTTTTTTTCTGGTCGAAATTTTGAGTTCTGATATCTCAGCTCTGGAAGGGTCTAGAGCCTCCATTTTTGCACTCAGGTTTAAGTCTCATGGCCCTCTATCAGAATCCAGAGTTTTGAGAAGATTGGGGAAACTTAATTTTTCGCCCCAAGAAAAAAAAAAACGTAAGGGGTAACACTGTCGTTTTTTTTCTGGTCGAAACTTTGATTTTTCGATATCTCAGCTCTGGAAGGGTCTAGAGCCTTAATTTTTGCACTCAGGTTTAAGTCTCATGGCCCTCTATCAGAATCCAGAGTTTTGAGAAGATTGGAGAAACTTAATTTTTCGCCCAAAAAAAAAACGAAAGGGGTAACACTGTCGTTTTTTTTTTCTGGTCGAAACTTTAATTTTCGATATCTCAACTCAGGAAGGGTCTAGAGCCTCCATTTTTGCACTCAGGTTTAAGTCTCATGGCCCTCTATCAGAATCCAGAGTTTCAAGAAGATTGGGGATACTTAATTTTTCGCCCCCCCCAAAAAAAAACGTAAGGGGAAACACTGTCGTTTTTTTTTCTGGTCGAAACTTTGATTTTCGATATCTCAGCTCTGGAAGGGTCTAGAGCCTCCATTTTTGCACTCAGGTTTAAGTCTCATGGCCCTCTATCAGAATCCAGAGTTTTGAGAAGATTGCGAAAACTTAATTTTTCGCCCCAAAAAAAAAACGTAAGGGGTAACACTGTCGTTTTTTTTTCTGGTCGAAACTTTGATTTTTGATATCTCAGCTCTAGAAGGGTCTAAAGCCTCAATTTTTGCACTCAGGTCTAAGTCTCATGGCCCTCTATCAGAATCCAGAGTTTTGAGAAGATTGGGGAAACTTAATTTTTTGCCCCCCCAAAAAAAACGTAAGGGGTAACACTGTCGGTTTTTTTTCTGGTCGAAACTTTGATTTTTGATATCTCAGCTCTGGAAGGGTCTAAAGCCTCAATTTTTGCTCTCAGGTCTAAGTCTCATGGCCCTCTATCAGAATCCAGAGTTTTGAGAAGATTGGGGAAACTGAATTTTTCGCCCCCCAAAAAAAAACGTAAGGGGTAACACTGTCGTTTTTTTTTTTTCTGGTCGAAACTTTGATTTTTGATATCTCAGCTCTGGAAGGGTCTAAAGCCTCCATTTTTGCACTCAGGTCTAAGTCTCATGGCCCTCTATCAGAATCCAGAGTTTTGAGAAGATTGGGGAAACTTAATGTTTCGCCCAAAAAAACAAAAACGTAAGGGGTAACACTGTCGTTTTTTTTTTTTTCTGGTCGAAATTTTGAGTTCTGATATCTCAGCTCTGGAAGGGTCAAGAGCCTCCATTTTTGCACTCAGGTTTAAGTCTCATGGCCCTCTATCAGAATCCAGAGTTTCAAGAAGATTGGGGATACTTAATTTTTCGCCCCCCCCCCCCCAAAAAAACGTAAGGGGTAACACTGTCGGTTTTTTTTTCTGGTCGAAACTTTGATTTTCGATATCTCAGCTGTGGAAGGGTCTAGAGCCTCCATTTTTGCACTCAGGTCCAAGTCTCATGGCCCTCTATCATAATCCAGAGAACACTGTCGTTTTTTTTTCTGGTCGAAACTTTGATTTTTGATATCTCAGCTCTGGAAGGGGCTAGAGCCTCCATTTTTGCACTCAGGTCTAAGTCTCATGGCCCTCTATCAGAATCCAGAGTTTTGAGAAGATTGGGAAAACTTAATTTTTCGCCCAAAAAAAACGTAAGGGGTAACACTGTCGTTTTTTTTTTCTGGTCGAAATTTTGATTTTCGATATCTCAGCTCTGGAAGGGTCTAGAGCCTCCATTTTTGCACTCAGGTTTAAGTCTCATGGCCCTCTATCAGAATCCAGAGTTTTGAGAAGATTGCGAAAACTTAATTTTTCGCCCCAAAAAAAAAACGTAAGGGGTAACACTGTCGTTTTTTTTTCTGGTTGAAACTTTGATTTTTGATATCTCAGCTCTGGAAGGGTCTAGAGCCTCCATTTTTGCACTCAGGTTTAAGTCTCATGGCCCTCTATTAGAATCCAGAGTTTCAAGAAGATTGGGGATAATTAATTTTTCGCCCAAAAAAAAAAACGTAAGGGGTAACACTGTCGTTTTTTTTTCTGGTCGAAACTTTGATTTTCGATATCTCAGCTCTGGAAGGGTCTAGAGCCTCCATTTTTGCACTCAGGTCCAAGTCTCATGGCCCTCTATCAGAATCCAGAGTTTTGAGAAGATTGGGAAAACTTAATTTTTCGCCCAAAAAAAACGTAAGGGGTAACACTGTGGCTTTTTTTTCTGGTCAAAATTTTGAGTTTCGATATCTCAGCTCTGGAAGGGTCTAGAGCCTCCATTTTTGCACTCAGGTTTAAGTCTCATGGCCCTCTATCAGAATCGTCTCGGTTACGTATGTAACCCTCGTTCCCTGAGTAGGGAACGGAGACGTTACGTCAGAAGTGACGGAGATTGGGGGTTTCGCATAGAAAGCCAATCCTCTTCGAGTATTTAAAAACGAGCCAATGGCATGCAATGCCTTGGGGCTGCGGAAATTTGCATAGCGTACTCCGCCCTACGTACCCCGCCCTACTCCGGGTCTGTGCCATCACGCCATCTTCAAGCTGTCTTCCAGTGCCCTGCGAAAGTCTGGACCCCTCCTCTCTTTTTTAGGGATTCTACTTTGACACATGATTACCAAGGTACACTGGGAAACATATCCCGGGAGGGACATGTTACCAGATGCCTACCGAAGGGAGGACTTAAGAATACACATATGGCCACGAAGGAACGCATATGGAGTCACTGGAGCACCAACCGCAGGTGGCTGCTAAGATTTCAGCTCCAGGGGTGGCAGATGGCTTGCCAAGGGAAGACACATGCTCAGAGAGGCTTACAGTGGATAATACACATGAGACGGTTACCATGGGGGAACCGTACGCATGGAGGCACCTAGCCAGCATCCAGAGCCACAGCAGTGGTGCCCGCATCGTTGGTGCTGGAGGACTCAAGACTTCAATGGAAGAACTGAGGAAATATCGCACTTATCCAGTCCGGGGAGTGGAGTGGCGAGCAAGCGAAGACACGTGAGCAGGTCCAGAACTGGCCGAAACGAGAACGTGAGAGGACACTGGCTCAATTCGCAGATTATATAATCTGGCGAAGGTGTAGGGTGTCGCCCAGCCTGCAGCTCTGCAGATGTCTGTTAGCGAGGCGCCGTGCGCTAGAGCCCAAGAGGAGGCCACACTCCGAGTGGAATGGGCCGTCACACCAAGGGGGCACAGGCGGCCTTGCTGCTGGTAAGACAAAGCAATGGCATCCACTATCCAGTGGGACAGCCGCTGCTTTGAGAGAGCCCTTCCCTTCTGGCTCCCCCCATAACAGACAAAGAGCTGGTCTGAGGTCCTGAAACACTGCGTCCTGTCGACATAGGTGCAGAGGCACGTACCGGACAGAGCAGTGCCAAGGCTGGGTCTGGCTCCTCCAGGGGCAGCGCTTGCAGGTTCACCACCTGGTCCCGGAAGGGAGTGGTGGGAACCTTGGGCACATATCCAGGCCGGGGTCTCAGGATCACGTGAGAGTAAGCCGGCCCGAACTCCAGGCACGCTTTGTCAACGGAGAATGCGTGCAGGTCCCCCACCCTCTAGATGGAGGCCAATGCAACCAGGAGTGCTGTCTTTCTCTTTATGGATAGAAACTTTAACTCTACCGATTGCAAAGGCTCAGAGGGATGCCTCTGCAGAGTGCTTAAAACTACTGAGAGGTCCCAAGAGGGTACGAGGGGAGGACGAAGCGGATGTAGCCTCCTTACTCCCCTCAGGAACCTGATGACCAGGTCGTGCTTCCCTAAGGACTTACCTTCTACTGCTTCATGAAAAGCGGCAATGGCCGCGACATAAACCTTAAGGGTGGAGGGCGACAGCCTGCGCTCCAACCGCTCTTGGAGGAAGGAAAGCACGACCGCGATCGAACATCTCCGGGGGTCTTCTCCGCGAGAAGAGCACCGACTGACGAAGAGGTTACACTTCAACGCATAAAGGTGTCTCGTGGACGACGCTCTTGCGGGAGTGATGGTTGTCGCCACCGTCGGAGGCAGCGAACTCAAACCTGCCTCGTCCCGACCAGGAGCCACACGTGCAGCCTCCAAAGATCGGGACGAGGGTGCCACAGAGTGCCCCGTCTCTGAGAGAGTAGGTCTCAGAGGAATAGGCCAAGGAGGTGCTGTCGCGAGGAGCACGAGTTCGGAGAACCACGTCTTGGTGGGCCAGCAGGGGGCTACCAGCAAGACCTGCTCCTCGTCCTCCTTGATCTTGCACAACACCCGTGCAAGGAGGCTCACTGGGGGAAACGCATACTTGCGTGGGCCCCGTGGCCAGCTGTGCGCCAGCGCATCCGAGCCGAGTGTGCCTCGGGTCAGAGAATAAAACTGGGCGCAGTGGGACGAGTCCCGAGAGGCGACCAGGTCTATCTGTGCCTCCCCGGACTGATCCCAGATCAGCTGGACCGACTGGGGATGGAGTCGCCATTCGCCGGAGATGGGACGGAACCGTGACAGCTCGTCGGCTGCCAGATTCCGGTCTCCAGGAATGTGCACTGCACGAAGGGACCTCAGGTGCTTCTGACTCCATATCAAGAGGTGGCGGGCGAGCTGCGACAACCGGCGCGAGCGTAGACCCCCCTGGTGGTTGATGTACGCTACAGCCGAAGTATTGTCTGAGCGGACGAGCACGTGCCGGCCCTTGAGCAAGGCTCGAAAGCGGTGCAGGGCGAGCCGTACTGCCAGCAGCTCGAGGCAATTGCTGTGCATGAGGCGCTGGGCTCCTGTCCAGGTACCGGCGGCTGCATGCCCATTGCACATGGCACCCCAACCCGTGGTAGACGCATCCGTGGAGACAACGAGATGCCTGGAAACTCGCTGAATAGGGACCCCTGTCCGTAAGAAGCTGAGGTTCGACCACGGGAAGAAGGATTGGCGGCACGCTGGAGTCACTGGAACTCGGAGCGAGCCGCGATGCCATGCCCACCTCGGGACTCGATCGCGAAGCCACAGCTGAAGCGGTCTCATATGAAGCAAACCGAGTGGCGTTGCCGCGGATGCCATATGCCCCAGGAGCCTCTGAAATAGTTTCAGTGGAACCGCACTCTTGCCCTCGAACTGTCGAAGACAAGTCAGCAGTGAGTGCGCGCGCTCGTTCGTGAGCTGCGCGGACATGGCGACCGAGTCTATCTCCATGCCGAGAAAAGAGATCCTCTGCACGGGGCAAAGTTTGCTCTTTTCCCGGTTGAACCGAAGGCCCAGACGGGCTAGGTGCCGGAGCACCAGGTCTCTGTGTTCGCAAACCTGAGCTCGAGAGTGTGCTAGTATCAGCCAGTCGTCGAGATAATTCAGGATGCGAACCCCGTGTTCGCGAAGGGGAACAAGGGCTGCCTCGACGATCTTCGTGAAGACGCGAGGGGACAGAGCTAACCCGAATGGGAGAACCGCGTACTGATATTGGAGACATGGAAGTACGCGTCCTTCAGGTCGATCGCTGCAACCAATCCTGAAACCGAACACATTCGAAAATGCGTTTGGCTGTGAGCATTTTGAACGGTAGTCGATGGAGAGAACGGTTCAAAACACGCAGGTCAAGGATCGGTCGTAACCCACCGGTCTTCTTGGGGACAATGAAGTCGGGGCTGTAATCCGGACCTCATCTCGGCTGGAGGGACCGTCTCGATTGCACCCTTCGCCAGCAAAGTAGCAATCTCCGCTCTCAGGACTGGGGCGTTGCCACCGATCATCGTGGACCGAACTCCCCTGAAGCGGGCAGGAGACCGCGCGAACTGAATCGCGTAGCCGAATCTGATTGTTCTGCTGACCCAGCTGGATACCCCGGGAAGCTCTAGCCAGGCCTCCCGGAAGTGAACCAACGGTGTCATCCGAACCACAGACGTCCCCCCGGAGGGGCAGCGAGGCGGGTTGACTGGCACGCGTGCAGGGTTCACCCCGCTCGGATGCGTCGAAACCCGCTCCCCAACAGAAGGGACCAGGGAAGGCGGAGCGTTCCACGGGGGTCTGTTCTGCCGGGGGTCTGGCGATAGAGGGGGAAGGGATTGGCGTAGCCCGGTTTGGACGACACACGCACCCTTCCGCGCCCTCAGAGACAGAGAGGAGTGTGTGGGCTGACGCACGCACTCACTCCAGTCTGTGGCTCAGTGATGATGTCAAGTCTTTCTTTATTCAACTCAGGTGCTGCCCCTCCGTGGGAGAGCAGCGGGGAGCTGAGAACGAAAAATTTTTCCTCCCGGCCCTCCACCGGGGGAAGGAGGGGGCCTGCTACCGCCTCCTGAAAAGACTCGACTTCATCACTGAGCAGCCCGTATCAGGATCATCGCTTACCTGGCGTTTAGCGGGGTGTGCGGCCTGAGGGGGCTGTGACGCCAGCCGGCGGCCTCCTCCACGCCGTGGCCCGGGTAAAGTAACTGCTGTTTGGGCGGGGTGGGAGGGAGGGGAGCCGCGGGGGGGCGTCCTCGGTGGCGAGCAGCGGGAGGCATCTGTGCCGACGACTGCAGCTAGTCGTCGGGGCAGAATATGTTTGATTGCCTCCGTCTGCTCCTGGGCAGTGGAGAACTGCTGGGTAAAAGTTCTCGACTGCACCGCCAAAAAGGCCAACCTGGGAGAGAGGGGCGCTGAGCAGACGAATCCGCTCAGCGCTCCGAGTGTCTGCCAGGTTGACGCTCCTGGACCACACTAGTGGCCATCACCTGACCAACGGCGCGAGCGGCCACTTTCGTCGCTCGGAGAGCAAGGTCAGTGGCGGACCGCAAATATACGAATGCCGTTTGGATCAGTCCCGCCCTCGAGCATATCTCTGAGCATCTGCGCTTGCACAGTGCTCATCGCATGCAAAGCGGAGGCCGCCCGTCCCGCCGCTCTACAGGAATGCGCAGCCGTGGCAGACGAGAACCTACAGGCTTTGGATGGGTGCTTAGGAGGACCACGGGAGGAGGCGCTCTGAGGACACGGCTGTATCGCAACAGAGCGCTCTAGCGGGGGCATCCCAGTGTACCCACGGGCGGCCCCCCCATCGAGGGGGGAAAGGCGGGGGAGAGATCGCGCTCTCGAGTGGACAGAGGAGTCCCCCAAGAGCGCGATAACTCCACATGCAGCTCGGGGAAAAAAGGCAATGGAGTTTAGCCGTGGCCTCGCGGCGGCAGCTTTGTCCAAAAACCAATTAACCCTCCGTGAGAGATCGGGGGAGAATGGATGCCACTCTAACCCAATACTCCCAGCGGCTTGAGACAGCATGCCGTCAGCTCGGGATCCGACACGGGCAGCGCTGGCTCTCCCGAAGGGGGCAGCGCAGCCGCATCCTCATCTCCCGAGGACTCTACCCGCCTAGTGATGCTGCGATCGACATCACATCATCATCTGGAGCACTGCTCGAAGCAGCCGGTACCACTGAAGAGGCAGCCGACTGAATCGAACTAACGCTCGCTGGCTCACACACTGAGGCGGGAGGTGTGGCCCGAGAAATCGTCGGGGCTTTTTTTTTTTTTTTTTGTCACACCGTCACCGTTAATTCGCCGGGTCCCCGGTCGACGGGCCCCATTTCGTGAAGGAAGCCGATCGAGTAAGGGGGACCGGGGCTCTCACTGTAGTGAGATCATCTCAACCTCAGTGTGGAGATGGTCATGTCCCTTTTCACAGAAGGAACATGAGTCATCCACGAACGCTGCTGCTGCACGCTGAATGCCCAGGCATACAGAGCAGCGATCGTGACCATCAGATGACGACAGAAATCGACCGCATCCAGAAGAACACGGGCGAACCGTCTTTACAAAGACGTGCCGCGTGTAGCTCTTTTACAGAGAGGAGGAAAATTCACTCTTTCAGCGCCGAGGCGACCAGGGAGAAGCGCAAAGTCTGGCAGACCACTGCACAGACCGCAGGCAATGCAGAAACTCGCTGGGTACCGCCGTTACACCAACACTGAAGAGGACGCTCGTCTCGAAGAGTCTTGAATTAGCTTTTAGGAGTGAAGAGGTTCTCTTGACTCCGAAGCGAAAAACATACTGCGGTTGCGTTCACTTCCTCCTTTTATACTCACGGAGTAGGGCGGAGTACGCTATGCAAATTTCCGCAGCCCCAAGGCATTGCATGCCATTGGCTCGTTTTTAAATACTCGAAGAGGATTGGCTTTCTATGCGAAACCCCCAATCTCCGTCACTTCTGACGTAACTCGAAGTGACTACGAAAGGGAACCATAGTTTCAAGAAGATTGAGGATACTTAATTTTTCGCCCAAAAAAAAAAACGTAAAGGGTAACACTGTCGGGGTTTTTTTCGGATCGAAATTTTGAGTTTCGATATCTGGCATTAATATAATGGCATTAAGGCTACTTGGGATCTCAAAATCTCAGGTCTAAGTCTCGTGGCCCTCTATCAGAATCCAGAGTTTCGAGAAGATCAGAGAAACTCAAAATTTTGACCCGTTTTTTCGGGGCGAAAAATTAAGTTTCTCCAATCTTCTCAAAACTCTGGATTCTGATAGAGGGCCATGAGACTTAGACCTGAGTGCCAAAATGGAGGCTCTAGACCCTTCCAGAGCTGAGATATTGAGATCCCACGTAGCATTAATGCATAAATATCTCAATATCTCAACTCAGGAAGGGTCTAAAGCCCCCATTTTGGCACGCAGGTCTAAGTCTCGTGGCCCTCTATCAGAATCCAGAGTTTTGAGAAGATCAGAGAAACTCAAAATTTTGACCCGAAAAAAAAACGACAGTGGTACCCCTTTCGTTTTGTTGTGTTTTTTTCGGGGCGAAAAAATAAGTTTCTCCAATCTTCTCAAAACTCTGGATTCTGATAGAGGGCCATGAGACTTAGACCTGAGTGCAAAAATGGAGGCCCTAGACCATTCCAGAGTTGAGATATTGAGATCCCACTTAGCATTAATGCCATAATAAATTTCACAATATCTCAGCTCTGGAAGGGTCTAGAGCCCCCATTTTGGCACTCAGGTCCAAGTCTCGTGGCCCTCTATCAGAATCCAGAGTTTCGAGAAGATCAGAGAAACTCAAAATTTTGACGCGAAAAAAAAAAAACGACAGTGCTTCGTTTTTTTTTTTTCGGGGCGAAAAATTACGTTTCTCCAATCTTCTTGAAACTCTGGATTCTGATAGAGGGCCATGGGACTTAGACCTGGGTGCAAAAATGGAGGCTCTAGACCCTTCCAGAGCTGAGATATTGAGATATTTATGATGGCATAAATGCTACGTGGGATCTCAATATCTCAGCTCTGGAAGGGTCTAGAGCTTCCATTTTTGCACTCAGGTCTAGGTCTCAGGTCTCGCCGGGAAATCGCTGTCACACCAACATGAGTCTCTCAAAGAAGCTGACAGTCTCTGTAGAGAAGTGCTTGGGGAACGAAGAGTGAACTTGGCTCCAAAGCGAAAACATGCCTGATTTGCATTCAGCGTCCTCCTTAAATACCCACAGCTGATAAGGCACAGGTGAGCGGAGTTACGCCATGCAAATTCTGCAGACCCATGGCATTTCTTTGCCATTGGATCGTTTTATATTGATTAAAGCTGATAGGCTTTCTAAGCGAAAATCCCATTCGTCGTCATCCGACCGAACTCGGAGTGACAACGAAAGGGAACTCTGGATTCTGATAGAGGGCCATGGGACTTAGACCTGAGTGCAAAAATGGAGGCTCTAGACCCTTCTATAGCTGAGATATTCGTCTTCCTGTTTAACTGTGACAAACGCCCACGTGTTCAAGCACGCACAGACCTTGGGATCCAAATACAGTACAATAGCAAGGCATTCACAGTACAGAGTAAAGAAGAAAAAGTTAGGAAATTCCAGTGACTAAACATTAAATAATAGTCACTAACCTTATCTAAACTTTCCTTCTATGTGGCCACGCTACAAGCTTAGCATACATCATTGAAGAGGACAAGACCATTAGCATTTCTCAAAAAAAAAAAATTACCAAAGAGTTTCAATATTTTTCCTATTTAAAACTTAGTTACATCATCCACTGTGGCATCAGAAACGGTTTAGAACTGATGTGACTTCGGTTCACTGCATTCTTACAGAGAAAACCCATTTAGCAATGGTGTTGACTGAATTTGCACGCAGTTTGTCTTAAATCATATTAAAAACACCACGTAGACCTATAAACAACTTTAAAAGCTTAATTTTCATGTTTATGAATCTGGGACATTTTTGGAGTGATGCATTTACTGGCTTTCATATGAAAGCATCAAATGCATTATTTATCAAAGGAGAGGGGACTTTAAATTTACAAGACAATTTATAAAATTGGGTCTCTTTCATTTAAACGAGTATGAATTTTAATGAAATATGCCACATGCTGACTGGGATGTTGAAAACATGCACGAAACTCATTGTTTCATTAGTCCAGTGCTAGTTCAATGGTTAAACATTGACTGTTTGTTCACTTGATATGAACGGATGTTTCATTAAATTAAGCTCAATACTAATAAAACAGACTAGTTTTAATGCGAAGCACCAAAAATGGCCACTGCTTTGTTCAGGTATAAAAATAATTAGAAAATATTGATTACACAATATATGTAAAGTAAACTGGAGCATTGTGGGAAATGAAGTCTCCTTCCACCATGAGTCATAAACTGAAATGAGTTATGAAATATGATTTATATAAAGTTACAAATGTCCATTGTAACACTGGTTATTGATATAATTTAAAAAAATATATTATATTAAACAACAGTTTTCCATTTTGATTGTAGTTCTGTTGATTAAAATTGGAATGAAAAGTCCTGAATCCTATGATGTCTCAATTCAAATTGAGGAAATGAACTGGAAATGAAAAGTCATTCTCAGTTCTGAGTGGCGCAAATCCTGGTGTTTACAATCCCAGCCCCGGAATGAGTGTGTCCAGCTCAAAGTCCTCAACAGGACGTCAGACTCAGTGGTTACACTCACAGCGCACGCACTGTACAGCCTGACTCACTTCAGTTCTACTTTCTTAGGTTTGGGTCTGATGACATACAACTATTGTGAGTATGACATTTCTAAAGAAATACTTTAATGTGATAACACACTTTTTAGGAATTGAGAAGTACCTGAAAGTGAATTTAGACCAAATATGAATTCAGTGGTGGTTATGAAACTTCTTTAAGGTTATGTAAAGCATGTCGTTATGGTTTGGGTGCATTTTAAACTAATTGATGGAGTTCCTTCGCTACCTACTCCAACTCATTTCATATTTTAATTTATTCTGTGTAGCAGTTTTTATAGACATTATTAATCCTTCAGATCAAGAGGTTTTTAAGATCATGAAACATAAATTCAGTCCTGTAGTTATTAAAAGGAAATGTTGAAGGTATTAAGATATAAGATGTATATAATATTGAATTAAATAATGATTTAAGAAATAACTAAAAAAAATACAGTACAGTAACATAGTGAGTGGAAAATAATATTGTAACATAACTATATATATATATATATATATATATACACACACACACATACACACGTATATATATATATATATTAGAGCTGGACCGATAAAGGATTTTGAAATTTTATATTTATATATATATATATATATATATATATATATATATATATATATATAAATAATTTAAAAATGTTTGTTAGATGTGGTTAATCACAATTCATCGATTTGACATCCCTATTTATTAGTAGTAGTTATTTTCTAGTTTTTTTTTCTTTTTACAAATTTAACAAAGAATATTTTTAGATATAGGCTATGTGAAACTATTTATCTCCCAATCATTTCAGTGTTTTACAGAGACTTTTATCTTCATAAAATCACAATCTCAGGATGATGCTACTACTATTTTTTACTTGAAGTTTTTTTAAAAATTTGATTAAAACTTGTAGAAGACATGCATTTAAGTCACTGCCTCTATTAGCAGATTTTTTTAATAAATTAATAACTGATCGTCACATCATTGAATCAAATGCATTTTACACAGCTTGTTCTGATCGCAGATGTACAGTAATTAATATCTAATTCCTCTGCAGATATTCCTGGCCGATTCAATGGCTGAATATATATTCTACTATCTCAAGTAAGAGCAACACTCTTCATGAAATCATTGTAAATGTAAGCATACATCAAACTAAAAGCTGTTTGTCTGGTGATGTAGGACGTTGCTGACCCCGCTGCTGGCTCTGACTGTGATTCTGTGTATATTGAGATACTGCTGCAACTACTGCAGGAAAGCCTCAGACACACACTTAGACTTCGACCTGTCAGACAGCGACCATGTCTATGTGATTCCAAATCCCATTCACACGAGAGAAGAGACAGACGAACGAGACGAGACAGACCCTCATGAAGACATGTTCACACCACCACCATACGAGCTAGTGTGTCCACCGCCAACATATGCAGAGGTACATCTGTCCATCCACCCGTCTGTCTGTCCGTCCATCATCTCTGTCTGTCCATCCATCTGTCATCTCTCTGTCAATCTATCTATCACACCATACTAATATTGTGTTTGACTCTCTTTCACCTTCAGAACTGCCTTAAAGGAGTAGTTCACTTTTGGAAAAACTTTTGCTGATACAGTTTTTCTCAGTCGCTTTGGTGCATTTCTCACATCACTATTTACATTTGCACAACAGTTAATGCAATTCACAAAACAATTAGTACAAACTGCAAAACTTAGTTGATAACCTGCAAAAGTGTGTCACTTGCTCAAGATGGATAACTCATTCCTCAAAAGCAAGTATTCATGTCATTGAAAGTGTCAGTGTCGTCAAGATGAAAAGTCCTAACACCAGTACAAGATAGTCAAATGGCTTTGTCATGTTTTCATTAGGACAGTTTACTCTGTAAGTGTTTGCCAATGCAAAAAAAGTCAGATCTTGGTGACACTACCTGAAAATGCTCAAGGCAGTCCTATAAACTATTTGCACAGCCATTTGAAAACTACAGTAAAGTTTCACATTACTGTATTTAGTACTATATTCAGAGTACAAGACACTGAATATGTATGTTCACATTTTTACTGCATGGTCTTTGCAATTCTAAGTTGTTCAGAGCATTGTGCAAAAGAAAAAATACACCCTTATTTACAACAAACATAAACTTTGGGTAGATCGGTGCACAACTGTAAACAATATCACAGTACATATTGGAACTGAACATACAACATACATATGCCGGTACTGTAAATCATTCATGCAAATCTCTTCAGTGAAATCAGTGAAAGCTGAGGTTCACCTGCGAGAAATTGTTCAATTTAGGATAAAAAAAGTTTTTTTTAAACTATATAAAAAAAATGTAAAATTTGCTTGACGGATTAACATTTTTGTATGTGATGACTCAAGCAATGAAATGGGGACTATTAGTTTTATATAGAAAGACTATTCAGCATTCAAGTATGGTTAATTTGGACTGATATGACATAAGTTAATGTTATAAAACAGCAGTGAGTTGTGAAAGCAACTGATGCATGTCCAAAAGCATTTGCAATTTGTTGGGAGGAATGAGAAACTGCTACTATGATGTGCACACATGACAAAATGTTGTGGAGGTTGAACTAATTCTGCAAATGTAAATAGTGATGTGAGAAATGCACCAAAGCGACTGAGAAAAACTGTAAATTACTCACCCCCATGTCGTCCAAGATGTCCACGTCTTCCTTTCTTCAGTCGAAAAGAAATGAAGATTTTTGATGAAAACATTCCAGGATTTTTCTGTGACGCACGTGTGTGACTCTCCTGTTCGAACTCGTTCATCAAAATGAACAAATCTTTTTCCAAGTCATTTGGTTCATTCAATGAACGAAACGAACTAACTGACTCTGAAAAACGAGTTCAAACAGGAGAGTCACGAACGTGCATCACAGATCAGAGCAAGGCGACCATTTGAGCTTATAAAACTTAAACTTTGTTTTTTTTTTGTTTGTTTTTTTTAAATGAGCGATCGTTTCGCTTGATAATACCCTTATTCATCGTCTGGAATCGTTTAAAGCCCTTTGAACAGTTTGCACAGAAACTGTCTTTTGGACCTTGAACCGTTTGGTTCCCAGTAAAGTGCATTATATGGAGAAAAATGCTGGAATGTTTTCATTAAAAACCTTAACTCCTTTCGACTGAAGAAAGAAAGACATGGACATCTTGGATGTGAGTAAATTATCAGCAAAAGTTTTTTCAAAAGTGAACTACTCCTTTAATTCTGCGTGATTCAACAAGATGCTGAAAGCAATCTTTAAATGTTGGCCTATATTGATAGGACAGCATCTTGCAGTTGATGGAGATTTGTGGAATGCACATCCAGGGCACGAAGCTCCCGTTCCACCACATCCCAAAGATGCTCTATTGGGTTGAGATCTGGTGACTGTGGGGGCCATTTTAGTACAGTCAACTCATTGTCATGTTCAAGAAACCAATTTGAAATGATTCGAGCTTTGTGACATGGTGCATTATCCTGCTGGAAGTAGCCATCAGAGGATGGGGACATGGTGGCTATAAAGGGATGGACATGGTCAGAAACAATGCTCATTGGCCGTGGCATTTAAAAGATGCCCAATTGGCACTAAGGGGCCTAAAGTGTGCCAAGAAAACATCCCCCACACCATTACACCACCACCACCAGCCTGCACAGTGGTAACAAGGAAAATTCAGACTTTACACCTAAATGCATTGAAGCAACTGCCATGTGATTGGTTGAGTAGATAATTGCATTAATGAGAAATTGAACAGGTGTTTAATCAGTAATAATCCTTTAAGTGAGTGTGTGTGTGTGTGTGTGTATATATCAATCATTGTCTATCTATCTATCTATCTATCTATCTATCTATCTATCTATCTATCTATCTATCTATCTATCTATCTATTTATCTATCTATCTGTCTGTCTGTCTGTCTGTCTGTCTGTCTGTCTGTCCACCTTTTTAGCCCTTTTCAGCAGGTTAGATATGGACACTAGCTTGAACCATTAATGAGCAGCTTAGGATAGCTTTGGCTGGATTTGTTGAAATGCTGTTTTTAACATAAAATCATGTTTTGTTTTACAGGCCAGCTTTAAATTCAATATTTCTGATGTTCAAGTGGATCTAGACTCAGAGATGGAGGCGGCCTACGTACCTCCTCCACCATACAGCCCACCTCTGCCACCACAGTCATCCAGCCATCAACAAGTAGAATAACTTCGTAACTAATAGAACTATTACATTTTATCTTTACATATCTGTAAATGTGTTCATACCAAGACGACAAAGTCTGACATATGATTACCTAACAATCCCAAAGAAGGAGCTTTATATACGTCATAGATAATTCTTATCTTAAGAAAGAACGTTTACTGCTTTTACAATTGCTAGGACACATTTCTCAACACTTTTTCTTCACACAGTTCTCCTAATGGACTTTCATTTCACATTCAAAATGCTCTAAAACTACCAAAACATGTCATACGTGTCTCAAATCAACACATTCTTCCATAAGACTATAGGTTTTCAACCAGCAAACACACTTTGTCACCCATAAAACAATGATGTTAAAACAATGACAACAGGCAGGATCATGCAATTCTTTTGGAAAAAAAGAATGATATTTAAGAATGTTTATAATTGTCCATATTTACATTACAGTACAAAATTATTCCTAACATCTAACTGTTTTGATAGTTTGTGTAAAGAGTTTTGAAGATGTGACTTAAGAAATTGGTGTTAGTGAGATTTATATTAATTATATTTTATACATATTATTGAGAGATTTCAATAAAAACAAAAGCAGGTATTCAGCTTCATTACATCCTTATAGATTATTTAGTCCAGGACTAAACATGCTGTGCTTTCTCCTAACAAATTATTGTTCTGTTTAAATGTTGTTTTAATCATTACCTTGAATGTCTTACTGCATAAAATACCCATACTGTTCAACTTGAAGTGTTAATATGCTATATATAAAATAAATACTACCTCATGAAGTGAGATGAGAAGAGATGTGTTGTGGGTAAGGATGCTGCATATTATCTCCACTCAATACTTTGAGATGTGTTTTGAAGTATCATCGGTAAGACAGGGTCAGCTCAATGCATCCTGCTTCCCCATGTGAATGTACAGCTGCTTTTCAGTAAAACATTGAAGTTTCTGTGGAGATTGTGTATGACTTTGCACACAAGTACATGAAAATTGTTGTCTGTTGTAAAAAGCTTAAATATGGTTGTAACACATTTTTAACTGCCGTTTTAAATAAACGTTATTTTGAAAAAGTAAACCACAAACACACACGCCTGCTTAGCTTGAGCCTTTCTAAATACATTGCATAGACTTCTGTGGTTTTTATATACAGCAATAGGTAATTTCAGAGAGGATAGCTTTCTTTAGTTTTTCAATGTAGGCCAAACTAAATGTCTTTAACCATTGCACTCACGCCTTTCGCAGTCTCGCACATGCGCGGCTCTAGACAGACCTTGCGCTTTTTTCGTTCCACCGACCTGCGTCTTGCGTTTCTAACTACAAAATCACGTTGGCCCTGTCCCAAATGGCACACTTCACATGCGTTTGCAGCCTTGTGGACTTACAATGGCTGCCATGTTTGTTCGCGTGTCCGTTAAGTCCATAAGACAGTAGTAGGGTGTACCATTTGTCATTTTAGGTTTCAGAAGGGGGCTCGTTAACGCTTTGCGGTCGATTTGTGCCCTCGGTGCGCACTTTTGCCGAGCCGACACTGAAGCGAGCTTGCAGCAGACTTCTCCCCAACAGTCAAAGCGGCGTTACATCAAGAATGTGCAGCAGACTCGCAGGAAGACTGTGAGTGTTTAGGGTGCCATTTGGGACAAAGTCTCCAAAGGCATGCCCATAGACAGTATAAGAAGTGGACAGAGCCATCTCACTGGAACTCCACTGAGACAAGCGAAGCCCATTTTTAGCAATTTTTTAGGACTTCCGTTCCTGACGCGCAGACTCAAAAGCAGAGCTTGACAACGTAGATGTGACGTGAGCAACCCGTCTGTCTTCTAGTGGCTGTGGCATGTGAAATCTGAATCATTCCCTTCCGAAACTTGCAGAGGCGGAGAGTGTGTGTAGGAGCTGTCCATGAGCGAGGAGAAGGAGACACTTTTGCTAGGTATTCTGATTAATTATTTTGTCATTTTGCCTCCACGTTTCCTTGATTGCGCGCAAGCTTCTTCTCCTGTCCATACGGTAATCTCTCTACTGTGCGACAGAGAGGTCGCGTGGGTATGACGCAATCATTAGCCTACTTTACAAAAAGACTGCTTCTACGGGGCCATAACATAAGCTACAAGGTAATGGAGCATTTTATACATTGTCATGTTTCTTTAAAAAATAAATAATGGACAAATGGAGTCTTCAAACGCCTCAGATGTAAAGTTATTTGCTGTCAAAGTGACGCCAAAATGATTGGGAGTCACTGGAAATGCTAACTCAAGTGAAGTTCTGCTACAAGATGGTAGCATGAATGGATTACACCCTTGGGCATGCCTCCTCCAAAACACATGAACGGGCACAGTAGAGTCTGCAAAGTATGGTGATCGGGAGGGGACATGTTCAGTTCGCTTGGTTTGTTTGGTCTGTACAAAAAAAAAAAAAAATTATCCCGGTCCGCTTAGTGTTCAGATTGGCATTTTTTCCGGCAAACCTAAAGGCAAAAGGATGTGTTCACAACATGATTGGTCGGCAAGTTCACAATTTCACAAGTTCACACATAAGACGCGTTTCCACCGCAGGAACTTTCCCCAGGAACTAGGAACTTTGGGGTGGTACTCAGTGTGTTTACACCGCAGGAACCAGGGTCTAAATGAAGTTCAGGGTAAAAATTTCCCCCCCAGAAAGTCCCTGCTGGTGAGGTAGTACTTTTTCAGAGTTCAGGAACTTTCGGGGTGGGACTTGCTGCGCTGAACATGCTGATTGGTTCTTACCACGCTATTCTTTCTGCCCGATAGCGCGCGTTCGTCCCATCCATCTCAAGGTCAATGTCCGCTGATAACAAACGTCTACTTTTACATCTAGCATTACAAGCTTTCTGAATATGCTTTGGGTGCTCGTCTCTTTTCTGCCGTTTTGTTAATTGCCTCGTTAGTAAACCAATCGCACACAAAAGCAGCAAAGATTGAATTTCCTCCATACAAAACTCAAAACAAACGCGCAGGCTAGGAAGAGCAGTCGCACGCAGTTCAACGTCACTACACTACATCTTCCCGCCTCGGACCGGTACTTTAGTACGCGGTGTAAAAACAGTAAGCAAGTGGTCTGGGGGGAAAAAGTTCCTGTCACAAATAGTTCCTGGTAATTGCGGTGGAAACGCGGCTTTACTAGACATCAATTAGAGGGGGTAAAGTTTAATGCGTATTTGCCATGCTGTCCGGGGGGGCTCTGAGCTCGGAGTTCGGCCTGAACCCAGATTACTCCCCCCATGCAAGTATTTAGGGCTAGAAGTGTGGAGAAGGGTGGAGGGGTGCTGCTGAACTGTCAATGGCATGAGGTGAGAGTTTATATATACAGCTCTTATTATTGATTGTTGAGTGCTCTCCACCTGTGTTAATTATCTGAACGTTCTCCTTCCAAACTTTGATAAAACATCATTTTTTGCACATCCAATGGAGCGGGCGACTCTGACGTGCAACCAGTGTGCTAGCCTTACATCAGAGCCCGCCAAGGGGGCATGACGCCTATATAGACCCCTGAATTCGCCATTATAGCGAGCCGCATTGTCTGCCTGGGAATCAACCAAGTGGAGAACGTTCTCATTGCCGGGGGATGTGCGGCTTTCGTGCTGTGCAATCGGCAAACTCTCTCTTGAGACGGCGATGCCGCTTCAACGACGCTCTCCGCTCTCAGGAAGAAGCAGCGTCCCAGCCAACGGCAACCTGACGACTTGGATACTAGTGAATGCACGCCGGCCGCGTCCCCGCGTGCTTCATTTTCTCCGGTCCAATCGCCATCACCAGTCTTGTTCGCTGGAGACCAGCGCCCCCCCCCCCACGTGGCGGGCCTCCTCTCCTTTGGCGGATCGCTCGAACATGACGCCCGCCTGTCCATCGCTGCCTCTGTGGACGAGTGGCCGGGCTCTCACGACCCCGTCACCGCCTCGCAGTCTGTTTCGGTTAATAGAACGAACTCTACCCAGGGCCGTCACGGACCTCGAGCTGGAGTGGACCACGCCTGAGAAGCCTCCTTTTAGTCGATTGGACAGATGGTTCTTGTCGGGGCGCCAACAGGCCTCCCCGTCACTAACTGGCTCTTCGTGGACCTTTTTCCCGAGATCCACAAGGACCTGACCAAGGCCTGGCGTGTGCCTCACACAGCATGCGTGGGATCTTCTACAGTATTTCCGCGACGCTCTCCTCTGTGGATGACGCAGCGGAATAAGGTTACAAGTCGTTGCCGCCCCTCAAAGAGGCCAGTCATCTTTGCCCGATGGTTATATATGTATACATATATATTACTGGGTTATGGCTTGTTCTGTCAACTCAGGCTCTGAGTTGCGGGGGAGCAAGTTACTCAGGGTGTGGCATTTTGCATGGGGTTCCCACTGCGTATAGCTACACAATACGAAGTGACCATTCGAAAGGGAACTACTTGGTTACTATCATAACCTCAGTTCCCTGAGAGAGGGAACAAGTATTGCGTAACACAAGAAAAACCAACCCGATCTCACAGGAATTTGTACGAATTTTACGAGGTGGCTAATTCGTAACAATTCGTACGACCTCACTCATACGAATTAGTACGATTTTGCTAAATCATACATATTTTACGAATTAGCCAATTCGTATGAATTCGTACGAATGACCCCGCCCCTAAACATAACCGTCACGTGGGTTTAGACAAATCATACGAATTCGTACGAGTGAGGTCGTATGAATTAGTACAAATTAGCCACTTTTGAACAACTCGTACGAATTCGTACGAATTGGTCGTGAGATAGCGTATGAAAAACGGTGAAGTTGTCGCTTCAGTAGTATAAACCTGCTATAATGGCGAATTCGGGGGTCTATATAGGCTGTGCCACGCCCCCTTGGCGGGCTCTGACGTAAGGGCTAGCTCACTGGTTGCACGTCAGAGTCGCCTTGTGCCATTGGATGTGCAGTTGCTGCAGCACAGCCTATGAGCGCGTATGACGCTCAATGTGCTGGCTGAAAATGCGTTTTACAAAAGGCAAATCGGGGAAAAGGAGTTTTCCCACTGCCTATAGCTACGCAATACTCATTCCCTCTCTTAGGGAACTGAGGTTACGATAGTAACCGAGCTCTGTTTTTCTGAATTAACAAGTTAATTATCTCAGAATTACAAGATAATTTTTCATGGAAAAAAAGTTTTTGCTCTGTTTTGTCTGAATTAACGAGTTAATTATCTCAGAATTATGATATATATTTATCTTGAAAAAATAAAACATTTTTCACTGTTTTTATAAATTTAGTTACTTCGAATCATTAATTCACGAAAACAAAGAAAAATTATCTCGTAATTGTAATTGCTTATACATTACAACTCGCCAAATAAATAAATGGTCATGAACTATTGATTTGAGTTGATATTCTTTTATTATGAGTGTTTGGAGTGATACAGGAGACACAGTGAATCTAGTACATCTGTAGGAAATCACTTTCCTGGGGCAACTGTCAATTATATAGTTTTAAGTCATTATAGAAAAATATATGACTGCAGAACGCTGCGATGGATTAGTCACAGTGAAGTATTCTAGAAGTCTTGGAATGAAATAATACAGTTTTAACTTTTTATAATGCACACAGTCTAATCCATTTCAACTGACATATTTTGTGAGATATGTTGTTTTTTTGAACTGAAATCGATTTTATACTAACAAATGTTACAAGAAAAGACACAAATCAGAACATGCAGGAGAATATGAAACAACCGTAAACACGCCAAAACACTCTTCAATTCTGCTAATAATACATCAAAACTAAACAATCCCTCCAAAACACTACGTAATCATATAGCATTGATACATCCAACATGATTCTGAATATCTTCAGTGTAACGTGGGATGCTAAAACATATTCTACAGTTTCTATACAAATATACAGCCCTACTCTAACAGGAATAACAAACATACAGCACTGTACAGAACTCCTTTAAAACCAATACGGATATACAGATCAGGTCAGGTTTTTTTTTTTTTTTTTTTTTTACAAAATAATAAACTAGCTTTGTATTGTCATGATTTTCTGTGCAAAAAATCTAAAGAACAGGCAAGTTCACGTAGATTACAGCATGTAACTAGACTCTAGCCACTGTGAGAAGAACCCAACTGGTGAATTACTCTCAGAAGACCCAGCTGACAGGAACCCACTGGTGGTCTGTATTGAGTCTGTCCAGCGCCCTCTTGAGGCTGCGGTACGCTCCGTCAAGGTTGTCGTTCACAATGCTCAGGTCAAAATAGTGACTGTACGCCCTCTGGATCCTTTCGCTCTCGTCCACCGTCCGTTTGAGTTCTGAGTCCTAGAGAGACACTAATATAGTCAACATTGAGGGAGCTGATAATTGCAGGGTTTTTTTTTTTTTTTTTAAATCTATAGGACACATACTTGAGTAAACTTTTCAAAACTACGTCTTGGCATAACAGTTAATTTCACATTCAAAATGCACTAAAACTACCAAAACACTTCATACATGTCTCAAATTAACTCATAACACTAGCAAAGACTTTCATCCAACAAACACACTTTGTCACTCGTAAAACCTAAAAAAAAAACGCTAACAACAGTTTGCACAATGGTTTGCAATCATAAAACCAGGGAGGTAAACTTGATGATTTACATATCAAGTAAGGTCTGGCTATATAAGGAAATGCAACGGAGAGTTCAGGGCTGCTTTTTCTGTATCAGATCAGCCCATGATGCTGTGTCGTTGAGATTCAGCATTCATGCATCTTAATGTCGGGTAAAAGATTCCTCTATCTTTTAGAACACTTGATTGTTTGCATTGATTCTCTTTCAATTGATTGTGGAATTGTAATAATCCATTTAACTGACCTAATAAATTGTTCTATTTGATTATTCTAACAGACTTTGACTTTATTTTCATTAGAGTTAAAAGGAATAGTCAAACATTAACATATATTTAATGATGCACACACAGATATCATTGTTATACCTTTTTAATTTTATGGAGTCAGATGAAACGAGTTAATACATAAGATTAAAGGTTATGCATTTAATTAAAAATCACTTTGCCAGACTTACCTTTACAGACTTACCTGTGTATGTACTCTACATCTAATTGTTTTGAAAGCATTTGATTTTTTTAGATTTGGAATATGCTATTATTGCAGAAATGTAGCAAATGACTGTCTTGTTCAGTCAAAAAAAACCCAAAAACTTCAGTTCAGTTGTTTGACTTAAGTTTAGCCATTTTGAAAAGAGTGTGTAAACGTGCAAATTGGCCAGTAGGTACATAGAGTTTGGGCGGTGGTTGTGTTTAAGTGAGAAGAGAATTGTAATTTAAAAAAGAAAAACTAGTCATTGCATGCATTTTGTGCCAAAGCAATGATAAATAATCCACAGTTTAGCCCACATAGACAGCCGTAATGCAAAAAACTGTAAAGAAAGGATTTACCGTCATCTGTTTAGTCACAACACCAGCCTCGATGGCAGATCTGTTCATGTCTTTCAGAACCTGGAAGTTTGGGGCTTCAATGAACACCACATATGGAAGAAACTCGGCTGTTCGCAGAACTTTGAGTGCCTGTAGGAGAAGATGAAAAGTATATTAAATGGGGTGATAACTTTATAATTGTAATATTTATTTGCATTGTTGGAAAGCTTGGAAGTGCTTTATACAATCAGCATCATGCATTAGTTGTGTTTAGCTTCTGTGAGCAGTCATTGTAAATAGGATATAGAAAGGGAACCTGCGGATTGACATCCAAAATGCAAATCTTGCCGGAGTCCACGACCTCATGGATGGAGTCGATCTTGGTGCCGTACAGGTTTGCATCGTATTCCCCGTGCTCCAGAAACCGGCCACATTTAATGTCAGCTTCCATCTCGCTGCGAGACATGAACAGGTACATCTGCCCCTCCTTCTCATCCACCTTGGGTTTACGAGATGTGTCTGTCCACAGGTACAAAAAGGGTCAGGTTAACATTAGCAGTGCAAATCATCTGAATTAAGACACTTATTCATCGTCTGGTGTCGTTTAAAGCCCTTTGAAGCTGCAATGAAACTCTCTTTTGGACCTTGAACCGTTTGGTTACCAGTGAAGTCCATTATATGGAGAAAATCCTTGAATGTTTTCATTAAAAACCTTAATTTCTTTTCGACTGAAGAAAGAAAGACATGGACATCTTGGTTGTTGTTTTTTTTTTTAAAGTGAACTACAAGACAAGAAACACTTATGAACAATGATTAGAAGAACCATGGCAGGATCACATGTCAATCAGGGGGATCACATGACAGACAAGAACAAGACACAAAAACCCACAAAGTGTCAGTTCAGAAGATGAACGAAAGTCTTCTGGGTTTAGAACGACATGAGGCTTTTAATTACATTTAAAATGTATTTATGATTTATTTAATAGATACATATTGAATCAAAATGATAAATATGCACTGACATGGTGTTGTGGTTCCATAACGATGCGGGTCCGACACCAAAATCTTATTTTTCAAGCTACGGCGTCCCACTCCCTGAGCTCCAATCAGAACCAGCGTCTTCCTGCGGAATGGAGGCACCTTGGCCACTTCCTCGTAAATCCTCAACTCGTGTCGGTCGAACTCTGGAAAAGTGAAAACATCTCATCGTTTGTTAGTCTGATTTAGTCGCTATATCCATATTTATTACTTGTCAGTTCCAGTTCAGCTTTCTCATTTTCTTTCAGTAAACAAATGCATTTCCATTTAATTCAGTTCCTGACTGCAAACTCGTCATGGCATGATTTTAGCATAAAACAGACTTCAACAACAACGAGCACAACCGAGATCAAGAGTATGACACATGCGCATCCGTTGCACTGGACAGATGGAGCGGTCGTCTTTACCAGCGTTCTTGGTGGTCAAGTACATCATCTTCTTCTTCTTCTTACCCCCCATCCCTGCACACAGAGCCCCTGCGGACATCAGCACACATCCTGGTAGTATAGACACACACAGCATGACTCCTGTCTACTGCAGGAGTCCAACACATTTAACCTCAGGCCACACTTATCAAACCTTTCAGTTCGTTCTAACGTAATAACCAAGTGCGCACAGAAAAATAACAGGATACAGTTTTGGAATGACTTTTGGATGAATAAATAATGGCCTATTAATATCATCACCACCAGAGCACTCTGCTGTTGATCTTCCCCCAGGGGGCGCTGCTCTCAGTTTAGTGTCGTTAAGGTCTTTACTTTTGAAGCCATGTTAGGGGCAGTCTATGGAAAGATACTATTGTCCTACTTTTCATAGTTTATGATATCATGAGAATATGTAGCTCATGACCTATGAGGGAAAAAAACACCTTGCAGATGTTATTTATATGGAGATATAATGTAATGTAATGTAAGCTCTGTAAAACAATGCAATGCAAGACAGTGATGATTCCATTTTAACACTATTTTTCTAAAAATGATGCATGGATAATCAAGTGAACTTAAGTTGCTTTGGTGTTCATCCTGAAGAATATAATAACAATATAAAAGTTAATCTTGCATTTACTAAAAATCATTAACATAACATTTATAATAACTACACCCTAATAATCATTAGTTAAGTATTAGTAAACAAATATAAGCAGTTTATAAATACAGCTGTAAATGCTTTCTTCTCGTTTTAAAAGCATATCTATAATTTGTTTAATAATTGCATTTTCATTCTTTATTAATGATCAATTTATCATTTCTAAATGAAGAATTGCATTTTTTTATGAACCAGTTATTTAAAAGTTTTCAGTGGTTCATAAGATTACTTAGATTACTTATAAGATTGCGTGTAAGTAAATGATTAATAAACTATTTAAATGTACATTCATACATCTTATTATTCAGACATATAGTGATGGTTACTTAATGTGTTAATAAATGCTTTATTAACATGTATTTATGCTGCAATTCAGGGTTAATTCGGGTAGTTATATTATAAAGCATTTAGTAGTGGTCAGTTAACTATGTTTGTGAGCTCATCTAAAGTGAGGACTATTGATGCCTTGTAAAGCATTTATAACGGAGATTTAAAGGCTGTTAAATATTTCTATGTTCTGTATCACTGTGTTGTGTTTGTTACATTTTACTGTTTAGAAGATTGGTGCGCCTTTAAATCTCCTTTATAAATGCTTTACAAGGCATCCTTACTTTAGATGAGGTCACAAACATAGTTAACTGACCACTACTAAATGCTTTATAACTACCTGTATT
Organism: Pimephales promelas; assembly: GCF_988280905.1. Lineage (NCBI taxonomy): Eukaryota > Metazoa > Chordata > Actinopteri > Cypriniformes > Leuciscidae > Pimephales > Pimephales promelas. The sequence goes on along the minus strand of NC_142785.1, from coordinate 5,067,483 downwards.
GACTACATTTACTTACACTTTCTAAGTGATCTTATGAATGACTGACAACTCTTAAATAACTGGTTTGTTAATAAAGCTATACTTCATTAAAAAAATTATGAATTGATCATTAACAAAGTATGAAAATACAATTAAACCCATTATAGATATGCTTATAAATCAAGAAAAAAGCATTTATAGCTGTATTTATAAACTGCTTATTAATGTCTATTAATGTTTTATAAAAGATGATTACTGTTTACTCATGCTTAACTAAAGCGTGCAGTTATTATAAAATGTTACCAAGGTTTCACAGCAAAAAGACATAGGCAAAACCTAAGGTGATTTTTAAAATTACAATAAAAGGTCTATTACTTCCTAAAAAAAAAACCCAAAAAACTATATCAGTCAGATGACAGAAGGCATGGAGAAGATTGTGTAAAACCAGTTTTAGAAATTCATGTATGAAATATGATACAGTAGGCTTTATAGGGGTAACAAACCATGATTGAGTCATTGGACATTTTTTGGCAGCTACCTTTATGTAAACATACACGTAAAACAATCATAAGTCATAAGCTGAATGTGATAATATACAGTGCTGGTCAGAATTATTTGCCCTCGTGGGAAATGTGATCAAAGATGGCTGTAAAAAATAAATCTGTATTGTATATCCTTTTGATATATATATAAAAAAGCAAAAAACTAAACTTTTATTGAAGTAAAATAATTGAAAGTGGGAAAAATCATTATGAAATAAACGTTTTTCTTAAAAAACAAACAAACAAAAAAAAAGCCCAGCTCTGAGTTTTCTCCTATAATGTCGGATGAGTTTGGAGAACACCAGACAGGAGATCATATAGAATCTCTCCAGATCCTGCAGATTCCCAAATCCGTGTTGGCGCTTCTTCTCTTCAATTCAGACCACTCACTTTCTATAAGGTTCAGGTCTGGGACTGGGATGGCCATTGCAGATGCTTGGTTTTGTGCTCAGTGACAGAGGTTGTCAGGTTTTGATTTTTCATCTGTTGGTATTTGATCGAATCCATGATGCCATGTATCTGAATAAGATATCCAGGACCAGGACTTCTGGCAGAAAATTAGGCCCACAGCATTGAAGATAAAGCAGAGGATTTCATTTTACACATGAGGAAATTTTTTATCGCTTTAGCCCTGTTTTATCTTGTTCAGATACATGGCATCATGGATTCAATCAAGATACCAACAGACAAAAAATCAAAACCTGACAGCTAGAAAACTTATAACGGGGTCGTTTGGATCTTCTAACCAAGAATCTGCAATGGCCATCCCAGTCTCTGACCTGAACCCTATAGAAGATGAGTGTCTGAACTGAAGAGAAGAAGCGCCAGCACGGGTCTGGGAATCTCAGAGTCGTTATCGTGGAAAAAAGAGGTTGCACAACGTCTTTAATACAAGGGTGCAAATAATTGTTCCCAACGTGTTTTGGAGAAAAACATTTATTCCCCCCCCCCACACACACACACACACACACTTTTAAATATTTTACTTTATTGAAAAGTTAGATTTTTGCTCATCTTTTAAATAAAATATCAAAAGGATTAACAATGCAGATTTATTTTTGTTGCCATTTTTGATCATATTTACTAAGGAGGCTAATAATTCTGACCAGCACTGTATATTATAAAAAGAGTAACATTGTGAAATATAATTACGAAAGAAAAGAACTGTATTCTATTTGCATATATTTTAAAATGTAATTGATTTGTTTATGTGATGGCAAAGCTGAATTTTCAGCATCATTACTCTTTACTAGTCTTGTCATCATTACTAGTCTTCTGTGTCACATGATCCTTCAGAAATCATCAAACTTGCACACAAGAAATACTCCACTACATATCCCTACTCTGTAGTGGCCTGTGTCCTACCTGTGCTAGTGAGCTCCAGGTCTCTCTTGACAAAAGCTTTTCTCTTCTCCTCAAGCAGCTGACTGGGGATCAGGCCAGCACTGCCTCCTTCCAGATGACACGCCTACAGGTGAGACCAGACTCAAGGTAAGACCAACATACAGAGCATAAACGGGTGGGTCAGGATTTTGGACATCAGACCTCATTTCCAAGTTAGCCTGGGTGTTATTTATCAGTGGAGACAGTTTTCAAAAAATCTCATCCAGTCGTTCCAGTTGCATAGTTCGCCAGTGCTAGGCTAGCGCGAGTCAACGGTAACGGTAACAGTTTTACCCACTCTAGTCTACAGTACACCAAAAGCAAATCTATTATAACGCCAGACTATCAATGTAAATGTCTGTTGACAGAATAATGTTTGAAATTTCATCGCATTGCAAAAGTTATACTTGGTTCCCTGTATTTATTAGCACGGTCTACAGCAGCGGCGGAGTGATATAAGTTACCTAGGCAACCGAGAGAGGTAGTGGGAGAGAGAGAGAGAGAGAGTTAGTACAGGTAGCCGATAGTAGTGCACTTTGGTTCTGTGTTTAATTTTCGGTGTAGTTTGGTTTCTAACATTATTCTCTCAACAGACATTTACATTGATAGTCTGGCGTTATAATTTATTTGCATTTGGTGTACTGTGGAGTGGGTAAAACTGTTTTTAATGGCAGGCTAGCAGTTACCTCTGACTCGCGCTAGCCTAGCACCGGCGAATGCAACTAGAAGGACTGGATGAAAATTTTTGAAAAATGTCTCCACTGATAAATAACACCCACACTAACTTGGAAATGAGCCAATGTCCAAAATCCTGAACCAGGGTCAAATACACGCGCGCACACACACACACACACACCTGCCACCAGTTAGGGTCCTCCTGGTTGAAGATCTGAAGGATGTCTCCACTGCTGAATTTGAGTCCAGCTTCTTTACAGGGGATCAGGTTGTCATGACTGGGGTCATAGTCAAAGTGACACTTTACAAAGGCCTAGAGAGAGAGAGAGAGAGAGAGCGAGAGAGAGAGAGATACAGTAAAAACACCTGAAAAATTCGTTTTTTACAAACTTGTTACTGTACTGTATACTGTATGCCCATCATCAGAGTGTCATATTGTCAGCCTGTTGAAAACTTCCACAATTAGCTATTTTCTACTGTTATCACTGTATCTCGAATGATTCCTTATTCTGTTAACATAAACACTAATGATACACTCACACTCACTAATGATCAACTTCAGGCACTTTAATATTAATTCCATTTTTATGTTGATTTTACTACTTTTTGACACATGAAGGTCAGAATAAAACTTTCATTTTTTTCTACTTGTCAAATGTGTTTTTTGTGTAGATTTGGTAGTTTTACTCTTGTTAAGACTTTTCAATCTTAAAAATGGAAAAACCATAATAAAAATTGGAATTTGATTTGAACTTTATTGTCTGTTCAGACTAACTGGACAGAAATTCATCTTTGACACTTTGACACATAAGACATACATAGTTGATGATACATACATGATAAGTTAAATTAATACAATATGTGCATTTTCACACACCTGTAAAAGCAATCTCAATTGAGAAGTGAATTTAAAACAGTAGAAAATTATATTTTGGAACAAATGATATTTTATAAATATTCCTCTTGGCATACGGTATACTGTATGTAGCCTTCGCCCCGATGGAAGGACCTCAAAGCAGAAGTGGAGGGGATGAGTCTGATCTGAATATACTGATAACACCCTATTCTCCAGAAAATGTGAGAATAGCTCCTGCATTGTACTCTGTTTTTGGCCGATGATCTTATTTGTCTCATTAATTCCTTGTGTTAATTTATTCTTCTGTATCACTGTTAGATTACCATACCATGAAACAATATTATAAGTTCAAACACTTTCAATCATCGGTCTATAGTTAAGATCCTCCTTTCGATGTCAATTGATAGCCTACTAATTATTTGACCAATTCTATAATTTAATAAAATTACGATTTAATACTAATTACTCATTAATTGTTAATAATTTAGTTCAAAAATTATGGGTTACACTTTATAATAACTACACGCTAATAATCATTAGTTAAGCATGAGTAAACCATTAATTCATCATTCATAAAGCATTAATAGACATTAATAAGCAGTTCATAAATACAGCTATAAATGCTTTCTTCTTGATTTAAAAGCATATCTATAATTGGTAACACTTTATAATAACTGCACGCTATTAATCATTAGTTAAGCATGAGTAAACAGTTAATACATCATTTATAAAACATTAATAGACATTAATATGCAGTTTATAAATATAGCTATACATGCTTTTTTCTTGATTTATAAGCATATCTATAATGCGTTTAATGATTGTATTTTCATACTTTGTTAATGATAAATTAATAATTTCTAAATGAAGTACAATATTATTTGCAAACCAGTTGTTTAAGAGTTGTCATTCATTCATAAGACCACTTAGAAAGTGTAAGTAAATGTAGTAAATACAGGTAGTTATAAAGCATTTATTAGTGGTCAGTTAACTATTTTTGTGAGCTAATCTAAAGTGAGGACTATTCATGCTTTGTAAAGCATTTATAAAGGTGATTTAAAGACTCGTCAATCTTCTAAACAGTAAAATGTAACAAACACAACGCAGTGATGCAGAACATAGAAATATTTAACAGCCTTTAAAAATGCTTTACAAGGCATGACTAGTCCTCACTTTAGATGAGCTCACGAACATAGTTAACTGACCACTACTAAATGCTTTATAACTACCCAAATTAATCCTTAATTACAGCATTAATACATGTTAATAAAGCATTTATTAACACATTAAGTAACCATCACTATATGTCTGAATAATAAGATGTATCAATGTACATTTAAATAGTTTATTAATCATTTACTTACTCGCTCTAAGTAATCGTATGAACCACGGACAACTCTTAAATAACTGGTTTATAAAAAATGCAATTCTTCATTTAGAAATGATAAATTGATCATTAATAAAGGATGAAAATACAATTATTAAACAAATTATAGATATGCTTTTAAATCAAGAAGAAAGCATTTACAGCTGTATTTATGAACTGCTTATTAATGTCTATTAATGCTTTATGAATGATGAAGTAATGGTTTACTCATGCTTAACTAATGATTATTAGCGTGTAGTTATTATAAAGTGTTACCAAATTGGGAAATATATATATAAAAAAAAGATGTTTTACACAAATTATTACACCTCTCCCTAACTTGTGCCATCATTTCCTTCACAATCAGCAATTTTGTTCCAATTAGTTTTTTTCCCAAAGTAAGGGTGCTTTTTTTCTTTTTTACTTAATAGCGTCAGCTTGATATGAAATATGAACTATTTTGGGGGGGGTTTGGGGGGGGGGTCAATATCACATGTGCATCATTCGCAATCAAGCTGTAAAATGTAAATTAAGAGTGAAATATTATTTGTGTTTAATTCAAATAAGCACACTTAAAGGAGCAATGTGTGACTTTTAGTGACATCTAGTGGTTCGGTTGCGAGTTTGCACCAGGTTTGCACTAAGGGCTCAGCCCACTGCTCACCCCTCCCTTTCGAAGAAGCTACGGTTGCTAAAACGGGACAAACATCTCGTCGGCTGAGACAGCAGAGAATAGCCAGAGTAAGCCAAGAGTGTGTAACATTGTCACTGTTTCTGTACCACAGTCCATTATAAACCACATCATGAATACTGTCTGTTTACAAAACCATAGTCAGGTGAGGATCAAGGGTTTTGATATATAATTTAATAAAATAATAATCAGCTGATTGTCTCACAAACGTAACCAGCAGCACATTTCTCCCCACATACTGTAGCAAACCCATAATACAGCGAGGGAGCAGCTATATATTTTTTCTAACAGGGTAGTAATAGTTTAGCTGGCTAATATGAGCTGTTACTGTGGCTGAGCTGGGACGCGTCTGCATGAGTCCAAAGGTCGGAAGTGCGCGCGCTGTTACAATCATGTCATCTCCGCATCCCATAGATACTATTTACTACACACAATAGGCTTTTTTCTCTGATTTTTAAAATTCTTCGCGATCGACTTTAGTGATAAAAGACTTTAGTAAAAGTCTCTATCGACGGGTTAGTGATTCCTGTAACGTACTGTTTTACGGTCAATGACATGAATACTAATCATCAGCTGTCTCACGAACGTAACAGCACATCTATCCCCAACATAACAAACCCATAACACAGCGAGGGAGAACTAAGTTACATGAAACAATCCCAACTACATATTTTACACCACTCACAAGGGAAAAGTCACTACTCACGGAGTGTAAGGCTAGCTTCCAGCTTTCCGCTACTTCTCTTTCAAGGTAGTGATGAAACGCGTTCTGTAGCGCTGTTTGTTCGCGTTCGGCTACGGTAGGAATATGACGTCACAACATGGCGACCTTCATAGAAGGGGATTCCCTCGGTTATGGAGCTATTAATGTCTCATTCTAAGGTAATAAAAACATTACGGCTAATTAAGTAAGTTCTTTATACACCACTGAAAACATAGTTATGGATGTCATATTGCATTTCTGTTAATAGATACTCAACTTTGTTACACATTGCACCTTTAAAAAAACAAGCCTTACAACACCAAAATGTCAAAAACGTTAAAAGTTAACACCTTTATATTTACACAATTCATTTTAAAGCATTTATAAAATGATGACAAGATTTAAAAGAGATACTCCACTTTTTTTGGAAATAGGCTCATTTTACCACTCCCCCAGAGTTAAACAGTTGAGTTTTACCGTTTTCGAATGTATTCAGCCGATTTTTTTGATATTTAGAAGAATATCAGTAACTAGACAGTTTCTGGTCTCATTGACTTCCATAGTAGGAAAAATATATACTATAGTCAATGAGACCAGAAACTGTCTGGTTACTGATATTCTTCTAAATATCAGAAAATCGGCTGAATACATTCGAAAACAGTAAAACCCAACTGTTTAACTCTGGGGGAGTGGTAAAATGAGCCTATTTCCAAAAAAAAAAAAAAAAGTGGAGTATCCCTTTAAAATTTTGGTCGAACCATCCCTTTAAATCGAATGTTAGTGTGCGAGCCAAAAACCCGTTGTCATGGCAACTGTAGTTACCTGCAGACCAGTGGAATGTTGCTATTAGGTGCTGGAACCTCAATGTCACGGAAAATATGCCTGGATTGCATCACTCAAACAGTCAACAACAAGCACACACAACACAACAACACGACACATGCCAACAATACCATCTGCCATCACAAACACCTAAAAACATGAATATTCCCACCACGTAAGCGTGAATCACATTAGTAACATATCACACTGTGATGTCCAGTCCCATATTAGCAGCAGGCACAGGAAGATGTTCGTTTATTTTGGGATCAAATGAAGACAGGCACAGATGGGACGCTGTGAATATGGCACCATATGGGCAGACAAACAGAACTTCACTCATTTAATTCTCACTAAATAAGCAGCAAAGATGCACATCTCTGACATGCAGAAAGCGGGTAAGAATCGCTGAAAGTGAATAAGGGCAGACTTGAAGATTGTCTGCGTCTCATCTCAATCTGCGGGGTTGGCGCAGTGTCAAAAACAGGGAGGGCTTTGGCATAATGCACTAATCTCCCAGCATGCTCTGGAGTGGAGACAGGTGCTTAAACCTGGCAGGGCTGACCAAAGTTTGATCTCAAAGATGTCAATTTACAGCAATGTTGAACCAAGGTTATTACAGAAGATGTTAGTTACATGTGTGTTTGCATGTTTGTGTCAGCATGCGAGTTCCAGAGCATTCCGGTCCCGTTACATCTGTTATTAACAGCCGCCCGGGTGATCCGATTGACCTTACAACAGATGATAATAATGACTGACTGCTCAAATAGTCAAATTTCTGTCAAGCTTTCAACCTTACTGAACTGTCAGACACATTCAAACCTCCTTTTTTGGCAAATTCAATTGACTATGTCAAAGGGTGTGGATATGTCACATGTAATTTGGATATTAGGGACTAGAACAGCTTTACGGACAGCTTGCACCAAACAAACCCTCTTCTGGTGTTAAAAATCACTGTCTAGATTTACTTAAGATAAATGTTTGCTAATGCTTTACTGGTATTTGCACCATTATTTACAGACCGATTTTGGACTTGACATGCTGTTATAGTTGCTCCTAGGAGGATGTGCCAAGAGAAAGATCACACTGTAGAAGAGAGAGACTTAAGTTTTCTCCACTCATGTTAATTTATCTGGAATGCCCGCGGCCGGCCAGCAGCATAGGCGGAATTGCCAAATGCTAGGGGCGCAGCTCATCCAGATGAGTGTTTATTTTTTATCTTACTAATAGTGTACAATTGAACTAAAGGCACACTGGGGTAAAAGACATTTGACATATATTTTCACATATTTTCGTTTAAACCACTAGATCTAGTATAAACCACTAGTTTGTGCATACCTAGACGGGATCGCGGACAGCAGCGCAAGTTGATCCTGCGCTAATTTGATCTTATATTTAATGTTTTTTTAAAATGTAGATTAATGTAGCAAAAATAATCGCTAAAATTAATGTCTATATTTTGAGACAAATGTCTTTTTGTCACCCAATTTTCATCTTCATAGAATGCCGAAGTTACAACGTCACTCTGTAGGCCAAAACGCGGAAGTGAGTTAGCATTTTAGCACTCTCGGTTCCCTCGCTCTAAAGCCTATGGGATTTTTGAATGGGTTTTTGCTAAATCGCCTGAAATAAGGTCTGTGGTGAACAAAGCCTCTAAATATTTTCACGTTTTGATCTATGACATGGAACACACAGTTATAACCTGCTTGTGGTTTTTTAAACATTATTGTGTCTGATTGTGTATTTTAAAATCTTTATATAGGCTTCAAAATGTATAAATTTTGGATTAACTTGTAAAGATTATCTTGCTAGACAAAACGTGTAAGGGTCACAACCCTTTGTTAAACACAGATCTTATTTTTTTTTGCGATTTTCCAAAAGTCTATGGGGAAAATGCATTGCTTTCCGACCGAGGGAACCCATGCGCCGCTAGCTTCCGAGTTGTCCTACAAAGTGACGTCATCACTTCGGCACTCTATTCAAGGTAATAAGAGTGCTGCCCTCTTCAGGTTGAACGGTGGCTACTGCAGTTGAAGTTTCCTATTGGAAGTTGTGGTGCCCTGTGATGTAAGCAGGCACCAGCTAACCAGCTAACCTCCTTGCCTACAGGGAGACGAGTCGTCAAGACTCTGACCAGGGGTTTAGTTACCATTTATACCTTATGGGCTGTTTGCGAAAGGTGTACACTCAGGATGTTTTGGGCCTTCTAAAACCCTGAACAGTAAAATTTTGTGACATAAAAGTGGTGGGAGTGGTTAAATAAATTACAAGCAGACACATAATTTACACCTGGTAGTACCTGGATAGTCTATATACATTTACAATTACAAAAAAATTATAACAATTCTGAGAAATAACTGAATGTTGCCCACCTGTCGAGGTGTGTGTGGTTCTTGGTAACTGGGGAGGATTTTGAGGACCACACTCCCGTTGGACTCTTTCAGCATATTCTGAAGAACCTTTGGGTCGCTCCCGACCTCTTTTCCGTTCACCTCTTTGATGATGTCACCCACATGCAGCAGGCCCTGCTGATCTATCATGCCCCCGTGCAGAATCCTAGCAATCACCAGCTCTCCGCCCTCCACCCGAAACGTCACACCCTGGCAGACAAAACACGATGTGATTCAAACAAAAGTGACACTATTTACTTTTAAAAAACTTTTTTTGTGCTTCTTAAATAAAAATTTCAACTTTATTCGACTAATTTAAATTTATCGATCACTAGGATAGAAGTGAGAGTGCAAAATAAAGCTATATATGAAAGAAAAAACATAAGTCACGAAAATGTTAAAAGCTAATTTCCAGAAGAAATGTATAATTCCATTGGACCCTTTTTTAGGGATTGTGTTGATGCATACTCTGTTAATCTATCAAGTGTTTTTAATATATAGAGTATTTTCATAAAAAAATGACATAGTCCCTCCAGTATGTCCTAGGTCTTCCCCACAGTCTCCTCCCAGTAGGACGTGCCCGGAACACCTTCCCGCGAAGGTGTCCAGGATGCATCCGGAACAGATGGCGAGCCACCTCAGCTGACCCCTCTCGATGTGGAGGAGCAGCGGCTCTACACTGAGCTCCTCCCAAGTGGCCGAGCTTCTCACCCTATCTCTAAGGGATTGCCCAGCCACCCTGCGGAGAAAGCTCATTTCGGCCGCTTGTATCCGGGACCCAAAGCTCATGAGCATAGGTGAGAGTAGAAACGTAGATTGACTGGTAAATCGAGAGCTTCGCCTTGCGGCTCAGCTCCTTCTTCACTACAACAGACCGGTACATCGACCGCATTACTGCAGAAGCTCCACCGATCTGTCTGTTAATCTCCCGTTCCATCCTTCCCTCAATCGTGAACAAAACTCCAAGATTCTTAAACTCCTCAACTTGAGGCAGGATCTCTCCACCGACCGGAAGTGGGCAAGCCACCCTTTTCCGACTGAAGACCATGGCCTCGGATTTGGAGGTGCTTATTCTCTTCCCCACCTTCACACTTGGCTGCAAACCGTCCCAGTGCATCCTGAAGGTCCTGGTGTGAAGGGGCCAACACGACAACATCATTCGCAAAGAGCAGAGATGAAATCGTGTGGTCCCCAAACCTGACAACCCTGGCTGCGCCTAGAAATTCTGTCCATAAAAATTATGAACAGAACTGGTGACAAAGGGCAGCCCTGCCAGAGTCCAAAATGCACCAGGAAGAAGTCTGACTTACTGCCGGCAATGCAAACCAAGTTCCTACTTCGGTCACACAGGGATCAGACAACCCTTAGCAAAGGACCCTGGACCCCATACTCCTGGAGCACCCTCCACAGGCCGCCGCGAGGAACACAGTCGAAAGCCTTCTCCAAATCTACAAAGCACATGTGGATTGGTTGGGCAAACTCCCATGATCCACCAGCACCCCGTAGAGGGTATAGAGCTGGTCCAGTGTTCCACAGCCTGGACGAAAACCGCACTGTTCCTCCTGAATCCGAGGTTCCACTATCGGCCGTATTGTCCTCTCCAGTACCCCGGCATAGACTTCCCAGGGATGTAGTTGGAACACACCCTCCAGTCCCCCTTCTTAAAAAGAGGGATCACCACCCCGGTCTGCCATTCCAGAGGCACTGTCCCCGACCGCCACGCGATGCTGCAGAGGCGTGTCAGCCAAGACATCCCCACAACATCCAGAGACTTGAGGTACTCAGGGCGGATCTCATCCATCCCCCGTGCCTTGCCACCGAGGAGTTTCTTGACTACCTCGGTTACTTTAGCTAGGGTGATGGACGAGTCCACCTCTGAGCCCTCAGCCTCTGCTTCCTCAATGGAAGGTGTGACAGCGGGATTGAGGAGATCCCCCAAGTATTCCTTCCATCGTCCTTCAACATCCCCACTTGAGGTCAGCAGCCGCCCACCCCTACTGTAAACAGCATTGGTAGGGCACTGCTTCCCTCTCCTGAGGTGCCAGACAATTTGTCAGAATCTCTTCGAGGCCAGCCGATAGTCCTTCTCTATGGCCTCACCGAACTCCTCCCAGGCCAGAGTTTTTGCCTCCACAACCACCCGGGCTGTAGTCCGCTTGGCCTGCCGCTACCAGTCAGCTGCCTGAGGAGTCCCACAAGCCAACCAGGCCCGATAGGACTCCTTCTCCAGCTTGATGGCATCCTTTACTTCCGGTGTCCAACAGGCACCGGAGACCTCACTCCCACAGCTCCGAGCAGCCACTTCGACAATGGAGGTGGAGAACACGGTCCACTCGGACTCAATATCTGCAGCCTCCTTCGGGATCCGGTCGAGGCTCTGCAGGAGGTGGGAGTTGAAGATCTCCCACCTCCTTTATTCGTTTTTATTCTTTTTAAATATATCTATTTAACTTCATTTGTTTTTATTACCGGTATATATAAACAAATATAATATATATAAATATATATATATATATATATATATATATTTTTTTTTTTTTACTTTAACAATATCAACCCTGGTCCATGTACTGCTACAGAAGTCTAAAAGTGCTACTGTACATGTTTCAAATCTGGAAATGTGAAAGGGCTCTATTTAGAAACAGTCATTGTTTTTGACATTTGTTTGTGTTCTATTTAAAGAAATGACACGCTTCATCAAGAGCAGCTCACATTACAATTCTCCATTTCAGTTTTATGAAAGCAAAGTCATGTCTCGCTTATTTGAATATTTAGTCTTATTTGCACAGTCCTCACATTGCACCTCCAAAAGAAACATACAACAAATAACAGCACACAGTTTGTGAGGTTACTGCAAATTGTCAGGTCTCACCAGGTGCTCTCCAGACACTTTGCGGATGCCCACCATCCTGACAGCATCAGGGGGAACAGGCTGGTTGATGAACGCAGGGTCCATGAACGCACAGGGGCTGGGAGGCGGAGTCTCATAGCTTTTGGAAGCTACAGAGTCATGTGTTTCAAGCAGAGACTGTAGAAAAAAAAGGTATTGAGAGAAACCACTTTAAAAATCTATAGGAAACACAATTTTGCTCTAGACTGAATCTCTGTACCTGAAAGTGAGGCTCTTTGAGGATGCAGACGAGCTCGTGTGCCGCCTGACTGTGAGATGTGAGGGTGGTGAGGTCTCTCAGGATATCCTGCACTAACTCCAAATTATTGTCCCTCACCGCCTCCAGCTTTGGCTCTTCGTAGTGCTCTCGAGACTACACACAAAACATTAAAAGCGCTTTCATATATAGAAAATGTGAGGTCCGAACATGAGGGTGGGTAGATGATGACGGATTTTTGGTAAATGACCTGTTAAGATGATGAGATTCGATTGGACTGATGGATGATTTTTGCCACTGTTGTGAACACTTTTAAAACACATCACACATTGTATAGCACCAAAAAGAGCTATGCTACTAACTTGACCATATATTGCTGTAGTAACAGTGGATTTCAAAGCTATGAAAGATTGTTTCCACCACAGAATCAAAAAAAAAGATAATTGTATAATTGTCTTTTTTTGTCCTAACTGCAAGTTTACATCTCTGAGATATAAACTCACATTTGATCATTAGAAAGTTGGAATTGTGGGATATATTTTTTTTTTCTTTTCAAAATTGTGAGATATAAACTTGCAATTCTGAAAAAAAAAATTCTCTCAGAATTTGACTTTATAACTCGTAATTGCAAGTTTATATCTTACAATTCCCAGATTCTGACTTTATAGTTCGCAATTGTGAGATATAAACGTGAAATTAACAGTTATTAAGTCTTTGAGCTACTTATAAAAATACTGACTTTTTTATCAGAATTGCAAGTTTATATCTCACAATTTTCAAATGTCAAAATTTCACCAAAAAATTTAAATTGCAAGAAAATAAGTATACAAATTTGCAAATACGAGTTATAAAGCCCAATTCTGAGGGGGGGGGGGGTGGACTTGGAAATGCATATTTCACAAATCAGACTTTGTAAATTGCAATTGCCTGTTTATATCTGACATTTTCAATTTGATAAATCGGATCAAATATGATAACTATACAGACAGAGACCCAATTCTTAATTAAAGAAAAGCCTCATGTTGACAAATGGAGATCAATTTAAGAAAGTGAGTGGCTCACCACTGGACTCTCCATGATTCCTTTCAGAAAGATGAGGTCCAGGTCATTGGCTGTGGTGGAGCTGGTGCTGTCACTCAAGGTGTCCAGAAGACTCAGCATTGCTGAAGACAGAAAGACAAAATGATTCAGGCCTTTTCATAACTGGTTTCATTGGTTTATTAGAAGAACCACTGGCAGTCTATACCATTGCCCCATTGGTGTCTAAGGTTCAGGCTGATAAAGTCTGCTGCAAATGCTGCCCGTTTGTACATAAATCTAGATTAAGGCCGTGTGTCCACCAAAGCATTTTAAGCCAGCTGAAAACGCTAGACGCTCTGCTGAAGGCGCCGTGCTTTGGGCGCTTGGGAGTGTTTTGGCAGCGCAGCGTTTTTTTCCGTTGAGACGTTTCGTTGCTATGATACAGAATATATGCAGCAGTTCGAATGTTGTGACAGTTGGTCGGTGTGCTTTAGTCCCGCCCCTCCTCCACTGTGTTTGGACGGCTGGGTAAAATGTGACAGTGATGAGCGCTGCGTTTTATCCAAAGTTGAACATTTTTCAACTCCCAGCGACCAGTAAAAATGCTGGGCGCTCGGCGCTTCAGCGTGAAAAAAACGCTCAGCGCCTCGGTACGTTCATGCCGTTTAAAAAACGCGGCGCTCCCATTGAAAACAATTGAAAACATACGCCAGGGGCGTGGAAAAACACTTTGGTGGACACACGGCCTAAGTTTGAACTACAGCATGAGGGGACACCCAAACTACAGTTTAAAAATTGACAATTCAAGATTTCTAATGGAACATTGAAGTACTTATTATTATAAATGATTTATCATACACTAATAAATTTCATCTTGTTGGATGAGCCGTTTCACTCGGATATTTGTTACAATAGGGAAGAAAAGACGTTTTCTTTCTTTCGTTTCTTTAGGAGTGTGCACACAAATAACAAGCACGCCCAGAGACAAAAAATGTAGCAACCACAAAATGCATGAATAAAACATGATATTGAGATAATTACATTTATTTCAGAAGAACTCCCCTATACACTGTTAAAATTAGAAAAATGTCAATGATCAAAGACAAAGTTCTTTCTTTGCAACTCATTATTTAAACAAGCCTCATTAAAAGCATCAAACATCATGTTGATATTACAGATGATATTACATTTTGCTCAAATAATGTTTATAGATTGCTTGAATAGCCATAATTATATATCCATTGAAGTCCTTGTTTGTACATACCAAAGATGCTAAAAAAAAGAGACATGTTTCTTTTCATACTTGAGAAGCCACGAGAGAAGATCAATGCAGTGGAGAACCATCAAAGCTGAATCTCCTCATCCTCAAACAGAGTTTATTTTAATGAGAAAAAAAATGTTTCTAGAGAGATCCACGAGACGCTTCGAGGGCTGCACCATACTTTTCCAATAAGAAACAGACCTGGACTGCATGAAAGCCAGTCGAGCACATTTCTTCTACAGTGATGAGGCTGCAGTGCAGAATGCGGGCTGGCATTGTCTTGCTTACCAGGAAAGATGCCATAAATGTCAGTATATGTTTCTGTATTTTTTTTATTCATTTAGCTGATGCTTTTATCCAAAGCGACTTAAAATTGCTATTTATGTCAGAGGTCACACGCCTCTGGAGCAACTAGGGTCTCACACTAACTTGGTGTCTCACAGTGGATTTGAACCCGGGTCTCTCACACCAAAGGCATGTGTCTTATCCACTGCCAATTCTTTCTGTACAATCCCAATACTCCTCCACATCAATGATACCTTCACACACACATATGCACTGATGCACCCCTATACCATGACAGATGTTTGCTTTTGTAACAGTCACTGATGAAAGTCTAGATGGTGTCTTTACTCTTTGAGGCTGAGAACTCATGGTTGTGGCTATATTTAACTTAGCAGCATTTTAATGTCTTTATAATACCACACTTTACTCACACAGTATAAATGAATAAATACATTTATAAAATTTTATGGCTGGTGTTCCTCACAAGAGGATTATCATATTTGGGTCCTTGGTATAATATATTAGCCTGGTAATACCAGAATCTGCTACTTCAGTTTGATTCGTAGACAGAGTTTGGAATGGCATAATAGAGAAGTGTTTTCTCTCTCGCTAGGGGGCGCTTGTCTGAAGTTTAAAATCATTGGTTACTAGGGGTGTAACGGTAAACAAAAATCACGGTTCGGTATGTACCTCGGTTTTAAAGTCACAGTTTCGTTTCGCTTTCATTATGCTTGCCATTTGATGTCGTGCAACGTTGTGTTGGCCGCGCCAGCACGAATTTTGCCGGCAGGAAAAATGGTCCAAGCAATCGTTCGGTTTGTATGCATACCGAACCGGAAGCCTCAAACCGAAACGGTTCAATACAAATACATGTACCGTTACACCCCTATTGGTTACCCATAAGCCAATCAGATAAGTTTATATATGACGTATGTTATGCACCGACACAGCCGCATCGAACTACAGACATCATGTATTGAACTCAAATCTATGATCGAACTTCCACTGTAAACACTTGATGATGCGAGCGAAATACCGGAGTGAACATGGCTGTAAATGACTTTTGCAGATTATGCGAAGTTAATCTACACATACACGGTACAATCACGGCTTCTAAACTTATTTTTGCAAGAGTGAAACAAGAAAATATTGGTAACACTTTACAATACGTGTGCACTAATATGCATTAATTCATGCTTAACTAATGCACAGATAATACTGAATTAATGTGTAACTAATGATTATTTAAGCTATTCATTAATGATTACCACATTAGGAGCTAATTAAGAGTCTGTAAGGTTAATGTATTAGTTCATACATGAAATTTTATTAATTAAATATGTAATTGTGGGTTAATTCCATAATAACTAATTTTAATAACTAATAGTGTTAATTAATATGTTAATTACCAGAACGAGCCAAAGCCTTGTATTTCAACTTCCATATAATATGACAGGTACACTAATATGCATTAATACATGATTAATTACTTCATTGTTAGTGCAAATTCATGAGCAAATAACTACAATTACCAAATGACTAGTTAATAATGATGTGCCCCAACAAGTAAAGTCATAACATAATGATACCTTTGCAAATCATTAGCTAATTATTAATTAAAGCAGACAACTGGAAGTGGAAGTGCATAGCTTTGACTAATTGTGGTAATTAACACATTAATTTACACTATTAGTTAATAAAATATGTTATTAAGGAATTAATACACAATGACACATTGAATTAATAGCAATTCATGTATTACTTAATCTATTGATCATGTAGACTCTTTATTAGTTGCTGATGCAGTAATCATTATTTAATGGTTTAATTATTCACGAGTTATACATTAACTCATGATTACCAGTGCATTAGTTAAGTATGAATTAATGCATATTAGTGCATCCGTATTGTAAAGTGTTACCAAAATATTTGTAGCCAACTCTCAAACTTAGGATTAGATCTATTAAACACAGCTCTTTGTTCCTCTAGCCTGGTAATACCAGACTCTGCTACTTCACTTTGCTTCGTAAACAGATGTAACTAACGGTAACAATTGATAAATTGAACTTTTCCCCTAACCAGTTGGGAGTAGGGCCACAACATCACCTCCATTTAAAAGGTTTATCAAACACTCTTCTTGTTCTGGCTTCAGTTTGGCTTCCCATTCCATTTCTCTAACCTACAATGTAAAACTGAAAACTCGGCGATTAACGTCTACGTCATGGCTCTCAGCCCGCCCTCTGTTCGTTGATTGGCTGGCTGACCGAAGGCCGCTGGAAAACTGAAAGATAGGCTGCTATCTCAGACTGACTACAGGAGCAAAATGAAATTAACGTAGTCGGGCTAACAATATCTGGTAAATAAAAATACTTAAAAGTAGATTTTTTAATACTAATGAAACAAACCGCCACTTAAGTGTACTTAAAGAGAGTGCACTTTCATTAACACCCTTAAGTGCACTTTGTAATAATGTCAAATTACATAAAGATGTACTTGAATCCAACATGTAATGTGTAAAAAAAAAAAAAGTTCTCTAAAGTTCAGCTAACTGCATTTCATATAAAACTAAACTATAATACATTTTCATTTAATTGCAATTAACATGCAATTTAGTGTCTGAAAACAATACATTCAGTTTGCATTGAGTATACTCTTGTAAATATATCCAACTCAGTCTCAACTAAGTACACTTTTTAAAAGTTTGCTAAAGTGTATTTCTTCTTGACAGCAAATGACTAGTGTTTGGAGCAGAGTTTGTGATCTGGGTTCTAATGAGATAGAAATCCAAAGCAGCTAAAGGAGTTTTGCTAAAACTCAATACCACTCATTTCTCTTTTAGATTTTTTTTTTGTTGTTGCTGTTTTTGCTGATGTTGTCTGTGAGCAATGAGGATTAGGTCGCATACTTCTGAGAGAGTCCTTCGCCAGCCAAACAACAACCACTGAGATTAATGCGAATGCTAAAGGAGAGCCCTCGCCAGGTATTATAGACCTCTTTGCTATAATTAATACCACAGCTCTGTAATGTATATCTCTATGGAAACACGTCCTACTGGTGTGTGTCTGAGCAGAAGGGTCAAGCTCATTACTAGCTTTATGTCGACATCCTGCCGAGACTTACTGACATTTAAGCTGAAAGGACACGCCAAAGAAATACACACATTTATTGAGTCTGAGCCGTGAGACTTTGAAGCTTGATTAGAATTCTAAAACTTGTTTTATGAAGAGGTGTGTGCAACATATCCGTGACTAACTTTTGCTAATTTACCTGTAGGACATGCCATGATGTTCAACAAGAATCTGTCACTGTATAGTACACCTGTTTCCGGGGGCCACTACTATAAAAAGTACATACCAATGCTATTTTGTGTGCTATTTAGCAAAGAGGCTAGGTGTTTTTTCGGATGTTTTACTATTTAAACTAAGTCGCAAACCTTTATGAGAGATGTCGTTACGGAGCTCAGGAACAACATGTGCTGTTGTACATAACTGGACTAAACTAATTCAGTGGCAAATTATATTATCCAACAATCTTGGACTATAGATTTTAAGTGAAGGCTACTGTGAAGCAACATAACATACATTTCATTGTATATATAATATAATATATAGGCTACTGTATATATATATATATATATATATATATATATATATACGTCTGTGAGGCAAGTAGAGGCGCCGGCGCCTCTGTGTCTCGATTATGATCTGCTATATTTACTTCTTATTTATTAAATCTAGGTAATTTGTAAATGAAAGATTGATTAAAATTAAGATATAATTAATACAAAACGAAATTAACTTTAAATAAAGGCTCAGTGCTTTCTAAAAGTTAAAGATTTTTTGTGCCAAAATATAGAATATAAGATTAAATATAAAATGGATGTGTTATATTTTTCTAATGTCTGGACTCCTTTATTAATGGAGTATGATATATAGATATATATAACAGAGGTTTCAATAGCACTAAATACATTTTCTGAGAATTTCTATTTCAGGTTTTTTTCTGCAAATGTCACGTCCATAACGGTGGGATCGCCCAATTTCAAATAGTTTATCCTCAACTAGTTTTGTGGTGTAGGTCTACGAATTTCATAATGTTAACTTCAAATAATACAAATAGTTAAGATATGGTAGCTGTATTGGATCTGGTCGGGAAGGATATCTCTGTGAGTTGGAAGTGTGTTGTGATTCTGCCTTCCCTGACCGCGACACAGGTTCGTGGATCTGAGAATCACGATTTCGGTTTATTTTCGGTTTGGTTCTTTTTTATAATTTTTTCGGAACAAACGAGGGTCTCTGTTTAAAGAAACGCCGGCTCGCAGCGGCAGTCCAGAACACCGCAGCACATATCTCCAAGTTTAGCCATAACCAAACAAGTTGATCTTGCAATAAAGAACTCATTGTGGAAAAACATGCAGTATTTTTGTATTTTCATTGTATTTGTAATTTATAAAAAGTTAAACAAATGAAATAATACATTTTAGTATAAATATTAATGATTCATCGATAGTGGAATGAATGAATGAGTGTCACGTCTCGAACTGGAAGGCCTCATGGGACTTAGAAACTTGTGGATACTGTCACATTATGTCTTTCTCACACTGCAGCATTGGTTACATTCAGGCCTCTGAAATTCTGCAGTGCTTATCTATATGTAAGAGCTGCATTACTGCTGTTTATTTCCCAACTCAGGGCTAAGCGTTTGGCTTCTGACTCATTTCCATTCCACCACTCCTTCAAATAGAGAAAGCCTGTATTTAGTTTCCACACCAGAACAACAGTCATTTCCTGAAACCATTAACCTTCCTTTACACTCATAATGCATGAGGCCCGGATGACAAAACAAATTAGGTTACAATTTGGCATTCTGTCCTAATTTTTTTTAAATGAATCATCCCATGACTTTCAATTGTCAAATTTTGCCAATGTTTTTACTTTATGTCTATTTTTGCTTTCATTTAGAGTGACATTTTCTCACGTGGAGCTCGAACTCTGATTGTTTCTCCTAATAATATTGATCCAGCACAGTAACAATCAGTTCATTTTCTAGCATAAACACAAGGCAAATTAGCTCATCTATTTCAGTTTAAATATATCAAACTATATTTATCTATAAAATCTATATTTATTTAATATATATAGTTAAATATAGTTATATATAGTTAAAGCAGCCAACAAATAATTGCATTAATGATTTATTACATTTCTTTTTCAAATAAATGTTTGTGTGTCACTTAAACCTCCAACTCATTTCTGCAAGTGATCTATTAAATGCAATCTGTTCATTCCCTAGAGCCCAAATTATTACTCACATTTATTCTCATTTACTTGAATAAAAATGCCTCAACCTAATTTCCAATTTCCAAACCTCTCATGGGGTTTAATGGATCTTCTTCAAATCTTCTGGGCTTTAATCTTGATAATTTCTTAGCTTAATGCTTTTCTTATCTTTTACTAATGATCTTACGTAAATTGGTTTGTGCATTTGGTACTGTACACACTCACTCATAACAGTGACTAAACTTGTACAATTAAAGGTGCCCCAAAAATGTGTTAACTCGTACTAAAACACACAATTAGGGCCCTGACGTAACCAAAAATCAATTTTACACTTAACAGCCCTCCAAAAAGGATCACTGGCTAAATATCTACAATAACAGTGAAAATATTTCAGTCCAACATTATATTTGGTGTCTAAACCCACTGTACTAACATTTAATACAATGCACTTATTGCATACATACATGTTTTTACATTGGACTTACATTTAAAAATACCTGCATGTAATAAAAAATCTTTAATTGCTTTCTGTATTTAAATCAATAAAAGCAGTGTTGACCCTTCAACCCACCCTTAGTTTTAGTGACTTAATGGAATTGTCTTGATAACTTGGAAAAAAGGGCAATGGATTTCTTCTTAATGTGATGTGACGTGAAGGCCAAGTATGGTAACCCACACTCGGGGTTACCTTAGTTGCTCAGTGGTGAGTAATGAGGGTGGAAGAGAGCACTGTTCATTCACTCCCCCACTTACATTTTTTCCTGCTGGTATTGAGAACTGAACTGGCAACTTTCGGGTTACAAGTCTGATGCTTTGCATATAGGATTGGGTAAGTGTTAAAAATAAATACTGACATTACGTGTGTTTTAAGTGAAGGGAAAACCTTTTAGTGTTATTTTGGACATTTAAAAGAGTTGTTATGTTTAAGTTTTTGTTAGTTTCATTCAAAGTTGTCAGAACAGAAAAATAAATGCAAAGTGTTGTGTTCATTTTTTGTTGTTGAGCCAACTAACCGCAATTGAGCCAAGTGTAATTGCGATCCTTTTATGATCTACTTACGATACCAGATGTATATCTGATCCACAGAAACTAATATTGTCAGGAAATTAAGCATGTAATAAAAACTTCTTCTAATATCTCCCATAAACGTTACAGAGACAGATCTTTCTCATATAAAAACGTCTGGAGAACTGCATTATATGTAACGGCATTAAGGTTCAG
This sequence comes from Pimephales promelas, assembly GCF_988280905.1. Classification (NCBI taxonomy): domain Eukaryota; kingdom Metazoa; phylum Chordata; class Actinopteri; order Cypriniformes; family Leuciscidae; genus Pimephales; species Pimephales promelas. The sequence goes on along the minus strand of NC_142785.1, from coordinate 5,045,906 downwards.
TCATCTGAAATATTTTTGTACATTGATACCCTACATCATTACAGCTATCATTGTTTGTATTTCTTTTTTCTAATTTATAAATCACTTCATAAAAGCATGGGCGAAATTAAAAAAAAAAGAAGTAAAGTAATGTCCAGTTGACCTTCGGACTGACGGCAGGTATTGGCCAAGAGGACATCTGACCGTCATGTAAAGCAATTACACTTCATTTTGTTTCACATCATGTTTATGGGCGTGAAAATGTAAAGTTGATAACAGATATGATTCATTCAGCCCGTTCTCATCCTTTAACGTCATATAGAACGCTATATGACAAAACGTCGCTATACTACGCACATGGCACCCTTTATCGTTAATATAACACGCGAACCCAAGACGTTATAAATCCTTTAGCGTGAATATGACACGCACACCCTACCCCACACCTAAACTTAGCCCTCACAGCACGTGTTATATTAACGATAACGGGTGCCATGTGCGTAGTATAGCGCCGTTTTGTCATATAGCGTTCTATATGACATTAAAGGATGAGAATGCGTCGATTCATTCAATAACGTTCTAAGTTAACTGCAACAATGGCGGTGCAAACTTCACATACTTTTGAAAATCCAGTTTAGTTTCATCCTGTTCATCCAAGTATTGTCACAGTTGTAAACACAACGTCTTTTTTCTTCTATGACGGGGTCTGGCGTCATCGTGGCTTTGTTTCCAGGAGGACAGTTAAAGAACACAACACACATCTGCCGTAAATCCTGTAAAATTCAACCAATCAGATGACAAATCATCTGATGTGAAATCCCATATCATCCCCAGAACAACTGATCAAATCTCCTTCGCTCCATCTGCGATCCCACTTTAGTTGTGAATTTGAGTTAGATGCAGTCTGTTATTATTACACCCATAATTCCCATACTGATTTTTCAACAGCTTGACACATCACACACCTAGAATATTAAAAGACTCATCTTGTTGGTCTTTCAAAAATCTTAATAGAAAATGTCAGCCCGCCTAGTCATGCAATATACCCGGCCGGCCTACAGGTGTGTAAGCACGTGATTGAATGTGATTGAATGTAATCATGCATAATTCAACAGGCAGACTTAATATTCACGAGGCTGATGCTGCTTACTGTGTTCGGGAAGGACACGTCGTCAATGTTACCAACCATCTCAAACCATCAAGTGTCAAGTTTAATTCAGAATAACAAATGTAGAGTCTAACACAGCTTTATAACCAAGGAAACTGTTCGTATAAATTTGAGAGAACAGAATTTTTTTGTGAAAAGATGCAGTGGAATGTATATCATAAATGAAATGTGGGAAAAAAAGGAAGCTATAACAAACACAGGATGTGCCTCATGCACAAAGCTAATTGGACAATAGCTTTTCTCTTTCAATCAGTCCCTCCAGGATTTCGCGGGCCTTTTTTGTGATTGTTGCGGCCTAAAATGCCTGATGTTGCGGCCGCTTTTTTAAAAAGTTGCGATGTTCTTCTGCATGTTTTTATAGGTTAAAACGGCAAAGATAGATAGATTTTTACTTAATTTTTGCTTTTTGGCTTTTCCCCTTTCCTTTATTGTGTTGTTATATTTTTTTGTGCATGTTATAGGTTTACTAAGAGAGAAAAGTCCAAAGTCCACCCCAAAGGGACTTATTATGTCCCACAGAAAACACTGTTCATCATCTGCATCTGCTCTATTGTAGTCCAGAATTGACTTAAAAGACAAAGTCACACACTTTGTAACACACGAACAAACTAACTAACCATTAGTAACCATAAAAGGCAAAACAAACGATTTAAAGACACAGCAAAACCTAACAAACTAAGCTTCTTTTTTTTTTTAAACAAGATCTGCACCTGCAAAAAAAGTCAATGTGCAGAACCTCACAAACATTAAGCAGCATTTATGTTGAAAGATGCCTATACTAATAAAGTGCAAAATACAGTTTTAGGAATAGCCACTAAAGTTAAATGGTGGAAAAAACAAATGTTTAATAATGTATTTTAATATAGCTAATATAATATAATATAGCCGCATATCCAATAAAGCTTAATTTTTTTTGGTCAGACAATAGAACGAGTCGGCTGGGAGAAAGCAAACCTCGCGCTCGCAGGATTGTGCTGGCAACATTTGGTTACTGAGGTTTGTCCAAAAAGCCGCTAGATTTGTCTCTGGTCGTTTTTTTTATATCACTAAATATAGCGACAAAGACTAAGTTGGCAACATTGGCCTTTTCTGTTATTTTTGTAGGTAGCCTAAATGTGAGACGTTGGCAGTCCACATCTGCTGCGTCTTCTGAACAAAACAAGTGAGTTTGCTGACGTATGACGACGCTTTGCAGGAGACCGCGGCGCGATGATTCGTCAAAGTTGCAGAAAAGTTGCGGTGATTTTTCAAAATTGCAAGGCGCACTGAATTCACGTGGATTTGTTGAAGTTGCGTTAATAGTTGCGATTGCGACATCGCGAAATCCTGGAGGGACTGTTCAATGCACCCATCTCTGCCTTTTCTCTTCGCACACAGACACACACACACACACACACACACACACACACGCACACCCAAACACACACACAGTCTGCTCTAGAGAGGAATTAAAAAAATGTATGACAATTTACATGAAGCCTGTATTAATAATTCATTCATAAGGTCTTAGATTTGACACAAGCATACTGTCAATTGATTCGTTTTGTAGTATTAGCTGGTTATTTCATTCTAAAACAACCCACTGTACATCAAATATCCAAACTTATTTCCAGTTGACACCCTCACTATAGGCCACGTTTACACAAAGCCGGGTATTTAGCAAAACGAATATTTTCCCCCTCTCCGTTTTCAAAAATAACATCGTTCACACACCCGCATAAATACGCCATCGAGCGCCATCATAACTATGCCAAACCTATTGGCGGCAATGTAGGAGTTAAAGATAAAGCCATTCAAGCCAATCAGAATCTTTAGAAACGACAAGAGAGAACCTAAAACGCCGTTTCTCCCAGTTCACACGACAACACATAACCGGCGTTTTCAGAAATCTCCACTTTGCCCGGAGTTTTTAGAAATAATCGTTTTCAGTGTTAAAAATGACGTTTTTGTGTAAACGAGAGGGCAAAACGCAGAGAAATATCTGTTTTCCCATCGTGTAAACGGGGCCTTAATTTAATGTCTTAGTCCTTTCCTAAACAACTGCTTACATAAGCTTTTGCATCTTGTCTTGTTTTAACTTATTGGCATTGAGTAAACAATTAAGTAGCTATCATAATGTATCAGAAGTTATGGAAATAAATATAATGGATTGCATTATGTATATGGTATATTGGTATATTTTGCATTGCATTAGGAATGCCTTTAAAATACAATATAAATCCACAGCAATAAAAAGCGGTATCATTTACAATTATTACTATTATTCATAATTATGGTTAGTGATTTAAACAAACTCCTAACCCTATTAAATGTACGTACCTTGCGGAGAGGTTTTAATTAATTTGACCTCATAGAATAATAATACCATACACTATTATAGCAATTATGAAAAGATGTTTAGTGCACAAATGATGCCTACGATTCATCTAACTTTTAAGCTTTTTTATTTAACACCAAAAGTGGTATGGACTTGATCATGTTATCAACTACAATGGGAAAATGACAACTCTCAATACCAACATTTCATAGGCATTTCAATCAATTCATCCATTATTATAGTTGCATGTACAGTTATAACTGCAAAACCACAACACAACTAAAGTCCCTCTTTATCCAGTGACACCACAGCATGCTTTTAAAGAGCTGAGCTGATCTTATGTTCCCTGTGTCTTACCTCCTGGACCCTCTAAAGATCTGATCGATCCAATCTCCTCCAGGGACAATCTATAGAGACTTCCAGCCATAGTTCGAACTTCTTTTCCTGCCTTTAATTCACATGCACGGTTCCTTATCTTTTTTCATTTCCTTGACGTCAGCATCAGTTACCAGAAAGCCCCTCAACCTCTCCTTATTTCTCTTGCTTGTCCCTTGTTAGATATTTAATTTCTTGACTATTCCCTCCCTGTCTGGTAACACCTCAGGCTTCCTCGTTTTTCCCGTTTTAGTCTTCTCTCTTCATCCCCCCTCTCTATAAAATGTAGTTTGAGGCAACATAAACAACTGGGCGTCTTTGCATTCTGCCTCTTAATTTGCTTCTATCTGACTTTAACAGCTCTGTTTCCAAATACACAGGTAGCCAGAAAATTTCAGGCTCCTCCCCATCACTCCCTCTCAACAGCTGAAGACAGTCTGTCTCAATGCCTGATAGACCTGAGAAAGCTCAAAACTAATCGCAGAGACCTAATCAGGAGACAATGCAGGGAAGAGGGAAAGACAGAATATAAAAGAACAGAGGAGGAAGACAAAATGACTAATGCGATTGCAAACTAAGAGTGGGAATTCTCTGTAGGAAAGAAGAATTATTTAAGAGATCTCTAAAAGCTAATCTCCTTAAATGTTTCTCCTATGAAATTACATTACGAGTAAATGGAGTCTTTTATTTAAGCCTCTTATCTCAGATGCTGTAGATTTTCCGATCTCAACAACATCTCAAACCCATATGCGTCTGCAATCAGAGATCTCAATATTAACTTTTTAATTAAACATTTATTGTGAGGTTAGGTATCTCCAATATGATCTGAGCTATCATATCCACACTGAAAAACAAGTCAAATTTACTCAAATTACTCAAACAAGTTTTTTCATGTTGTTTCAAAATAATTTTCAAATCCTAATAACCTAAAAGTAGCCTAAAAGAGCTGCTATTTAGCTACAAAAGATTTACAACATGCATACAAGGTAAAAGAAAAGGAAAAACACTTTAATTTTCTCATAATCTACATTGCACATCACATCTTTCACAGTGTCTCAAATGGTTTGATGAAGGATCTGGTCTCTCTAAACCCTTCCTTTCTGAGAGCCTGCTCTGTTCTGATTGGTCAGATGGCCCACTCTGTTGTGATTGGTCAACAGCCTACAGTGCATGTCGGAAATTAAACACCCTTTATCATACCTGAATTTCAGCTCCAGAGGCTTCTTCGGCACTTGTATAAAAACAAAGTTATACAAACTGTAACAATGGAGTCAGTTTTACCGTATCAATTTGAGCTCTTTTGGAAGTGCATGCAAAACTTTAGTATGGCATTATGCAAATTTGCTTGCGAATTTTGGCACATTATTCACTCCATACATGACAGGCTCTGGTGTGGCAGGCATGATGTTAACAGGCTCTGGTGGGGCGGTCGTGGCATGAATAAATCCTGACAGGACTGTAGGGATGTGTACTCTTATAAAAAAGGGTTCATTGGGGTTCTATATATGTAGCATAGGGTTCTTTAATCAACTCCAAAGAACCTTTTATGCTTAAAAATGTTCAATAATGACAAGAAAGAACCCTTTTGGCACAAATGTTCTTTATAGGCTATTATTCATTCATATATTACATTATTCTGCAACATTTTGTAGTTGTAATTAAATTATTGTTTATTAAACTGCTGTAGTAACTTAATATCACATTTTAATCATGCTGATTTTTGGAGAAGAACTGGCACTCTTCGTGTGATATTGATTAACTACATAAAATGATATAAATATTTACATGTTCTAACCCCCATATCTTGAATTTTGAGATCCTTCACATGCATTCATAATACATTTTAGGGTCTTGATGTTTGTCAATAATATGAAATATTTAATCCGGAAAGGACAAAACAAATGACAATGAATGAACCCAAAAGGTTCCATATAGAACCTTTTTCCTGTTTACAAAGAACTCTAAAGGGTTCTTATTATTGAACCCTTAAAAAGGGTTCTGTATAGAACCCTTTTAGGGGTTCCAAATACACAGCGCTGATAGAACCTTTTAAGGTTCTAAATAGAACCTCTTCTAAGAGTGTGGAAACACTCTGGTGTGGAGGGTCCTGTGGAATTGCAGGGCTCCTCATCCACAAAACTCACAGTAAATGATGAGCCACTCAACAACAGAGCTTAATCAATGAATTAGGCAATAGACTGAACCGGTTTGTTTAGCCCATCCGAAAGATGATGCCATGTCATTAAAGGGTTAGTTCACCCAAAAATGAAAATTAAGTCATTAATTACTCACCCCCATGCTGTACCAACCCCGTAAGACCTTCGTTCATCTTCGGAACACAAATGAAGATATTTTTGATTAAATTTGAGAGCTGTATAACTACCACATAGACTTCCGGGACTGGCTCTTGACGGCCCAGAAAGTCAATGAAGAAAATGTTTAAATATTCCATGTGACTACAGTGGCTCAACTATAAGTCAGGCATGTGATTGGCTAAGGACAAAAAAAAGCAGGAAAATATACGAAGCCCGACCACCAAACCCCCCACCCCCCCCCCCCTCGATCGATATATATCTATCCCAATATCTTTTCCGCAAAGCGAGAGTAAATGTTCAATCAAAGTCAAATATAGTCTTCACTATATAAATTATACATTGATTATTATTAAAGCTATACTATTAAAGTTCTCAGTCAAGAGCAGCGAGTGAACATTAAATAGATAGTTCTCCCAAAAATTGTAATTGTCATAATTTACTCTCTCAAGTTGTTTTAAACCTGAATAAGTTTCTTTCTTCTGTTTAAATTATTTGGAAGAATGTGGGTAACCAAACAGTTGATGTACCCCAGTGATTTCCATAGTAAATTTTTCCCTATGGAAGTCAATGGGGACCAGCAACTGTCTGGTCACCCACATTCTTCAAAATATCTTCTTTTTTTTTGTTCAGCACAAGAAATAAATGAATACAGGTTTGGAACAACATTTACAGTGAATAAATAATGACAGAATTTTTATTTTGGGGTCAACTATCCATTTAAGAACAAGCAGCTGCATTTTTATTATTAGGGCTACTGTCACTTTAAGACCTGTACGCGACACGTCTAATAATATACACGGAGCATTTGACAAGCAGATTTCTCTCAATTTTCTCGGTTTGCTTTGAGTTTAGACATAACCAAATGTTCTTATGTAAACCTTGTGTGTATTTGAGAGTATTAGCGAAATAATACTCGAAAGATAACTTAGTCCAGCAACCAGGCGCTGTTAGACAAGCTTTTAGTGCATGCGCACGTCGGGTGTTCACGCTCAGAACAGCGCATCAGCAGTGAATGACATCTTTAACCGGCAAGGCTTTAAAGCACATGCAAATTAACTTTTGTGAACTCGCTGAACAGATAGCCGTTCCTCTGCGTTAATATTGCGAGTATTTGTCGCGTTGTACACTATGCTGTTGAGACGGAGGTGTCAGGACTGCAACTGACAGAATGCACGATATAGCTGCTACATATTTCTACAAAAGCAGTCAGCAGCTTGCTTGGAGCAAGGATCATAGCGCAAATTTGAAATATATCGATATATCGCCTAGCTCTGGTGACCCAACTGTGATGTTGTCAACTGACAACGATACATTACCAGCGCGAGAGCGACTAGAGATACGAAATTGGGCAGGTGAACAAGCTGAACCAATTAGACATTCTCTGGCTGAACGCAAATACGTCCTTGTTGATACTTTGGAAGGAACTTTCTGTACGCACGTCAGCCAGTTATGGGTTATGTCACCCGTTTTTTTTTGTTTTTTTTACAGATCTGCATGATTCGCGTAGGTCACATTTTCAGGTCGGAAAATCCGTAATTCTGGATTAATCCGGAAAAATCACATCCCTGATAAGTTTATCAAGCGACGAGAATACTTTTTGTGCGAAAAAACAAACAAAAATAACGTTTTTATTCGACTATTCCTTTTCTTTCTTGTTGGCCTGAAACGAGACCTCCATACGATTTCCACGACGCATGCGCGAGAACTGAACTGAAGTAGTGTAAGGAGATCGCAATTCTCGCGCATGCGTCGTGGAAGTCTAAGGAAGTCTCGTTTCAGGCCATCTTTTTAGTAAATTAAAAAGTAAATTTTTTAAAGTAAATCTTTTTTTTTTTTTTTTTTTGCTTTTTTTTTCTCAGAGCAAATAATCGCGCAAACAGTTTGCAGCACTAGTTTCTGTCTGATGTCCATATTCACGTGTTGTGTTCTTCTCTTCTTCGCTGGGTATTGGCGCACGTGCTGTTTCGCGTCATTTCCGGTTTGTTTTATCGTGCGATTTTTCGTGACAAATCGTTGTTTGTAGAAAAGATAGAATCGTTGAGTTGTTCAACTCGTGTAGTGCGTTACCTCCTCAACAGCTCAACAACTTGAACACTCCTGATTTCGCAGAGAGCAAGTCATGTAGTGTGAACCGCACAGTTCAGCCTGGCGCTTTAAAATCATGTACTGTAGTGTGAACTAGGCTTAAGACAACAGAAGCACAAGACATGATCACATGACAAAGGGGAGCACAAGAAGAAACTAGGAACATGACAATGAGCATGAATAAAAAAAAATAAAAGACATGAACACAAACAAAACACAAACCAAACCGTGACAGAACAACATATTTACAGCATTTAATCGGGGTTAACGATAATTTATCAATATACTATTTTGTTATACTATTTTAAATGTTTGCTCATAATAAATTAACTGAAGATAATTTATACAACATAAAATGTTAAAATATATATTAGTAGAATAGTAATAAATGCAAAGTATTACATTTATATAAAAGTATTGGTAATTTGTTCATGATACCATGCATTACTAATGCATTAGTCATTGTTAACAAAAGTACATAATGTAGACTGTTACCTAAGTAACTTCAAGAGATAAATACAGCTACAGCAAAATACACCAAGAGGCAGAGAAATGTGTTCATTCTGAAATGCATGCTGGGAACCCAAACACCAGTATGGTCCTTTGGATATCACACTATTACAGTTATTATATAAATAAAAACACGAGATGACTGTAATACAGACATATAATCACTGCAATTCTGTAAATCAGTTATTCCCTGTTCATTGTAAAGTCACAGTACACTATTTATGTGTATTTAACTGCAATATATATTGTAGAAGTACTATTGTAAAAAAGTATTGTACAAGTACAAGAACTAGTTTGAAATAAATACCCCAATTCATGTTTTAGTGTACTGTTACTGTAAACATATAACCGTGCAATCTAAACCTTGCAATAAAGGTGTAAATAAAAATAAAAGAGTGCACATTTCTAATAACTGGCTGAAGGAGTCATGCTGTATAATCAGTTAGCTGTCACGATGTTGGCAGCTAGTGTTTGTGGCAAACTGGACCTTCATTATCACAAGTATCAACGGAGGTGATATATCTAGAGCTAAACGAGGACTCTAGTTGACACACTGACACTAACGGCAATGAAAGCAGTTTCTTTAGTTGATGGGATGAAGGAAGAGCATGGGATGCTTGCTCACAAGCGCTCATAAGCTGATTGGACATAAGTGAAAGGTTGATTGGGTTCTTTCCAGTGCTTAGAAAAAAAGCCTTGCTAGTGCCAACAGGCAATGAAAAACTAGAAGTTCTGACATCCCTTTTAATGAAGAGCTTGGACAATCTTGTCCTAACCCACCTTAGAAGAACCAATCAGATAAAAGCATTCTGTCCCAGAACCATTTTGCCATGCACTTCATTCAGTGAGTAATCGAGCTGGCGTTCTGGATCAGCATGTTTAGGTGCTTAGAATCTGCTGAAATAGCATTGCTCCCTCAGCACAATGCAGAAAAGCAGAGATGGTCCTCACTGCAGAACACGAAATCCAAGGGGAGGAGTTGGATCCAGATCCAACTCCTCCAACCTTACATATACCTAAACCTACCCTGATCCCTAACCCCACCCCTAATCCTACTCATCTCCGTTCCCTGATCCCTAAACCCACCCCTAATCCTACCCGTCTCCGCTCCCTGATCCCTAACCCCACCCCTAATCCAATCACTTATTTAAACACTTGTTTAAACAGAACACACACCGCTGCCTTCAATCGTAATGCAACTGACAGTTCTACAAATTAAGCTTTTAAATAAAAGAGCGCCTTGCAAACATGATACCCACCCACAGGAAGCCTAATAAGGCTAGCTACCTGGTCGTAGCTAAAATGTATGTCCCACAACGTAAAGGCCTGTTCACACCGGGACGAACTTCGCGCACATTATTTGCCGACGTTTAACGCCACGTGACTAAACAACAGGGGACAATGTAAGTGTGCACACCGACACGTAAAACACCACGCGTAAAAGCGTCATTTTAAAAAAATAAAAAAAACGTCTTGGGCTCATTTTTTTAGTTTGATGCGCTGCGTCAAAAACTATCCGACCAATGAGATGGTAAAACACAACTTGGGGACGCTCAAACACAATACGGTCTTGTCGAGCACACATATGCAACGGCGAAGAAGATATACGCCAAGTAGCGTCGCAGTCTACATAGAAATAAGACGAGGAAGATTCAATCTTCAAGAGAAGAGATGAATTGCAAGATGAATGTAGAGCTGCTGTTCTCGTTGGTGCTAGAACATAAAGAACTATATGACAAACGCGACAGGGACTACAAACATCTTGATAAAAGAAAACTGATATGGAGTGGTATTGCAGAGCAAATTGGTGCCATATAATGTCAGGGAATGAATTTGCATGATCACTTGGCTCATCATCAGCGAAAATCGCTTGGGTGTGAACACAAAATGCATTGAAAAACACTGACGAATAACGCGCGCTGATATTCGTCCCGGTGTGTACGGGCCTTGAGGACTCCCTTCTGGGGAGTCTACTCCCCGAACTACTAAGGTCAATCACCCGAGGTAAGCTGGCCTACAGTGCCCTCGTTGGGGCTGCCTAGTCAATGAGGTCTGCTGAGGCCTACTACCTACCGGCACAGCCAAAAAGTAGTGAAGGTTAGAACTTTCTTCTCAAATGGTGCAAGGTAGGATAATACAGAACTGAAGTTAAGTACTCAGACCTACCCTGTAATACTACCACCTCACCCTGAGATTTAACAGGGTGCGAGCCCGCCAGTGGCTCTAGAGGTGACAGAATTCCGCCCAGCTTAGGGGAGTGGGGCTTGCTTGTAAGCCACCCACCTACAACCCAACGGTCGAGCAGTAGCTCCGCGAGGTTAGTGGAGCCTATTTTGGCGGCCCAAATACACATGCTAGTTCTGCATGGCGGGGTTTGGCAGACAAAACTCCGTCTCTTCGTGAGGCGAAAGACGGTCAACCCTGCTCAAGAAAAACCCATTGTACCGGGGAGGCCTTATTGAGGCCTAACCCAGGGTCTTTATAAATCATGCCTCTGCACCAAGCTGGGGTGCATTTCCCGTACAACTATGTAACTCGCTCCTTCACTACCATAGCACGATGCATCGTTGGAGAAATCAACTAGCTAGTCACGAGTGTTTGAAACCCATTGTCGCAAAGTATCGTTCAACCACGTTGGTTTCGCACATGGTGGAGTAATAACTACTTTAAATGAAACTGTTTGAGATCCAATTTACGCTAGATTTTTTTTTAATATAAATTACAGAGATGTCATCTGAGGACTAATTGTTCTCAGTTATTTTGCTTTATTACCAGACTCAATATTTGGCTCGTTCTTACATAGTAGAGCACATTCGCACATGTGCACTTTTCAAACACGGTACTTTAAATCTTTTGACAAACTAAGAGACATAATTACATTTGTGTGTATTCTAAATAAAAGGCACCGGTTGTACTGAATGTCAGCTTGCTTATTTTACTCAAGATAAGGATTTATTGAGTCCAAATGTCATGCAATATAGAAACTATGCCTCTAACCACAGGTCGAGAGCTGTCGTTCAAACCACACAACTTTGCGATGCTGTTTGCGAATGTTCGATGAAACGATTGTTTCGGGAAACACAGACTCTTTGAACTATGGCTAACGATGCTTTCGGGAAACGCACCCCTGCATTACTCTTTTCGGCCCAGAATGCAGAGAAGGGGGCGGGCCTTGGCCTAACGACTCCCATGGGAGGAGGCTGTCAGATAGGGATGCTAAAAACCTACATTCACAAAGGGAAGGGCCAGAGGCAGAAATACTTTAGCAGAACGCCTCCATTATCCCAATCATAGCCTAGGCCAGCTACAGAGACGGCCTTGGTTATGGCCAGCCTGTAAGCATAGATCTACCTGAGGGCTCGGAGGAGCTTTTTTTTTATACGAGGGCCAGCAGAATGGCTCAGCCTATACTGAAATCCCAAACAGAGCTCGGGAAAAAATGGATGGCTCATCTGAGCAGGTGGTTTAAGCCCAGGGAGAATGCACTCTTATCGCAAGCAATTTTTCCCCCAATAAGCAGCCATGGCAGATGCAGCCTGCCCACGGTGCGTTCCATAACACCAACCATGCTCAGCATATTCTGACTAAGTTCTTTTTTATAGAAAACTTTTTATAAAAGGGAATGCCCGAGGCATTCCCCCTTAGCATCAATCGATGCAGTGCGAGTTCTCTTTCCAAAGGGAACTACAGCCGACTGTCAACTAGCATGCATGTTCTGCGCCTACGTGTAAATGAGACTGAAACTGTCTATTCCTGCAGATATATACATCTATATTCATCAATCAAAAAGGGAAGCCGACACTGCCGGCTGCAGATACACAAACCATAAAAAAGTAGTCCATTTACTGTTTTGAATATCAATCCTGCTGATCACTATCTTCACTCCACTCCTCTCATGTTAATATTAAAGGGATAGTTCACTTTGAAATTCATTTTTGGTATGTTTTACCTTACGTCAAGGGCATCCAAGATGTAGGAGTCTTGGTTTCCACAGTAGTTTCAATTTTGATATTTTTAGGCCAAACCGTTCTTGTCTGTCTGTCATTTAATGCAGGTCTGGACGGTTTGGCCTAAAAATATCAAAATTGAAAAAACTGTGGAAACAAAGACACCTACATCTTGGATGCCCTTGAGGTAAGCTAAAACATACCAACAATGAATTTCAAAGTGAACTATCCCTTTAAAATATTCACATATTTTAATACACACCAAAAAGTATTCTCGTCGCTTGATAAACATAAGGTTGAGCCACTGTAGTCTAATTTAGGACTAGGGAACTGTAGGGGACTTTAGGACTGTAGGACTATTTTAACGATGTCTTTACTAACTTTCTGGGCCGCCAGATGCAATTACCAAACAGGAGGAGTGATCCAGCTCTCAGATTTAATAAAAATCGTATTTTAAATATTGTAAAATATATATAAAAAAATTATATAATATATAAAAAATATCGTAATTTGTGTTCAAAAAACGATAGTTTTACGAAGTTGTAACAACATGACGGTGAGTAATTACTGACAGAATTTTCATTTTGGGTGAACTATCCCTTTAAACTACAGAAATTACACACTTCTCCTTTAATTATATCATTTTTTTTTTTTAACCTTTATTTAACCAGGTTTGTCTCATTGAGATATAACATCTCTTTTTCAAGAGAGACCTGGCCAAGATAGCAGAACAAATTTGATTACACAATCACAAAACAAACACAATCGTAAAACAAACACAAAAGAGGCAAAGACAAATCATGTATGTATCAATTTAAAATAAAAGTGTCATTAATTAAAACATTTGCACGTGTGGATGGATTCATGTTCTATAGTTTTAACATAACCTTTAAAATCATTTAAGGGAATTATCATGGTGTCATTAGGTACAATTTTTACATTTTAAATTGATGAATACCTATATGGACAAGCAATCTAGATATAAACTGTAATAGGGTTGGATTTAGTTTTCTTTTTATGCACATTTTGCTTCTAGATAATATTTATTCTTTAAACATTTGTACCAGCTATAAATTCTAATGACTTATGTTACTTGTCTCATCACCACTGTTTTTCATCATCTTTCTTTCAACAAAAGAACCTCATAACAGAACAATGCATTGATTTTTATTCTCTGTAGCTGTCCAGAGAAATGCAATAATATTGACTCAAATGTCTCTCCAGTGAAAGCTTGGTGGATGTGTGGATGCTCAGTGAAGCACTAATATTTAATCCCAGTTTATTCGGGTGTTCCAAGCCAGAAATGGCTGACTGGCTTGTTAAGGTTGTCACTGACTTTCCCTCCTCATTATTTCACAAAACCTTTTTGTGGACTAACAAGATTTTGGAATGGTGACAAAGAAGTTCAGATAATTGTTAAAATAAAGCCATACCTGAGTCAGAGCTGGCAGACGCCACTGGCATTTTCGATTTCGTTTGTGTCTTTCTGCGTATCAAATTGGTCCAACTAAAGAGGGACAGAGAGAGTTTCTGCATGAAAATCAAATTCATCACATGGTCAGTCCAAGTATTTACCCCAAATCCCCCCTCTCAGCACAGAGCTAAAGAGTAACGTTAGTAACGTAATGTATTCCAATTACTTTTAGATTACTTTTGACCTAACATGTTTATCTCATAGATTTTAATAAGATTATTCTGTACCTTGATGTAAAATACAAAGAGAAAAAAAAAATCCATTCTTTATCATCAGCAACATGAGGCCATAAATTACAGGGTTTCCAAAACATAACTGCAATGAGTTTGTGAGATGATGAAAATGGAATGAATTTAATCATAAAATGTGAATTTAAATAAAGAAGAAAAATAGATACTTTAAAAATAAAAACAATACTTGGACTCTAAAATCTCTCTAAAAAAAATTACTTTTTTTTACCAGCATACCAGTGCGACCATTAAATTAGAGAACACATGAGCATGCACATGTGTTGTCAAGTTATTTAAATATTAACTTAAAATCTTCAAGTAAATGTTTTAGGTAAAATTTTAAATAATGTTAATAATATTTTAATCATGCCATCCATAAAAAGTGACTAATCTGATAAACTAATCTCTTTTTTTATTCATCCAATTTACAGGTAAGCAAACAAACACTTTTCCAAGACTTTCTACATTTGATATAAACAGAAATTATTGCAACATTTAGGCATTTTTTTCTTTCCTGAGAAGGAATCACGTTACACTATCCTAGTGGGAAAATAAAAATGTGTGAAGACATAGGCAAATTTGACAACTCTTTCACGCTGCACACATGGATACATTACACACACAGCTAAACGGCACTTTATTACGGGGAGTTTAAAGGCGCTATCTCACGGTGTGACACATCTACTACACACGCACCATGTTAAAAATAGCTCTCACTGAAGCTGTAAACTCTGACTGTGCACCTCAGCAAGACTTTGCATAACCCAGCTGAATGTGCATGTGTGAGAGAGATTGTGTCAGTGTGTGTGTATTACGCTCCAGTGCTCTTAAACATTCTCCTTAGCTTAATGTCAAAATCAAACTCTTAGCACAGAAACACAGAAGTGATTGAGCATGGAGAACTGCTAACATTGTAATACAGGGTTTCTAAAGACTTAGCAGAGTGTAATTAATGATAACATATCAAAACATAAATTAAGAAGTTTCCCTTCTGTTCACAACAAGACAAAGAAGATGATCCTCAACAGCAAAATCAGTGTAACTCCCCACATACAGTTAACAAAATAGAACAATACTAAACATCTTATTTATTCAAAACCACTCATAATCCAATTTTTGAATCCATTTAATCCTGCTTCAGTGACAGGAATAAATACCTTCAGAGTTTAAAGTATTTTCCTCATTTATATAGCGCTTTTAACAATGTAGATTGTTTCCAAGCAGCTTTATGCTCAACAGCTTTATGAATATATATACATATATATATATATATATATATATATATATATATATAACTCATTGATCAATATGCTTGCGTAGGAGTCATACTTTCAGGCTCTTTCATGTGCAAGTGTCTGTGTGTCTGTGTTTCATGTCAAGTGTGTGTTAACCCTATACCCTACATACAGTTAGGGTGATATACATGACTTAAAATGTGATATTGTAATAGCAATTGTGATATTGTAATAGCAATATATATATAATAGCAATTATAGCAATATTATCTTATTGTTTTAGCACAATTATGATGGCAAGCATTAAAAGATTTACCTCAGAACAAGCTATGGAACAATTACTGGAAAGTGACGCGGAGAAATCCGAATCTAATAGCTTTTCCACAGATGATGAAATATTTTACTTTTGATTGAACATTTACAAATGTCTGTCAAGCAAAGGGTTTGAACAATATATTTTTTGTTCAAAAACTGTTCACTATTGATGTGTGAGGTGTGATTTTCAGTAATAAATGACAAAAATAATGTTTTTAAATTCTCTAGTTAATTGTACATTTATTGTACATGTTTCACTCATACTTCCTGTATAAACACATTAAATGCTAGCTTGGGGTCTTCTGAATCCATAGATACCAAACACATGGTGTTCCATCTCCATTACAGATATAGTTTATAAAAATGGTTTATAAAAATGCCAAATGTAAAAATAGAAAAAACTGACCAAAAAGGGCTTAGTCCCCAGAGGGTGAAGCTCAGTGTAAGAACACAAATGTAACAAACAAATGTTCAAAAAAGGAACAAATCCAAAAATAGCCCCTTTCCGCTCCCTCAAATTGGGCTTCTCATTACTTTACATGGGAGAATGGTAGTAACCAAGACAACCATAAGCTCCCCTCGCACACACAGCGTCTATTTATTCTTTTTCTCCTTTGTACTGGTTCAACACGGAAATGACAGAGACTACATTAGATAGCAATTACAATCTACAAGTAGTGGTGTAGTACTTATGAGCAAAGGATGTGGGTATGTTCACAAATAAATAAGTTGCTAGTTACTATAAACTATTAAAAAAACTATAAAATACTATAAAAACATAAAAAGCTATTGACAATTTAACACAACCTCAAATACGATTCATAAAATGGTTAGTACTAAAAAAAATATTAAAGACACAAAACTTCTTAAAAAATGTTGTTTATTAAAATAACTATGAAATCAAAATGTACTATTTTATTTTTTACATACAATAATTTAACTATTACTACTACTATTATAATTTTTTAAGGAATATTTATTAATTATTTTTTGTGCACATAATTATTATTTTTAATTAATGTGCTCTGATAAACTATAATCAAAATTACTTGTAAATTTATATTTTTTTTAAAAAAAATACTACGAAGCCCCTAAAGGGACGTTTGAAAAATAAAAATACACAAACTTTCTGCATGCTCACGAGATATTTTTCTCAGGAGCATATGAAAGTCTGTATATATTTATTTTTGCAAAGGTTCCTTTAGTAAAATACATCTCCTTGCAGCAACATCTCTTCTCTGATGAAATGTTTACTGGTGTGAGGGTGGGACAACCTGTCACTCATATGAGATCACACCAGCAAATGACAACGGTCCAACAATCGTTCATGCGATCCATTCCTGATGAACAAAATGAAGTACCGCCCAGCATTTTTTCTTCTTTTTCTTAAAGAGGCCAGCCCGAACTCAAGGCATGACTCGCTGACTAAAAATCCCTGCAGGTCCCCCACCTTCTAAGGGGCTGTTTACACCTGGCCACTTCATGCGTTTTCTCAGATCGGATAGCTATCTGATTTATCAAAATTATTCCATTTACACCTGGTCACATAAATGTGTTTTTGCAAAACGGGTATAAATCCGATCTTCAATTCCCGCGCTATATGCGGATTTAATGAAGTGCACGTCACCGAAAGCAACAGATATGAGTTGCATTTTATTGATCATCGGCTAATTTCAAAATCAGCAAAGACTGTGATAAGAGAGAGCGGCAACAGAACTGGTAAGATCATTTCGTTTCTTTACTTTTAATGAAGATGGTAGTGACTTACTTTCACTTTGATTTGCGGCGCGTTGGCTTGATAGGCGCTCAGCTGCTCATCTGAGGTGATGCGGGTCGCAGTAGTGTCGTCATATCTGACTAAAATAGCATGACATATAGCCTGTAACACACTCTCACGTGTTTATTTTTTAGCATTTTTGGGAGTAGTAGCATTTACATATGTAGTTTCAAGAACAAAATGCACACCTGTCCAGTTTCGTCTGGAATGCGGCCCAGACCACCTCCTGAAGTGGTTTGAGCGATCGGATTCAAATCCGTCTCGAATGCGTTTCGGGGGCATTTACACCTGGTCTTTTCATGATCGGATAGCTATCCGATCACAGAAAACGCATGAAGTGGCCAGGTGTAAACGGCCCCTAAAAGGAAGCAAGTGCGATCAGGAGCACTGTCTTTAGAGACAGGACCTAAGCTCAATCGACTCCGGCGGCTTAAAGGGAGCATTCTGCAGACCGTAAAGGACCACAGAGAGATGACAATGAGAGGCAGCCTGGGAGGATTTAGCCTTCTCGCGCCTCTCAGGAACCCGATGATCAGGTCGTGCTAACCCAGTGACTTGGGATGTGGGTGCCATATGGTGCCCCGTCCCTAAGAAAGCAAGTCCTTCCTCAGGGGAATCCGCCAGGGAGGGGCTGTCGTAAAGACCATCAGGTTCCAAAACCAGGTACGTGTATTTGCATAAATGTGCCAAAGTGTCTGTACTGAGGGCTGCCTCATCAGTGAATAAAAGAGCGGGAGGTGGGAGGACTCCTGGAAGGCAAACAGGTTGGCCTGTGCGTCCCTAAATCGAATCCAGATCAGCTGGACCACCTGGTGATGGAGTCTCATTCTCCTGGAAGAGTGAGCCTTCGTGAAGGAACATCGGCCGCACAATTGAGCTCATCTAGAATGCAAATGGCAGCGAGCGACCTGAGCCACTGCTGACTCCAGATGAGATGGTGGGCAAGGTGTGACATGCGACGTGATTGTACCTCGCCTTGGTGGTTAATGTAAGTAACCATCAGCAATTGGTTTGCCACTAAATTCGAGGTTCCGTCCATTAGCCCCAAGCTGCATGCCCATTGCACATAGCATCCCAGCCTGTTCTGGAGGCATCTGTTGTAACAACAACATGCCTAGACACTTGTTATTGACCTTTATTTAACCCTGCAAGTCACTTAAGAACAAGTTCTTACAATTTGTAAGAACACCCTGACACCCCAACACCCTGACACTCCGGCCCATAGAAACAAGGTCAGGGAAATCTGCCAGGGAGGGACTGTCGCAAGCATCAAGAGGTCCAAGGTCTGACCAAGGGCTGAATGTTCGGTGACAGATCGGTGTGGTCACATAGTGTGCCGTGACACCATGCCCACACTCGTTGTTGAGACGTGCAGTCATATTGACCAAGTCCAACATAACATGCTCAGCACAGGGTAGAGCTTGCTCTTCTCCCAGTAGACCCAAAGCCACACTGGGTCCCCCACAAGAAAGACACGCAACATCATCTGGCAGCTTGGCGGCACATGGCACACTAGAGGAGCAGAAGTATCCCACTGTAACCTTTAGGTCTCCCAGCGTGTTAACTATGCCAGAGTTAATTATTGTTGGTGAAGGCAGAGCAGCATTTATAATTTCTCATTATATGATGAACCCCAATGCACAACAGCTTTTTATTGTGAATTTAATCACGACTGTAGTGCAGGATTTGAACAAAACCATAAAGGCCTGTTCACACCGGGACGAATTTCACGTGCGTTATTCGCCGACGTTTAACGCCTCGTGACTAAACAAAGTGCTCACAACGACGCGTAAAACGTCATTTAAAAAAATGCCTCAAGTTCGTTTTTTTAGTTTGAAGCGCTGCTACAAAAACTATCCGACCAATGAGATTGCCGCTTTTTCTCAAGTGTTTGGGGCTTCTGAAGTTACCGTCAAACACAACTTGGGGGCGCTCAAACACAAAACGGTCTTGCCGAGCACACATATGCAACGGCGAAGAAGATATAAGCCAGGTAGCGTCGCCGTCTACACAGCCAGGAAGAAATAAGACGTGGAAGATGCAAGGCAAGATGAATGTAGAGCTGCTGTTCTTGTTGGTGAACATAACTATATGACAAACGTGACAGGGACTACAAACATCTTGATAAAAGAAAACTGATATGGAGTGGTATTGCAGAGCAAATTGGCGCCATCTAATGTCAGGGAATGAATTTGCATGTTCACTCAGCTCATCGTCAGTGAAAATGGCTTGGGTGTGAACACAGAAAACGCGTTGAAAAACGCTGACGAATAACGCGCGCTGATATTCATCCCGGTGTGTACGGGCCTTAATAAAGTTCAATTTCAGTAACTCATCCTGCATCATTTCTACTATGGACATCAGAGCCGGACAGTATCGAAGTATATAAGTACAATTTTTTTAAGTACAATAAACTTGGATGTTTAAATCATTTCAGATGTTTTGCAACGCAACCTCAGTCTGAACAGTCATATCGGAATTAATGTGGCTTTAATGTGGAAGTTATCAAGACAGTTGCGAAAGTTAGTCAATGGAAGGACTGGGATGTGTCAAAGCTTATAAGTATTACAGTGACAGCTCTATGCAAGAAAAATACGAGGGCTCGTATCATAAACATTTAAAAACTCT
The DNA here is from genome assembly GCF_988280905.1 of Pimephales promelas. Lineage (NCBI taxonomy): Eukaryota > Metazoa > Chordata > Actinopteri > Cypriniformes > Leuciscidae > Pimephales > Pimephales promelas. Next base: position 5,025,551 of record NC_142785.1, on the reverse strand, counting down.
TTTTTTTATATTGTCTGTGCATAAATTTGCTAGCTTCGGAGGAAGATCACACTATAAATAAACACGCAATCACTTGATGTGTGACGTCATTTTTTATCCTTTTGTGCATGCGGGTCAGTCCAGGACCATGATCTGTTCACACTAGAATCTGACATTGACCACATTTGAAAAAATAAAAAAAAAACAAAGTAAACAGCTATACAAAAAAAAAAATCAGATCTGAGCAATAAATCGGAATTCAGCACTAAGCTTCATGTTTTGCCTGACTTTATTGACTTATACTGAAGAAGGGACTTCAAATATCTTGAGACCAGAATTCCCTGGCCCCTGTTTCCACCTGACACATTTGGAACATGTTAATAACAGGTGCAAACAGCAAGGAGTCACGGCCATCCACTTGTGAGTTTGCACAAACAAACCACTCACAGTTTCCTCAGCAAAAATATTTTTTTACTAGATATCAGTACTTCTGAACTACGCAAATACAGCCGTTTTAAACACTCACACTTACACACATAAGCTCAATTACCAAAGGCAGTGAGGGCAGCATATGACAGTGGGAGGTCAGCACTAACAGTACTGTATAGCATTAACTCTCCGGCTGCGCAGCTGCAGCAACGGTTGCCTGGCAACACATGAAATCCCAAGAGCCTCTACTGTAGGGTATTTGAATGGAGCAAAAGAGCTGGAAAATTGGAGAGTAAATCTTGAGCTGTTCTGTGTTTAGGCATGTCATTTAGAAATGTTAATTGATTATCTTTATTATGAGATTAGGATGTACATTATTCAAGTAACTGGCTGGCTGGTTTTTTAAGTTTCAGGACAATCTGTGGTCAGCTTGTCTTTGTGTGTCTACACACTGATCATTTAATAAGCACATTTGCCTCTTTGGCAGCTGATGTGTCACCTGGTGTACAATAATGAGCCAAACAAGTGCCTGAAAATGGCACGTTGGTGTCTCACGGTATATATTATTCAGTCGAGGACATTTAAATTAAGCTACCTTATGGCCAATAACAATATTAAAATCAAAACAAAATCAATCAAATATGTTAGAGACCTTCTAAGTCATATACCCCGTCTTGCAGCGTCACTTGTTTTGTTTTTTTCAGTGCACTGACTACATCACCGGTTTTCATGGAAACCGTCCCTGGCGCTGCACACGTGGGTAAAGCTGTCACACACAGAGTGGAACAGAAGCAGAGAGGTCATGTCATGTTTATGAATGAGACTAAGAAAAGAATGTAGGAGTTGGAGAGGTGTCGCCTTTCCCACACAAGCCAGCAAACTCATGTGAAAAGAACAGACCAAAAAAACTTCAATAATAATAGAAATATGGTAATAGGAATTTAAAAATAAAATATTAAAAATAAAAAATAAAAAATTATAATTACAAAATAGCCCAAATAACCTTGACAGATGTCTCACAACCATAATAAGAAGGAAGAATATATATATATATATATATATATATATATATATATATATATATATATATATATATATATATACTGTATATAATAAAAATTATTTGTTTGAAATTAATAATATTAATAATAATTACTATATTTACAGAGGGGAAATAAACTCTGGCCTGAGCATCATGCAGATGTTGTTTTCGCTCATATACATGTAAGTATATCCATTATAATCAGAATAATTATAATCTTTTCCTTGTGATTTATTGAGTGGAACAACTAAAATATCTAATAAAAGCATTGTGATAAAATGAATCTAGCAAAGTCTTCATCATGGATGACGTCATTGTAAATTAGGCAATCCGAACTGTTAATTAGCCTAACTGTAATAAAAATAAAAAAAATGATGGTGATCTATTTAAAAAATGCATGGTTTTCATTTTAAATACAGCCTGAACACATTTAGTTATGTAGTATGTACAGTGCTGCCATCAGATGTAAAACATGGTGCGATTATAGCTATGTTCAATGACTAATTTCCATTATCCCGTGTTATTTTACATGATAGCCTCTCCAAAGAATCCCATATTCCCATTAAACCAGATGCCCAGAATAGGCAATGTAATACCATTGTATTGTTTGCGCGAGTAACACTGACATTAGTGAAAAATACTCAAGTTCAGATCAAACTTGTTTATCGCGTCGCGTCCGTCGCTCGCTGGGCAGAAATGAGCTGAATTTCACTATCTGTCATGAACGCCTTTGACTCACCTGTAATGTCAAACGTGAGGTGAAATAAACCAGCAGTGCACGTCTTTCACTTTTTGCAGACGGCGGTCATGATGTTGGTCGCCGAATTAACGCGTATAATCCATCTGCTTTCGAATCATTAAGAATTTCGCGTCTTATTTACCTCACACACCTGATAACACAGCAACCAGTGAGTCTCACGGACAGCAATATTATCACGCGACACGAACACTTTAAACTAGATTGTCTGCTCAGTCAAGCTCTTGTCACCTGATTACTAAACGAAGATTTAAACAATCTGTGTAACTGCTTTACATCACGTATCTGACCGGCGGCGATGCGCTTTTGTTTTATTGAGATGCTGTGCGTCTTAAAGGGGCAACACACTCCACGCCTCTCTGCGGAGCTACATCACCCCCCTCGACATCGAATTAAATCACTCAAACCTTTACAGTTTTAAGAACAATTCACCTAATACCGCAGCCTCTCTGTCTATTAAATTATTTATAGTTTCTATTAATTAAAACTATCGACTAATACACTAAAGGCTACCATCAGTTTGCTGGTTGTTTCTCCAAAATATCCTGAAAATATACTGAATCAGGCACTTTAAAATAAAAAAAGTGGTATTACCATGCTACATGTCCAAAAATATGGTAATAATATGGACTATTCATGGTATTTCATTCTCACTTTTAAGGCAAATATAAATAATTAAATTGATTAATTTCAATATTTTTATTTCAGGTTTTTTTTTACATAGCCTACCATATGTCCCGTACGTTTGTGTTCAATGTGAATATTTGTGGTATTTGTTATTTACCTTAAATAATAAAAAAACAAAACTTCTAAACATGAAACAATGATACTGGCAAATGTTCAAAACAGAAATATTGTTGAGCTCCTCCATCTAGTGGTGTGCAGATGTCCTATTTCAGACACTGTATTTGTTTAAGAAAAGGTCAATGAATAAATTCGTGTAAATGCATGAATAAAGTTAGGAATCAAACTTTTAACATTCAGTTATTTTTTATTATTGTCAATTTTGTCAGTGAATAATAAATTATTTACAATTGTCTTTCACAAAGCGTAAATTAAATCATAGAAAGAGAAAAGAAAAAGAGGCTGATAGACATGTACAGATCATGAGGTGTTTTTGGAGCCTCGTTTTGATGAGAGTTTGGCTCATGCTGGTTTCTGCTTTGTTATTTATTATCATAGAGATCATGGATGGATGAAGAAAACCACGGCACCAGCCACAGAGGACGAGAGAGAAGGCGCATCACCATAACAAGTCTTCCATGCTGCACAAAAACAAAATCCTTCATTTTCACATCTCCACAACTGGTTTGTCTGAATATCTCTGTGACTGTGATTAAATATAACATGCAGTAATAACCAAGACAGCGACATAGTGTCTGCCCAGATCCAGCCCACATTTGGCACGCTTAGAAAATACATGTGGGCCGGATCTGGGCCGACACTTATGTCGCTGAAGCATATATGACAAAGCCCTCACTGCTCACCGGGGCCGGACGTCCCGTTCGTCTTCACCAAACAGCAGTTCGACCACAGCGTCCTCAGGGGTGGAGCGCTTCCCGTATCTGAAGAATGAAAAGCAAGATGTAAGAGAATGAATTAGGATTTGAGCTCTCATTCAAGTCTGAAGCACAAGTTACACTGTGATAAACTGTATGATGAATAAGTTGAAAAAATAACCCTGTGAAAACCGGTAAACTACTGGCAACTGTGGTTGCCAGAATCATACCGTAACTATACAGTGTGTTACCGTTTTTGTGTTAGAGCATATATAGCTGTTAAATGAAAGTTTAATACTGTAGCTGACAATTTAGCTGTTAATTAAAAAAAAAAGTAACACACCGTATTTTTACAGTATGATGCTGGCAACCACAGCTGCCAGTAGTTTACAGTTTTTTTTTCCAGGATTATTTTTCCAGATAAGTTAAGCAATTTTCAAATTTTAAAGTTACATTAGATTCGACTAAGTCAGTTTAATGCAATTTAAGTTGAAATGATTTAAACATCCAAGTTGATTGTACTTAAAAAAAATTATGGCAGCAACTTTTGTCTACAGTGTATGTGCAATTGTGTTCAAATTCCAAGAACCTAATAATTGTGAGCAACAACAGAGATGAACAAACAAGCACCAAAAAGGATTACAATCCAACTTCCTGATTTAACTGAAGATAAATGATCAATTCAGAGAAATAAGGAAATCAACAAGAAACAGAACCAAAATAACACATGAACGTCATGTTAACGTAATTGTGGCCTTTTAAGGTTATTCGCGTTGCAGAAAATATCAGGGTAGACCTCTAGCATGCATCATCAGAGACGTTACCAGACATGTTAATCCCACTTAATAACAATCTATCTTAGCGCAAAGCACAATAATGAGGGGTTTCGTTCAGGTTGAATGATATCTGGCAACTCAGCCCACCCCTCGCACATATGTGAGTGTTCAGATAAAAACATAGCAACGCACAATTTAGTAAAACCATGAACACACACACACACACACAAAAGAGGTTTTGTTTAAACTGTAAAATAGATTTGGTTTATGAACCCTCTTGCATTGCTAAGTGGGTCTGGATTCAAATCAATTCAATTCATTTGTTTAGTTCTTTCCTTGGAGATATAAATATCATTTCATCACTGTAATAAAATATTTTCATGATTTATAAATCACAACTTTTGTCAAATCAACTTAAATAATTTACAGTATAGTTCAGCTAACATATTTATGAGTTTCTGATCAATTAAATCAATTTCCTTTATTGTATTAACTCAATTTTCCATTTTTCCATTTTTTTTTCAGTGATCAAGTTAAACTTTATGAAATGGGAACAACTACCCTTTTTTTAAGTAAAGAAACTGTGTTTTTTTTAATGGTTTTACTTTTTAGCTTAGAAAATCTGGTAAATTATATAAAAAAAATTATTTTCTTTTTCTTTTTTTACTGTGGCAGAAATATGAAAACAATATTTAGGGCTTTATATCAAAGTACTATATTCTCAATATTTAATACCATAACTGTACCTGTATATACTGTTTGTAAAATTGTATAAAGGCTTGAGTAACCCATTGACTGGAAAATGCTGTGGTGTGAAAAAATACACAGTAAATGACATCATTATGATGAGAGCAAGGATTCCATTAATGTAGGCATCATCTCCATTATCATCTGAAAATCTTTGTTGGGCCATTAGCTGTTTTTTCCACAGAGTCATATTTCAAGAATCCTCTGATCTTACTCAGCTTGGGTTGCATCCGTACATCATGAACAACGAACGGAAAAATCAAATCTGTATAAATTGTTTGTAAAATAATTCTTAAACATTGTTGCATTCAGTCCAGTGTTTCCATTTAGATGCATTTCAAACAATTTAAACAGAACTTTCACGAATTACAGCTGTCTCTAAGACAATAGACGTTGCAATTGTAACACTTAAATTTCCAATAATAAGAAATGAACAAACATTAATGTTAATTTATAAAAATAGGCCCATTGTTCGATGTTAAACGATGTTCATTCATTCACTAATGTTAATTTCAAATGTACATTTTAGTATATGCAGACTTTAGAATAAAATCAGTTAATGATGACTAATGTAATAATCATGTTAAATTAAACACTGTTACCAAATGTTTCAAATATATGAAATAAAATGTTTCATTTAGTTGTAAAATTCTGCAAATATCATGTTCTGACCATTATTAAGGAAAGTTATTGTTAACTGTTACTAATAACTAATCAGTGCTAATATTAGCACCTAATCCTGATTCATCTGTTTAAATCTGCACATTTAACATAGTTAATATTAATTAACAATCAGCAAAACATGAATTGCAGTGGGCTATTTATTAATATTTCTTAACAAAACGTTCATGTTAGTTTCGCTCCATTAAGTAATATTAACAGACAATGTTTAATTTGAATAATTTATTAGTAAATGTAGAAAACTGAGATTATGTATTTATCAGTATAACGATAAGCAGGTGATGCACAGGTAACGGTAGCCGTACCTCTGTCGTGTGATGAGGTTGATGTAGTGTCTTAGAGCCGTGTGGTACTTGGCCATCTCCTCTGGACCCACATCTCCCGCTGGAGGTTCAGGTTTGGGCGGGTAAGCTTCGGCCAGGCTGCTGAGACACGCGATGACACACAGCACAAGAGCCAGCGGCACAGTCCAGGATCTCAGCGCTCTTGCCATCTGATGGACAGAGAGAAAACCTTTGGGAGTCCAGAGCAATTCCACAGAACATTTAAACATTTCTAGTCGATTTTCAACTCTTTGTCAAGATGTGTTTTGTCACAGAGCTATCCATGGCCCTGATTCTGTTGCCGCTATCTCAAAGTTATCATCGACTGAAGAGTCAAAGAAGCAAAATGATACTTACTCTGCAATAGATGTCCAGGCCTAGAAGGGTTGTGTAGAGCTGATGTTGATTGTTGGCGTTGATCTGCTCCTCTCTCACCAGACCATGATGCCTTTATAGCTCAAGAGACCCCAGAGGGAGGTCCAAACCCCACCCAGCACTTACACACAACCAGTGTTAATAATGAACTAATGAGTCATTGGCTCAGGCCATCCAACCCTGTGATCTCAATATCTATGAGAACATTAACAGCTGGATAATACTAGAGATAACTTACATTTTGGTTCTGATATTATAACTTCTCAGCCGTATATTTAATACAGCTTGTTTCCGCCACAGAATGAAAAAGGTAATTGAGACTTTTCATCTCACAATTCTGACTTTCTCGCAGTTGCGACTTGTGAGAAATAAACTTGCAATTGCGAGTTATAATGTCTGAAATGCGAGATAAATTGCAAGAAAAAAAAGTCGCTTTTACTTTTTATTCCATGGGGGAGCAAGCTTCCATAATTTCATGCTGTTACAAGAGCAATTAAGTATATATTGTGAATATTAAAATGTGTTAAGCACAATGTTCACAATACAGCACGGCCTCAGGTGCCTTATTGTCATTATTGTTGCTGCATAACAAAAATATAAAAGGCATAGATTTTTATTAAAAAGCTATTTTATTAAGAAAAATCATTTGGCATTCTCTCACCGGAATACATATTCCCTCCCTGACATGTAAACCAAGGATAATAGTTGCGTCGATGGGTTCTGCGCAGTTATGCATTTCGAAAGCCAAAGGAATACTTAACTTCAGAAGGAAAATTCTATCATCATTTACTCACCCTCAAGTTGTTTCAAACCTGTATGATTTTTTTCTTCTTCTGCTGGACACAAAAGAAGATATTTTGAAGAATGTCGGTAACCAAACAGTTGATGGACCCCATTGACTTCAATAGCATTTTTTCCCAACTATGGAAGTCAATGGGGTCCATCAACTGTTTGGTTACCGACATTCTTCAAAATATCTTCTTTTGTGTTCAGCAGAAGAAAGAAATTCATACAGGTTTGAAATAAGTAGAGGGTGAGTAAATGATGACAGAATTGTCATTTTGAATTAAACTATTCCTTGAATAGATTGGATCAACCGTGTTTGTGTTTGTCCATACACACAACTAGTGCCCATCAGTTGAATTTTACAATAATGTAGGCCTAATTTGCAAGGGAAACAAAAACAGTTTGAATTTAGTTGTTTAAGGGTATTCGTAGAAATTCATTTAACTTCTTATTAATCATTGGTGAGGGTTTATTGTTATTATACTGTCATTTTATCAATCTGACTGGGACTTACACCCCTGATGTGGTAAAATCACCATACAGCTTATGGACCTTTTTTCATTCTACATGACATTTTTGCGAATGAAAATGGGGCTTTGATGACCAGTGGCGGTTCTACTTTGAATTACACCCAGGGCGAGACACCCTTCGAGCGCCATTGCCAATAAATGAATCGAAATGATAAAAAATAGAAAAACTTCACGGCACAGAGGATTTTTTTTAACTGCTCGTGCCGCCCCGCATGTGACATGAAGAAATGCCGCCCCGGGCGACTGCCCGGTTCGCCCGTGCCTAGAACCGCTACTGTTGATGACCTTACTGTCTTAATTTCCTAAAATAATATCTAATTTGAATAAAGACCTGTAATTTTTTGTCATTAGGACATTTTTCTGATGTGTTGTCATTGTTGTGTCAGAGGAATGATTAACACACAGGAAGCCTACACTGTAAAAAAATATTGTTGGTTTAACTTAAAAAAGTAAGTAACTGGGTTGCCTTAAAATGTTAAGTTGATTGAACTGGAAAAAGTGAGTTAATACAATGAAGTAGATTAATTTAACCACCAGAAACTCAAAATAATAAGTTATCTGAACTAAATAAATTATTTAAGTTGATTTGACAAAAGAAAAAATGTTGTGATTACTACACTGTAAAAGATATTGTTGGTTTAACTTAAAAAAGTAAGTAACCTGGGTTGCCATAAAATTTTAAGTTGATTGAACTGGAAAAAGTGAGTTAATACAATGAAGAGATTAATTTAACCTTCAGAAACTCAAAATAATCAGTTATCTCAACTAAATAAACTATTATAAAGTTGATTTGACAAAAGAAAATATGTTGTGATAACTAATCTTGAAAATATTTTTTACAGTATATATAAGAGCCATATATATAAGAGCCATTCCACCGAAAGGGTGACATTTCTGTCCCCAGGACATTTTATGTATAAAATTGCATGAAAAATAACTCTAAAATACATTTTATTATTAAGCAAAATGTCATGCACATTAAGCAAAAACATATAATTAAAAACATGAATAAAAACGACACAGAACACTAAAAAATAGCATTTTCTTCATGTCCCAACTCTCTATCTCTAAACTTTACAATGAAATATTATGATTAAAATCCTTCAGAAATCAGATTTTTCTTGCATTGTTGTGTGACTTTATATCCAAACTGCTTTAAAATGAAAGAAGAAAAAACATTTGATCTAATATTTTAGATAAAATACACATTTTAGTCATGTCCCAGGGTTTTCACTCAGTCCTGTTAGACTATTACATCCTCTCTCTGAAAAACGTAGAATATTCCACAAGACACATTTTCAACAGGAAGTTGCATCATATGGATCTCCTGAAGGAAATGGGGTGACTAAGTCACTCTTCTCATTTTCATTTCTGTTTATTTGATGAAATTGTAACTATGAATGAGAAGGTCGATCTCAACATACAGTTCTGTTACCTAAACTTTTTCTTAGATTTAATTTTTTTATTTTAAATAAAGTGTCCTCAGCTCAGTGTCCTCACGCTATTAGCATCAATGCTATGTGGCCATATGCCATAAATTTGATAACTTTTTGCTTAAAAACTCAATCCTGTTCAGTCCTGTTACTTTTTTCTTTTTCTAAAAAAAGTAAAATTAAACCACTATTTTATCAGTTTCTTTTATAGTTTCTGCAGTTTCCACTATAGTTTATCAGTTGTTTGGCCCATAATTTATACAATTATTTAATTAATTCATTCTAATATATATATATATATATATATATATATATATATATATATATATGATTAGCTTGAGGCTTTGGTCTTTAAAATGAAAAAGTGCCTTTTGAGCTTTAATAGTGATTTTATTGGCACAAATATCAATTTGAACATATAACCAATAAATTTCTTTAAAAGAAACACTTTCTTGTGGGGAAAACAAAGGAATTAATTGACGTGCTTCTAAACTTGCTTTTTAAATGACACATGATTTTCGGTAACAGGATTGAGAAAACATGCGTCCATATTCTGCTTAAACCTCGTAAAAAATAAATAAAATTGGCTGAGATTGACCAATATACATTTTGAATAGTTAAATATGTGTAGTATTAGATTCAATGTTGAAAAGATCAAAAATAAAGTTTATTTTTGAAGAGTTAACAAGAAAATGTCACCCATTCAGTGGAATGGCCCATATATAATAATATTCATGAGTCGCGTTTGATAAAGTGTCCTAAAATAATACTTTAATAAATGAAAAATACTTTTGAAAATCCACTAGTAGGCGCAGTTGAGCAAACAGCGCGCGCGTGCTGACACTCTAGCAGACACGTAGGCCTTCATGAGACGTGGAACTCGTGTTCCTTCGTTAATCTAGTCTAGGCCTAATAATCCAACTCATAAGTAAAAAACAAAAAAAAAACCTTTGCACACTTTTTAGCATCATGACTCACCCAGACAATTATAACGTGTGGTACAAAAGAAGTGAAAAAAAAAAAAAACTGGGAAAAAAACTGAAATGGTCGCCTTCCTGTTCTGCTGTGTGTGTGAGCGTCTCGCACACTGACACACACAACTGTGACGATGGCGCTTTTGATGCAAAGAATTCCTCTCAAATCTCTAAATGACTGACATTCATTTAGAATAAAGACTCTGGGAGAAAATGAGAGCAGGACATGTTAATTATACGTCATTGATTTGTAAAGAAGGCAGGGGTGGTTAATCAATAGTCATCTTGATCTCGATCCCTTAACTAGCCAGTGGAATTAATCTTCAAGTGATTTAATGACAAGAGCACTCAAATTACAAATATTGACTAACAACTGGATTATGTTTAAGCATAAGAGTCGGGAATTAAAATTGGGAAATGTAATAATATGCTAATAATATGGATGAACAGACAAATCCAACAAACTCTCTTTAAAGGGATACTCCACTTTTATTTTTTTATTTTTTTTTTTTTGGAAATAGGCTCATTTTACCACTCCCCCAGAGTTAAACAGTTGGGTTTTACCGTTTTCAGATCAGTAACCAGACCGTTTCTGGTCTCATTGACTTCCATAGTATATTTTTTTCCTACTATGGAAGTCAATGAGACCAGAAACGGTCTGGTTACTGATATTCTTCTAAATATCAGAAAATCGGCTGAATGGATTCGAAAACGGTAAAACTCAACTGTTTAACTCTGGGGGAGTGGTAAAATGAGCCTATTTCCAAAAAAGTGGAGTATCCCTTTAAAAAGATACAATTTTGTGTTTGAGTAGCTAAATATAGTTAATTCATATGAATTGTGTGAGATCATTCATACGGTTTTTATATGATCTGCTTTTACGCCCTACTGATGGTTAAGGTCAGGGATGGACCGCTTACATTTTTTCGTACAAAGTCATACAATGAGTTCAATGAGATTGATTTGAAGTTTACACGTTTCTGTAATTTTTTCCTAGATTACATACTACAGTGCTGCAGTAATTACATATTTATAGGCCAGGTCCCTATTGGATTTTTCCACGGCAAAAAGCTATAAAAATCACAAGGGGAGTAGGTGATATATTTTAATTAAAATGTAGAAATATCTTGAGCTTGTGTTCACCACAGACCTTATTTCAGACTTTTAACCAAAAAAACCTTTCAAAAAAACCAAGTGACTTCAGGACGATGGAATCAGAAGTGCTAAAATGCTAATTCATCAGGGTTGTGGCCCACGCAGCACTCTGAAGCTATTATCAGACAGTCATACAAATTAATCTGCATTTTTCTCACGAATTGCTGCTAAAAAACGCTATGTTGTGTTTACTCTTCCAGCTCAAGTCAAGTCACCTTTAGATATAGTGCTTTTTTTGTTTCAAAGCAGCTTTACAGTGAAAACAGAAAAATTACGCATTTTGGCTGTTGTTCATCTGTTCAGTGTTAATTCCATTATTCAATTAGTTCATTTCATAAAACAATTCTACAAAAAATGATGGCATCGTCCAGCTCAGTTCTCAAACTGCAGAGATTTAGTAGTAATATTATTACACCTCTGCTGAATACTTACGCTAATTAATTCTACTCAACTAGTAAATCTACTCTTATTCATCATTCATCAACTGAGTAATTCATCTTCTAACTTGTCCTTAGATTACATATCACGTTCTTCCAACAAATGTATGCATCATTTGCAGGTAAAGGCAGTGGGCACTTTCTCTCTGAGCTCCAATAAAAGCAGGAATAGATTAGAGTGTAAATCCTCATGTCATGGCGGATCATGAAGGCGTATAGAAATTGTGTAAATCTCAGTGGTGCATGTTTTCTTCAGGACATTTTCTTCAGCAAATATAAATATGATATCAGCCCGCAATGTTTTGATACAGATTGCTCGCTCCTCTGTTTATATTACGCATGCAATTTACAGGAACACTTCCCATGGCTTCTGTTGTAAAATTTTTAGGATTGCATCGGTGGTTGGAGTCGCCCAGCAAGAGCAACAATAAAAGTCAATGAGCAGAAACAACACACAGTAGATATTGATGCTCACACTTCAGCTTATCAGTATGAACAAACACTGAGAAAGCCACGGCAGATAATACAAGCACAAACTGATTGGCTGAGTGTTTACGCTAAGATAACTCTACAAACAATATCCTCTGATTGGTGATTGTTGTGCGGATGAAAAGAAACGGTTTGATCTGAGAGTGCTCTGCATGTTCAATGAAGATACTTTCATATGAAAATGAATGGTGTTATTTCTGATCAATACTCACCTTTTTACTGTAGAGCTTGTTGTAGTTGTATTGATTTTATGTTTTAGCGGGATTATGTGTAATAATTCCACTAGGCATGAAATGAAATTTTATGAAGAATCATAAAACTATGTATTGGGAAAGGAAATGATGAATAATCATGACATAATACACAGGTTAGAGCAGGCAGTGAAGTACCACACATGGCAGTTAAAAAAAGACAACAGTTTATTATTGTGCACGAATACCCTATTCCATCATATAGATATACATCTTATCCTTTTGCTGTGACTGAATCCTGCTTATTTACAATAGAAAATGCACCATTGCAATGTCAATTTGCAATGAAGAGTTTAATTGTAAAGTTTACACCAAATGTATAATGGGTGCTTTTTGAGGGTAATTAGGTGACATAGCATCAGCTCTGTCCTGAAAGTTGAACATTTTCTTGTTCAATGTGTATTTGTTTCTTGAATTTGTATAATTCAAAACTTAGGTTAAAAAAAAAACGTTACTGCAATTAGTTAGTACCGCAAACAACTTCAAATTTGTCGAGATAACTTAAAAATCCAACTTAACTGAAGTTAAATAAACTTAATATTTAGGTCAAACAAAAACACATACTTTTTAAATTGAAAAACACATTATTTCTTATTCTAATGTTCAATTTTAAGTTGTGATAGTTGCAACCCGATCTCACGGCAATTGGTACGAATTTTAACAATTCGTACAACCTCACTCGTACGAATTACGATTTTTGCTAAATCGTACATAATTTACGAGTTGCCCAAGTCGTATGAATTCGTACCTATGACATACCCCTGACCCCGCCCCTAAACCTACCCATCACGTGGGTTTAGGCAAATCGTACAAATTTGTACAAGTGAGGTCGTGCGAATTCGTACAAATTAGACACCTTTTAATCACTCGTACAAATTCGTACGAATTAAGCCAAGTTCACACTACAGGATTTTAAGCCCGATTTGCAAATCGTTAAGCTCGCAGACAGGTCAGGGTGTCAGCGCGTGCAAATCGCGGGTGATTAGCGGACGATGAACGCTTGCCAATCTGTTAGTATGAAAGAGTCAACAACGCAGCGAAGACGCTCGCAGACGCCTCGCAGACGCGTCACCGAGCCCAGAAAAATATCGAGCATGCTAGATATCCAGAGCTATCGCAAGACTCAACCTCAGTGATGTCATGAGCTCCAGCCAATCAGAGTACGGCATGGGTTAAGGGGTCACCGGGTAAATCTTATTTTTTGTTGGTTTTTTTTTTTTGCATTTTTTTCTTAGAGCAAATCATCGCGCAAACAGTTTGCAGCACTAGTTTCTGTCTGACATCCATATTCGCATCTTGAGTTCTTCTCTTCTTCGCTGGGTATCGGCGCACGTGCTGTTTAGCGTAATTTCTGGTTCATTTTATCGCGTGATTTTTCGAGACAAAACGTTGTTTGTAGAGTGTTTTAGTGACTGAGTTGCTGTCAGGTCGTGTAGTGCGTTACCTCCTGTTGCGGATCATTGACGACCAATTCGTACGAATTCGTACGAGTGATTAAAAAGTGTCTAATTCGTAATAATTCACACGAGCTCACTCGTACGAATTCGTACGATTTGTCCAAACCCACGTGATGGGTAGGTTTAGGGGCAGGGTCAGGTCATTCGTACAAATTAATTGGCCAATTCGTTAAATATGTACGATTTAGCAAAAACGTACTAATTCGTACGAGTGAAGGCGTACGAATTGTTACGAATTGGCCACCATTAGTGAGATCGGGTTGGTTGTGCGGTGTGAACAACTCAACAACTTGAACACTCCTGATTTCACTGAGAGCAGGTCATGTAGCGTGAACCGCACAGTTCAGCCCGACGTTTTAAAATCATGTAGTGTGAATAAGGCAAGTCGTATATGTTGGATAATCACAGCAATCATTTTTTAGTGTACGGTCCAGTAAAAAAATCAATTCAGAAAAGTCCGATATTTACACGGTATTTGGCCGTAGTTTTAAAGCAGTTAAAAAATATTGATGGTAAAAAAATGCTCAGCTGTATTTAAATCTGTGTGAAATTAATATGTATTAAGCCAGCTATGTTTGTGTGAGAAGCCCAACAAGCCTAACTAGACACAAAGTCAGAGGCCAGAAAAGTTCAATGCCATCATTCAGACAGAAAGGAGCCCAACTCTAAAAAGCCATTTATGAAAAGCTGCAATCGTTCATTGTTTTAACTTTGCTACCGTGCGTCTTCCACTTACGCACACGAACTCCTGAAACTTCCTGTATTTATGGCTGTCCTCCTGTCTCAGGGATACTGTAAGAGAGTCAGAGGAAAAGATGGAATTATTATCAGACTTATCGCACGTTATGGCCGCACTAATGTGAGCAGAGTGCTTTGGTAGCAGCCTAGCATGTTTACACGAGCTGAGAGACGACGCGAGAGAGTTTGATGACCTGAGAGAGACAGAACGCTGATAGCATGATGTCAGTCCGAAGAAACTTAGAGAAAGTGTTTAACATGCTTTAAATAAAGTGAAACTTATCAACATATGTGTGTGTTTGTGTGTGTGTGTGTGTGTGAGGTAAGGTCATAGTGAATATCGCTAGTTTATATGATGAAACTTTGTAAACCTATTATAATTATAGTCGTGCATTGAGTTAGTAATAGATCCCTTTCTAATTTCAGGAGATTTATTGAAATAAAAGTTACTGCCAAACTCTTTTTTTTTTTGTTGACCACCTCAGATCCAAACTTCCAGGCAAACCATCCATCACACCATTGAGGGACCACAATAGGATACGTCCACACAAATATTGTGTTTTTCGAGGGGCTGATTCTAAATCTGCAAATAGTTATTTAGAGTTATTACACTAAAAATCTACTTATTTCAAAGAGTGCCTTAATCACACATTATAATTCAATAAATGATTTGTGATGACAGTCAAACTTTTGAACTTGACAAGGACAATAAACATCATGAAATAAAGAAAAACTAATCTTTGTTTTAACCATGTGGTCAAAAACATGATATTACTACTGTAAATGTGATGTCATAATGATAAAATATTATATCATAATAGGTTGATCAATTTTGAATTTTAGAGGGGAGAAACTATATAGACAATAAAATCATTGTAATATAGATAAACGTTTTACATTAATACAATTAAATTATTTACACTATATAATGTAATGGGGACATGCAAATTAGCAGATTTTTATTTGACAAATAAAATTGTTTTATTTGAAATTTACTTTGCATTACACCCCCAAATATAGACAAGTAAGAGTAACAATATACAATATCAATATATCACAATATATAGCGATACACAAATGCAACAATATTCACCCAAAAATACAAATTACCGTGAGGGGGAAAAAAAATCAAGTTTTTAGAGTTTTAGTGTCAGTACTAAATTATATAGTGTTGAATAATAATGCAATAGAGGATCATGCCAAATGTTACCAGTAAAAAGTGGTTATTTAGATTAAAAATAACATATTACAGGTTAGAATAAGATTATTCTGTATTTTCAGCTTCAAAATCATGAATATTCTTATTCTGGTGTCACCGTTGTCCTGTGTTTCCATCACCGTGTCCAAGCCTATTTACACCCACAATGTAATATCAAATGTAGCATTTTAATCAACTAACACACAGTCTCATCCCAAGAAGTCATATAACTGACGTCTTGGGATGTCTTTTGACCATACGTCAACATCCGCCTTTTTAGGATACTCATAAACGTCGGCTACATGACAACTGACGCTTTACCTTTAACGTCAGTTAGGTGTCAGGGGGTAGGTTTAGCGGTAGGTTTATGTCTGGGGTAGGTTTAGGATCCGATAACGTCATCTAACCGACGTTTAAGGGTACTCTAAAAAGGCGGATGTTGACGTATGGTCAAAAGACGTCCCAAGACGTCAGTTATATGACGTCTTGGGATTTTTTGTTAACATTTTCACGTGTCAATAATATCGTACCGTGAGTGCAGTATCGTGAAATGTATCGAGTCTTGGCATGAGGGTCTCCTTACACTCCATTAGACAAGTATATCATTGTGACTAAGTTCATTTTGTAAATTAGAGTAGTAGTAATTCATAGGAACAATGTCATTGTTAGCTCAAATGTTAACCACATGATGGGAACTGTAGGAAAGGGTCTCTCAGTTAAATAGTGAAGACATGTACTCTTCACACTTCTATATGCTCACTGTTGTGGGACTGTTTCATTGACCTTTCTCAAATCTCGCACAAATAAATAGCATCTAACAACAAATAAGTGTGGTGGTGACTCAACTGAAACTAAATGACTCGTAATGCAGACAACCCGGCTGATTTCCCTAGAGTCAACCTCAGGTTACCATACTGTAACTCTTTCTTCTGCAGTTGGCATCTTCTTATTAAAACAGATAAATATCAGTTGAAGTGCCGTTAAAGATTTGCAGCTTAAATGTGTTGTGCCTGGGTCAATAGGTTGTTGCCGTTCAATTTTGACAATCTCATCTCAAAAAGTAGACTGGAGAAATTGTAATTTGAGCCTAACAAATACTTGCATGACTCTTTAAAGATAGAATAAACATCAACACATTTTCACCCCAAGCAGTTCAATTTTCTTTTCTTTTGCGTCAGTTACATGACGCGATCCTACGGCGTCATCTTAATGACGCTAAAGGAAAAGCGTCAGTTAGATGACGCGGGTAGGTTTAGGTCTGGGGTGGGGGTAGGGTTACTCACGATCCTAGGGCGTCATCTAACTGGGCGCCTATAAAGCGCCAGATATTGAAGCATGGTCAAATGCTTCCCAAGGCGTCAGTTAGGTGACGCCTTAGACCATTCAGTCGCATTACTTGTACAATGCTAACATGAAGTAATGCAACTATTGCCTGGGTTCACAGACAAAGTTTAAGCTAGTCCCAGACTAAAATGCATGTTTGAGCTGTTTAAACTGAAAGATATCTTTTCTCAAAATGCACACCAGTAATGTTTTTCTTTTTTTTTCTAAGACAAGTTTATGAAAGCTACTTAAATATCCTAATTTAACTAAGGCCTAATCCTGGCTTAATCAAAGCCTATCTGTGAAACCAGGCCTAAATATAATTAAACAGGTCCAAATGGATTCATTAAGTCATGATACACTGCCTATGAAATATTGTAATGTATTACAAATTCAGTTCAAATTTGGAAATTCGCCACACAAAAAGTTTCATTTCATTTATTTATAAAGGTTTTGTCAAACAACTTTCTGTAATTTTTTTGGGCTTATCGTGTGCTTGGTGAGATTTCAAAAGAGTGCTTTTAACAAAGTTCAATACACAACTGTCAAACATTTTAGTCTGGTGCATGCTTTAGGGTTTACCGTACAAAGCAGACAACTCCCAACTTAATATATTCATTTTAAATAAACCAAGAAAAAAGGGCCGTGTTTTAATCGACAAAAAAGCATTCAACTCTACATAAAGAAATATCTACATAAAGAAATAGTGAAAAACTCAATATTTTAAATATAATATATTTCAATGGTAATCTAATTGAAAAAAATATTTATTCAATTTAATTGTTTATATTATTTAACTATTTCATTATAATTTATGTTCAGTTATGTATCAAATATTTTCAATGACAAAACATCTAGTTTAATAAAGGATTTAGAGTTTTTGGGAGCATTTGGAAGCATAGTCTTTGAAACTATAAAACAAATCAAAGTTGTGAACAGAAAAACGAAAAATTATTGGAACACGTTTTACGAGAAAATATTATTTCAGGCTTTCTCCTTTCAAAATGCTGTTTAATTCAACGTTTGTTACCGTTGTATTTTTGTTGTTGTTTTTTTTTTGTTAATTGTTAAAGGTGAAAATTGTTTCTAAACCATTTTTTACCCTAACAAAAATGGTTTACTCCATACAATTTATTTAATCTGTTTATTTTAAACACTGACTCTTCATAAATGGAGATTCTGATGCAACAAAAAATCAGCTCACAGATGTCACTGAGTGATGGCGTCATATGTAATGCATCATAAAACAAGCATAATACCCACAAATACATACATGCTCAAGGATATACCAGAACACCACGGAATAATGATCTTAACACTTGATTATCAAACTGAATGTATCAAATATAGCCGCAATTTTAACCTAATTGAAAAAAGAAACACTATCCAAAATTTAAACTAAGAACAATAAAAATGAGAAAAATACTACCATCTCCTCCATTTTATCTCTTAATTACTATTGCACGCAAAAGGCAGAAAATGTGCTGTTCATTTGTGACTAATCCTCCAGCGTCATATACAATAGCTATAATGAAGTAGCATGCGTCGTTGTGTAATTACAGTCATTTATCTCTGCACACACCTTTGAATTCTCATTCCAGAGCACTCGCAGGTTTGCCATTCTAACCATACGGCCATACAGCGTCCATCACATGGACATCAGGCTGACGGGTAGAACAGGTCTTGAATAATTAACATGGGAGTAAATCTTCAAAAAGCAAAATAGGGTGCGTTATTTAATTTACAGAAGGTGGGTAATTCACAATGTCACAATCATGTCTTAAGATATTGGATAAAACATTAAACACAAAAAAGTTATTAATATTGAAATCATATTAGTTTTTTCTTACATCACTGTGAGCATACGAGTGCATTTTATACAATTTTTGGCATATCAGGGTTCTATAAGGCTAGCCACTGGTAGAGTGTTTGAGCTGTGTTTGATCACTAAAATATAGTGGTTTTCAATTTGCATAACAGTTACTGTAAAATATGTATTTTAGGTATGGGAATGGCAAATACCAGCTTTAAAATATTCTCAAATGCTATATTATATACAACATTATGCATTTATATTATGGAGATCAACTTTTGGTAGAACATTTGTTCAAATGTGAAAATGCAAAAATGTACCATTCACTGATAAAAACAACTTGTACGATTTACTTGATAAAATCATTATAACAATTTGCACTCAATTTTTATAAGTAAAATTTACTGCTGTGATATCAAGTACAACTTACTTATCAAGTATCCAGTATCAAGTCAAATTTACTTAACTCTAAATGTAACATTTTTGTTTGTGAAGACATTAAGGAAATGTTACTTATATTTCACTTAGCAGGTTGTATTTATTAAAAGTAATTAAGTAAATTACAAATTTATAGTAAAATAACAGTAGTTATAAATAACCGTGAAGTAAATTACAGTAAAATAACAAGTACATTTTATAAATCTGTAATATTTACTGTTGTGAAATATTTAAGTAGATTTTATAATGTCTGGCCAGTTCACATTTTGAATTACTTAATAATAGTGAGTAATAGAAATTCATTTGACCATGTAAATGTTGCTTTTAAGTGTTACCAAATAAATGTAATAATTTTCTCTGCATCAAATACTTTTATTACTAATCACAATTAAATACAATAAAGTTGAACAGTTTAAAAATCAACATTCACAATAAACCATTAAATCAGTAATCTTCACATCAAGTGATTAGTAGTTAGGGTACAGTCAGTAACCTCTGATCATTTACAGTAACTATGAAACAAATAAAATGACACAATAAACTATCCTGACTGTTAAGTTTGTGTATGGACAAATGTGTGCGAAGAGCACCCCATCCTTTAAATGAACAGGGACAGTCTGAGTAAAGCAGGGCAGTGATCGGCCTTGACCGGTGTGTAGATGTTTCAGTCTATTATGAGGTCTTACATTATCTCTTACAGTTATCTAAAATTATCTCTTACAGTTCTTTATTTAGAATCAATTATATCACTTAAAATATTACTAAGATATACACTCACCTAAAGGATTATTAGGAACACCATACTAATACTGTGTTTGACTCCCTTTCGCCTTCAGAACTGCCTTAATTCTACGTGGGATTGATTCAACAAGGTGCTGAAAGCATTCTTTAGAAATTTATAGGATAGCATCTTGCAGTTGATGGAGATTTGTGGGATGCACATCCATTCATTCCACCACATCCCAAAGATGCTCTATTGGGTTGAGATCTGGTGACTGTGGGGGCCATTTTAGTACAGTGAATGGTTCAAGCTTTGTGACATGGCGCATTATCCTTCTGGAAGTAGCCATCAGAGGATGGGGACATGGTGGCCATAAAGGGATGGACATGGTCAGAAACAATGCTCAGGTAGGCCGTGGCATTTAAACGATGCCCAATTGGCACTAAGGGGCCTAAAGTGTGCCAAGAAAACATCCCCCACACCATTACACCACCACCACCAGCCTGCACAGTGGAAACAAGGCATGATGGATCCATGTTCTCATTCTGTTTACGCCAAATTCTGACTCTACCATCTGAATGTCTCAACAGAAATCAAGACTCATTAGACCAGGAAACATTTTTCCAGTCTTCAACTGTCCAATTTTGGTGAGCTCTTGCAAATTGTAGCCCCTTTTTCCTATTTGTAGTGGAGATGAGTGGTACCCAGTGGGGTCTTCTGCTGTTGTAGGCCATCCGCCTCAAGGTTGTGCGTGTTGTGGCTTCACAAATGCTTTTCTGCCCCATTCGTCTACAGCCCCATTGACTCCCTGTGCCAATGCATTGAAGTAAACAGTTGGATGTGCCAAAACTTTCTTCAGTTAAACAAAGACAAAACTGAAGTCATTGCGTTTGGAAACAAAGGATGAAGTCCTCAAGGTGAATGCATAACTCAACGCTAGGGGTCTAATAACAAAAAAGCAAGTCAGGAATCTTGGTTTGTCTCTAGAGTCAGACCTTAGATTCAATATCATGTCAAAGCAATAACTAAATCAGCATACTTTGTTTCCAGTCAAGACTTAGAGAAACTTGTGCATGCTTTCATCACCAGCAGGGTGGATTACTGTAATGGCCTCCTCACTGGCCTTCCTAAAAAGACCATAAGACAGTTGCAGCTCATACAGAACGCTGCTGCCAGGATTCTGACCAGGACCAGAAAATATGAACATATCACACCAGTCCTCAGGTCTTTACACTGGCTCCCAATTACATTTAGGATTGATTTTAAAGTATTATTACTGGTATATAAATCATTTAATGGGTTAGGACCTCAATATATTGCAGATATGCTCACTGAATATAAACCAAACAGATCACTCAGATCATTAGGATCACATCAGCTAGAAATACCAAGGGTTCACTCTAAGCATGGAGAGTCTGCCTTTAGCTATTATGTCAGCCGCAGCTGGAACAAGCTTCCAGAAGAGATCAGGTGTGCTCCTACAGTAGTTTTTACTGTACTGCTTTAATACTGCTCTGACTGGAATAGATTTTGAAGGAGAGTGGGAGTCTTCACTCCGATGAGGCTAGTGAAGGAATAAGTTACTTATACTGCTGAGAGAATAAGAAGTTGCTGAGAGCGTCATTAAGGGTAACGGCAGCAGAAGCGTGCTCTGTGGGGGCATTACTGGGGCAGAGAGCCCCTGGGCTGGAGGTCCAGTAGCACCGTAAACCAGCTCAATCTCTTCCATCTCAGATAGGGGCATTACTTTATGTTATTTTTTACTCTAAACTGTTTTAATTATTCTTATTAATATTGATTGTTTTAATTCCTTGTATGTAAAGCACTTTGAATTTCCATTGTGTATGAAATGTGCTATATAAATAAACTTCCCTTACCTTTCTGCATACCTCGGTTGTAACGAGTGGTTATTTCAGTCAAAGTTGCTCTTCTATCAGCTTGAATCAGTCGGCCCATTCTCCTCTGACCTCTAGCATCAACAAGGCATTTTCGCCCACAGGACTGCCGCATATTGGATGTTTTTCCCTTTTCACACCATTCTTTGTAAACCCTAGAAATAGTTGTGCATGAAAATCCCAGTAACTGAACAGATTGTGAAATACTCAGCACCAACAACCATGCCATGCTCAAAATTGCTTAAATCACCTTTCTTTCCCGTTCTGACATTCAGTTTGGAGTTCAGGAGATTGTCTTGACCAGGGCCACACCCCTAAATGCATTGAAGCAACTGCCATATGATTGGTTGATTAGATAATTGCATTAATGAGAAATTGAACAGGTGTTCCTAATAATCCTTTAGATGAGACTATTGAGTAATCAACTGGACTTTTAACCAGTAACAGAAAAAAGGTGGGGGCTTGCTTTACCAAATCCTATTGACAGAAGGTCTTATTTCAGATCTTATTTTGTTGTGTCTGCCTTGTTCCTATAAACCTGATGGATTCTTTTTTTTTTTCGGTGCGATTCTCTGAGAATTGCTCGGGTACTCTCCCGGCCGTGATAAAGCATTTAAAGGATTTGCTGAAGTCTGTCTGTTTATTCAAGTTAATTAGGGGAACAAGTTAGGTGTAGTAGATGTCAATTTTAGACGAGACCCAGACAGACTAAACGCCGACTGTAGACATTATGGGAATGTCCATTGTATACGAGACCCAGGTAGATTTAATGTCAAGGTGCAAAATAGCGAAAAATATATCACACAGAAGAAGAACAGCTAACTGGGTAAAACAAATTCCGATTTCTGGAGGGAATTTGCTTTATAATACCCAAAGTAAAATATAAGCAAACTGGGAATCAAAAGGCTGGTGAATGACATCTTTTGGGACTGTAACATTTACAGGATCTGAATAGAGAAATATATGCAATAATGGGGTGGAATCTTGAGTGTAACTTTAAAACAATGTACTTGGGCATTTCTCCTTCCAAAATAACATAAATAAATAAAATTTTTAATATATTACTAGCAAATAAGAATGCCATTACAAGGAAACGTCTCAAGGAAGATCCTCCATCTCTATATGAACGGCAAGAAATTGTAAATGTGTACAACATGGAAACTGTAATTGGACAATATACTAATAGCATTCCATCATATTAGGGGAAATGGGAGAAAAGAGATCAAGATTACATCACAGCGACCTAAGGTTTTTTCTTTCTCTAATTGTTGGGGAAAAAAAGAGAAGTAAAAAAAAAAGAAAAAGATTTTGACACTTGCAAATACCAGAGCTAACTCGCCGCATCAAATCAGATTTTGAAATCATAACTATCCACTTTATAAAGAAAGCTACAATCCAGGTCTCAATAGTTTAAACTTTCAGTTTAATATGAGTTGAACTCAAAACATGCAATAAACATAGCATGTAAGTATATTGTCAGAACATAAATCACTAAAAAAATTTGTTTTGCTTATAAGGTTTTCAAAAAGTAGACCTCTTAGCTCTACTTCAAACTATGCAGATTTCCTACAAATTCAATGTTTAACCAAAAAAAGAAAATGAAAATTATGACATTTCTGTAACATCCTCTGCTCTCCCCAGGATCGTTTCTGCCATCTTAGGCAGGAAGGACTCTAGAAAATGGAAAAAGTCTTGAAAGACACCTGCAGTATCATGGCTGGGGTGAAAACGGAGGACAACCATGGTGTTTTCATTCCCGCCAACAACTTCTGCATCCACTTTGAACAACAAAACTGGAATTTTCTCCTCATTCTCCACAATGCTCTGTGTCACCCTGCTTTCAATGTCAACGCAGCCTCCTTCAGGTTTGGAAGTCTCATCACTAGTCTTCAAGAGGTCTCTCCGCACTTTCCGTCGGCCTGCCCAAACACAGTTCCTTTGAGTCCAAGTCCAGTGGACCGGCTCTGGGTGCTCCATGTCAACATCTAGTTTCTGTCTTTTAGCTTGCGTAACAGTGGAGGTTGATGGACCCTCCTCCATTATAAGAGGCCTCTTCTTACCAGCTTCACTTTTGGCTTGAGGAGCAGCATCTTCTAGACTCTGGTTATTATTCACCTCCATTTCGTTTCCGTCTCTGTTGGCTTTGTCCAGACTTTGAGAAAGGTCTGCAGTTCGAGTCTCCTCAGAGGGTGAACATTTTAAAATGTCTTGAAACACCATCTGCACAGCAGAGCAGACCTTTGCAAACCAAAGACCCCTAAAACCCTTCCCAGCCAATGCCAGTTGGGCACGCAAGGGTTCTGGGAGAATGGCCGCCTTGAAAGAGATGCCGACCTCCATAATCTTCTCGGTCTCGACTTTGGGACGGGGTCCCGCTTCACTTGGCGGTGCAAAGAGCCGCACGAGGCCCCAGGATTTGCCTTTGGCTGATTTGCGCTGGTACTGCAAACTGCGGCAGTACTTCTCCGCATCGCAGCATTCTCTCTTGAAGTTCTTTTGCGTTCGTTCGTTAAGGTTCCCGGCCACATTGTGGTTTTGCTCAAATGGATCCAGGACATTCATTGGGCCCAGTTTAGGGGCAGAGGAGCGCTTCGGTTTGGGACTCGAGGCCTCTGCAGCGTTTACCGCTTCCTCGTCACTGCGAAGGAAGTCTGTAATAGGCAGCACACGGCCGTCTCGCAGAGACACCACTGACGCAGGGAAATCAAACTGGGAGTAAAAGGTGAAGAACCCAAAAAGCAATGTGCCTGAGGGAAGGGAGATAGGGAAAGTTATAGGGAGGATAACAAATTGCTTCTCCATGAACGCACACGTGACATAATTTACATGATATGCACAGATACCAGTACTAACAGTAGCATACTCAAAAAGAATGTACAGGAATATCTGATTGGATGACTGAGGAGAGTTGTTAAATATAATTTTAGGTTAATGGACATTCTTATGGTGATTAAAACAATAATAAAAATGTTGAAGTGTGTTAATTTTGTTAATGAAATCTATGACAAATGTTTTTGTTGACGAGACACCAACATCATTAAATGTGACTACATCAACATGCAATATCGTTGACTAAAATGTGACCAAATTACTCTGTTTTGTTAGGGGGGAAAAGATCAAAAATTTATTTGTAAGCCACTACGAGCTTTATAGCTTGCGGTTGCCAAATTTCAATAATTTAACCCTCTGATGGTCTTCCTTTACGAGTCACGTCCTGGGCCTTCCTGGTCAGAAGTGACCAGAGGCCTAAAAATGAAACTTCTTCCATCCCAGTAAAACCAATGCAATTTATTTTTGTTCTATAATATTTATTCTTTTTAATTTAGTATTTTAAGACAATTTGATTGAATTTATTAATATTTATGCAATATTATTATATATAATATAAATTAAAAAGACCAATATAAATTATGGTCTATTTGTTCAATGGAAATATATATATATATATATATATATATATATATATATATATATATATATATATATATATATATATATATATATATTAATATTAATGCAGTATTTTTTGTTTAATATAGAATCTAGGCCTTCAGAATAAAAATATTTTTTGAAGAAAATTAGCACCATCTGGTTACAGTATAGAGAAAAAGCGTAGAATCATGGTGTAACCACTATATGGCATGTACAGCTCTCTATGGAGAGGCATGTGAATTCCCCAGCTGTTTATGAACACATTTTTTTTTTTTTTTTGGTGGATTTGAATATATAATTGAAACAATATCAAAAACTATTTCTTATTAAAAAAAAAAGTAAATAAATAAATTAAAAATTGTGAATTTTTGTGTGTCAATTTCCCATTCATTTCCTATGGGGGTCATTTTTGACCAAAGACCAAAATCGTGACTAATTTTTTTATGACCACTTAGCATGCTCGGATCATGAACTCATTTTTTTGTGTTCACATACCTAATGCCAGAAATGTCACCAAGTTTCGTAACATTGCGATGAAGCTGTGATTTTTAAACATTCAAAACAGATTTTTTGTAGTCTGAATTTATTGGTGTGTATGTGTATAAAAGCGTGTTTGTATGTGTGTGTGTGTGGGTGTAAATTTTTTGCACTCTTGATGTTGTAGAGTGTCACCCCTTTACTGCGGTATACTTCTTTTAAGAATTGTGGCCGATTTGTAGATTGTACAAACAAAAATTGTTTTTTTGTAAATTTCCCATTCATTTCCTATGGGTCGGTCATTTCTGACGGAAGACCACGAGTGTGACTATTTTTTTTACGACCACTTAGCATGCTCGGATCATGACCTCAAATTTTTTTTTTTTTACATACCAAATGCCAAAAAAAGTCACCAAGTATCATAACCTTCCGATTAAGCTGTGATTTTTAATAATTCAAAAAAGAAAATTATTCGGTCAGAAGTGACCGAGGACCATCAGAGGGTTAAATGCCCCAATCAGAGCTTTTATGTTAAAAGTGAATGTTTTCTACCTGGTGATTTTACTTAATCTCTTTGCAATCTTGCAACCATGCGCAAGCGCTCTTTTCACTGCGCATCTCCACTGGACAGTAGAAATGTATTTTATTTAAAGTGAAAATAAGATTAAAAAAAAAAAAAACTCATATCATGGAGAACTGTGATATAAAAAGTTCGATATGAATAAACAACAAGAGACCAAATTTTGTTCAACTTTTCCTTTTTTCTTTTTTAAAAAATTGTAATTTTTCTGGTACCGTCAATAATTGTCTGTTAACATGGGGGACTTGACTAATGGCATTTGATTCACTTTCAACCACTCAGTAGACTAATAATCCCGATTTAATTTTCAAACAATATTGTGTGAAATAACCATTCACAATTACTGAACGACCTTTTCCATATTAGATTTCTGTAAATATTTTCAGTACCTATTGACTGAAATTTAGCCCATGTTGCCCCTGCTAGTAGATGTTGTAGCTATTCCATTACACAGCATATCCACGCACCTAAAGGATTATTAGGAACACCTGTTCAATGTCTCATTAATGCAATTATTGAGTCAACCAATCACATGGCAGTTGCTTCAATGCATTTAGGGGTGTGGCCCTGGTCAAGACAATCTCCTGAACTCCAAACTGAATGTCAGAATGGGAAAGAAAGGTGATTTAAGCAATTTTGAGCATGGCATGGGCCGGTCTGAGTATTTCACAATCTGCTCAGTTACTGGGATTTTCACGCACAACCATTTCTAGGGTTTACAAAGAATGGTGTGAAAAGGGAAAAACATCCAGTATGCGGCAGTCCTGTGGGCGAAAATGCCTTGTTGATGCGAGAGGTCAGAGGAGAATGGGCCGACCGATTCAAGCTGATAGAAGAGCAACTTTGACTGAAATAACCACTCGTTACTACCGAGGTATGCGGCAAAGCATTTGTGAAGCGACAACACGCACAACCTTGAGGCGGATGGGCTACAACAGCAGAAGACCCCACCGGGCACCACTCATCTTCACTACAAATAGGAAAAAGAGGCTACAATTTGCAAGTGCTCACCAAAATTGGACAGTTGAAGACTGAAAAAATGTTGCCTGGTTTGATGAGTCTCGATTGGTGGTAAAGTCAGAACTTGGCGTAAACAGAATGAGAACATGGATCCATCATGCCTTGTTCCCACTGTGCAGGCTGGTGGTGGTGTTGTAATGGTGTGCGGGATGTTTTTTTGGCACACTTTAGGCCCCTTAGTGTCAATTGGGCATCGTTTAAATGCCACGGCCTACCTGAGCATGGTTTCTGACCATGTCCATCCTTTTATGGCCACCATGTCCCCATACTCTGATGGCTACTTCCAGCAGGATAATGCACCATGTCACAAAGCTCAAATCATTCACTGTACTAAAATGGCCCCCACAGTCACCAGATCTCAACCCAATAGAGCATCTTTGGGATGTGGTGGAACGGATGGATGTGCATCCCACAAATCTCCATCAACTGCAAGATGCTATCCTATAAATTTCTAAAGAATGCTTTCAGCACCTTGTTGAATCAATGCCACGTAGAATTAAGGCAGTTCTGAAGGTGAAACGGGGTCGAACACAGTATTACTATGGTGTTCCTAATAATCCTTTAGGTGAGTGTATAATGGATGTAAACCGAATGTTCAGCATGTCCCTTATTTCAAAAGCAGCTTTCTGACAAAAACAAAACACATTTACAAAATAAAACAAATCAAAAATACTAATATTCTAGATAAATTATATTATTACATTAAAATAACTGGCATGGTAGCCAACCAATTACCGTTCAGATAAATGGCAATAAGACAATCTCAGAGGAAATAGGAAGACATTTTCCAATTTATTCTGGGATTGTATTACCCAAAATGGATACATGCAACTGCCTTTGTTTACGTGAAAAACTTTATTAAAAGTAATAAAGTGTATGGAAATATGTTTGACAACCAGTTTAAATAAACATTTTAAATCAGGTAGTAGGTTATCAGATTATTACCTAGTTACATGAATATGTAATTAGAAGAGTATCCAACTCTGTATATGTTAAATAAAACATTTAGACCTGTATGTTTCAAGTCAAAATCAGCATGACTTTTAAACTGTATAACTCCTTTGGCTGTGCAAGATGAGAATAGTAACCAGACAGAATGCCGGTTAATGATATTCACCCAAAAATGTATCAAAACAGTTTTAGTTCCCATTGACAAAAATGGAAGTCAATGGGAAGAAAACATTCTTCAAAATATCTTTTGTGTGCATCAGAAGAAAGAAATGCCATCAAAAACAGATTGTCTCGTTTACAGGAGTACGCACTTTGTGACCTTATTAGACATAACTGGTTTAAGAAGGTTCATGTAAACACTCACTGATAATTCAACTGAAATGATCTAAAAGCATGTGTGGTACTTACAGAGATCTTCAGTGTTTTTGCTGGGTGGTACACTAAAGGGCTGACTAGGAAATGTACAATCCCTTTCCTCAATAACGCACTCTTCTTCCTCACCTACACAAGCAAAAAACATTTTTTAATAGAGCTGTGGAATATAATCGTTTTGACAAACAATACTGCATCAATGCATAAAAACAAAAGAATCTTTGAATTTTTATTTCTTAAATAGGCATATAAGACATAATACTGTGCTGTTTTATTGATGTAGCGGTTTTTAATGAAAAGAACCAGCATGAACGTAAATAAGTGCAGGATGTATTAAAAAGAGTTTACTTGAATACATTACTTGTGTAAGGCGTGAACACAAAAAGACTCTCTCAGACAGCATGCGATCCTGAATTCAGTTCTCTTTAGTGGCATATTCCACTTGAACGGATAATTTTTTCAAAGTATTAATGTAAATATTGTCAGTTATATCTTAAGTGAACGTAAACAGTTGGGGCAGATTCTATGTGTAACATTATATTAGATGCGTGCATTAAGTCTAATAGGTGCAATATAATAAATCTGCTGCTGTCTGTCATTACTATTAATCAAGGAACAAAAAAAAGAGATGTAACCACTCACTGCTCTTTTCTAAAATTTTGAAGGTTTAATAATCAATTTATGCATAATTAATACATGAAAAACTGCTGTGATTACTTTTACATTTACTTAAGTTTCTATATTTCAGAAACAAAATGTAAAGCACTGTTAAATTTGTTTGTTTCTTTCGAATATTGTATTCGCTCTATTGTATGTATCTTTGTTCTTATTTTTAATAACAAAGATAAAATACAAAATAACTATTTTGTGGTTATTAATATAATAATTATTAATAAAAACGATGAATTGTGATACTCCTAAAACTGTAATCAAATCAAGAGGCAAGTGAAGATTCACACCTAAATATTAATACTTTTTGTATCCAGCCTCTCACAGGGATTTCGGATGCCCCAACGTCTGTGATGAGAAGACCAACGCCTGTGAAGAGACGACTCAACGCCTGCGATATGTTATGGCGCCGTTTTATATATAAACAATATTTATATTTAATATGTATATATATAAACAATATGAATGTTAGCCAGAGGAGAACTGGCCCCCGACTGAGCCTGGGTTCTTCCAAGGTTTTTTCTCCATCCAATCTGATGGAGTTTTGGATCCTTGCCACTGTCGCCTTGCTTTTGCCTTGCTTAGTTGGGGTTATTTAATATTTAATATTTAACAATCACTGTGGGGCTGCTTTGATACAATCTGTATTGTGAAAAGCGCTATATAAATAAATGTGACTTGACTTTTAATACAATTCTCATGCTCGCACGATAGATACTGTTTTGCCTGACTTCCTATTGCTTTTCAATTTCATATTTCTTTGAAAACGGTCAACAAAATTTCTATTAAAGGGTTAGTTCACCCAAAAATGAAAATTAAGTCATTAATTACTCACCCCCATGCTTTTCCAACCCCGTAAGACCTTCGTTCATCTTCGGAACACAAATAAAGATATTTTTGATTGAATCTGAGAGCTAGATCAGTCCTAGATAGACTGCCTAAGGGACTGGCTCTTGACGGCCCATAAAGTCATTAAAGAAAAGGTTTAAATATTCCATGTGCCTAACAGCGGCTCAACTATAAGTTTATCAAGCGACGAGACTACTTTTTGTGCGAAAAAAAACATAAATAACGACTTTATTCCGCTATTTCATTACTTCCTTATGGGCGCATGCGCGAGAACTGAGACGAGGACGTTCTCATTCGTCTACTTCTTGTTACCGGCTGCTCCGCTTAGGAGTTTTACCGCCACCTACCGTATAAGATGATGATCCATATATAAGGCGCTCCGGATTATAAGGAACACTGTCGTTTTTTGAGAAGATTAAAGGCTTTTAAGTGCACAGCGCGCATCTTCCTCTGCTTGTAAACAAAAAAGTTTTGCGCTTCCAGCTATATCAGCACATCATCTTATACGGTAGGTGGCGGTAAAACTCCTTAGCGGTGAGCAGCCGGTAACAAGAAGTAGACGAATGAGAACGTCCTCGTCTCAGTTCTCGCACATGCGCCCATAAGGAAGTAATAGAATAGTCGAATAAAGTCGTTATTTATGTTTTTTTCACACAAAAAGTAGTCTCGTCGCTTGATAAACGTATAATTGAGCCGCTGTAGGCACATGGAATATTTAAACCTTTTCTTTAATGACTTTATGGGCCGTCAAGAGCCAGTCCCTTAGGCAGTCTATGTAGGACTGATCCAGCTCTCAGATTCAATCAAAAATATCTTTATTTGTGTTCCAAAGATGAACGAAGGTCTTACGGGGTTGGGACAGCATGGGGGTGAGTAATTAATGACTTAATTTTCATTTTTGGGTGAACTAACCCTTTAAGTAATAAAATACAGATAAAACAACTGATTAAGGAAGTTAAATAAACAGTTGTGGAGATTAACGCACAGGCCATGTCCTTGAGCTGATTCACAGTGGGAAGCACAAGAGGGTCTCGATTCTGAAGGTAGAAGATCACCAGCAGTGTAAGAGCGTAATTGTTCAATAGCGGTCCAGGCCCAGACAGGTTCCCTATGACATTAGAAATGTACAAGGTTTAACTCAGAAAAACTGAACATGCATCAAGAAACGTACAGTGTTTCACCTCAAAATCAAAATAAAAAAGTTGTTAAATTTTGCATAAGGAAAATTAAACAGTTTTAGAAACATTAAAAGAGTTTGCATTTTGATGATATTGTCATGACAAGAAAGATCATTTTTCCCCCCTGCCTCAATTGTCTTTCTCAATACTGTAAAAAAAAATATTGTAAAGTATTATTTTAACACCGACTTTAAAAAAACAAGAGGATTGAATTACTTTTCTACAATGAAGAGTCATTTTACAGTACTTAGAATAAATATTTAGCACTGAAAATATGTTATAAATCACTAATATGCAGTCACAATAAAAAATGTAACCTTAAAATTACAGAATGTACATTTTTAGACAATTAAATATCATATAAAACTATATTACCTGCTAATTGTTTCTGCTTAGCCCATAATCGGATGGCGTAGACTAAGGGCCGCAGTCTGGAATCGATGCCTGAACACAACTGCAGAAATCGAGTGTTTCTTACTGCCAATCTGGTGCAAAAAGGGAAGACGTTGTAGAAGTATACTACAGTCAAATGGGGTGCTACATTCAATGTGGTTTATTTTACAAAATGGCCAAAAATAACAGTTTTCAACCTATTGTTGATGGTGATGTCTCCTTGGAGGTTGAGCTCTCGATGACTGAACTTGACCACAGGAAGTCGGGCAGTGCTGAGCGTCTGTACTTTGTGTACACCTGGAACGCATTTCCTCAAAATGGCTGCAACAAGCTCCAAAATTTCCACAGGAGTGGCCGTGGACAGGTCAATGTCGGACAAAATGGAGTCTTCAGATTGGCAATCCTCAGACTGATTTTCTCCTGTCTGTTGAAATAAGTAATTTTAGACATTTTACAGATAGATGTATATAGATTCACTATTTGATATTAGCGGTGCTAACTCACCAATCCAGTAGTCTTTGCGCGAGCTTGAAACGCTTTGGTGTTCTCAAGCTCGAGGAACAGATCAAGGTCACAGGAGTGAATCCCAAATGTGTTCACAGAGGAGCCAAAGGGCAAAATCTGGCAATCTAGAACACATGACACAAAGACTTTTGTTTTAATCACTAGAAAATAAACAGGATGTAAAGAAAATTTACTTGGGAAATAAAGCTCCTTTTGATGCTGAATGATTAGTCACTTGGAATGTGGAAAAGCTTTAATGCAGCAGCTGGAAATATTGACATTACTTTGATTTTGTCGAGAGAAAAGATAAAAAAGAACACTGTTGTCAAATAAAAATATTTATGTCTTAAATTCTTCACTTTCAAACTTTTAACACTTTAAATTCAAGCATTTATTTTGCCAGAATACAAAAAAAAAAATTCTGTGAACTTTTGTCCACAGAAATGTTGGAAATTACAGTATATCTTCAATATATTTCCAAATGTATGTTAAAGGGATACTCCACTTTTTTTGGAAATACGTTCGTTTTACAACTCCCCTAGAGTTTTACCGTTTTCGAATCCATTCAGCCGATTTTCTGATATTTAGAAGAATATCAGTAACCAGAGAGTTTCTGGTCTCATTGACTTCCATAGTAGGATATAGTAGGTTACTGATATTCTTCTAAATATCAGAAAATCGGCTGAATGGATACAAAAACGGTCAAACTTGACTGTTTAACTCTGAGGGAGTTGTAAAATAGGCCTATTTCCAAAAAAAGTGGAGTATCCGTTTAAACTCAACACATGCTGAGATTAAGTTCTCTGCATTTACTGCATTTGATTTCATTATTAGTTTTTCATAAACTAACCCTAAACCCTGGTTTATAGGATAAAGATGCAATGATGGAAATTTGGTTCAAGTTTGAGTTAAGAATGGACCTGGAAAGAACTCTGTGAAGACTTCCTGTAGCAGCTGAACTAGGAGATCTCTCACTTTCTTCTCATGGTCGTTCAGCTCAAAAAACTCCACCACCTTTTGCATCTGCTCATTGACCTTTTACACACAAAAAGAAAAGAAAACGTAAAAATGAGAAAAAGCTTTAAAACAAAAAGCAGGCTGTGTGAATGTAGAACGCTTTCTTACAGATGTAGCCTTGCAGAGCTGGTGGTTGAGTTTGTCCAGGCTGATCTGGGTGTTTTGGGGTTTCCCCCTGCTGGACAGTTTGAAGTCTTTCCTCTCTCTGGGCTTGACACGGAGCTGGAGTCCATTGAGCTGATGCTGAAGCTGTTCCAGAGCAGTCTGAACGTTCTTCGGCTCGGAGAACTCCACTATAGCATACACGCCCTACACAGAACCAAAACTCTTACATTGAAATATTCATTTATTCTTCTGTCTTTCTGACTATTACTTCATATCTGGCTTTACCAAGTTAACACCTTCACATACTCACACCTTTATTACAAATGTTTTTATATTTGTTTTATTAGTAACCAAACTCCATCGCACACCTGCAGGTGATAGGTGCGTCAGATAATAAGACCAGCTAGTCATTCAAGCAGATAAGGAACTCCCGCACACTATCATTACTTGCACTTTTTAATCAAGTTTATTCACACACAACGTTTCGGTCACACGACCTTCGTCAGGAGTATATTTGTTTTATTAAAATGCTATCAAATGCCCAAGTCTTTATAATAATCTGCTCTCTAAACAAATGTAAAGTATGTAGACACAGGTATCATTTTAGGGTATTCAAATCATTAAAGAGATACTCCACTTTTTTTTTTTTGGAAATAGGCTCATTTTACAACTCCCCCAGAGTTAAACCATTTACATTTCTAGGGCTGTCAAACAAATTAATCGAATCCAAAATAAAAGTTTGTGTTTACATAATATATGTGGGTGCACTGTGTATAATTATTATATAAATACTCACACACATGCTTGTATATATTTAAGGAATATTTTCATGTATATACTCTATATAGATTTATATATAATTTATATTATATATAAATATTTTATATATAAATACTTTTTTTTCTTAAAAATACATGCGTGTTTGTTTATATATATATATATTAGGGCTGTGCAAAAATTAATCGCGATTAATCGCATCCAAAATAAAAGTCTGTGCTGACATAATATATTTGTGTGTGCTGTATATAATTATTTTGTATATATAAATACCTATGCATGCATGTATATATTTAAGAATTATTTCCGCTTAAATTCTCTCTCTCTCTATATATATATATATATATATTATATAAATATAAATATTTTATATATGAATAACACATTTTCTTAAATATATACATGCATGTGTGTGTATTTATATATACAAAATAATTATATACAGCACACACAAATATATTATGTAAGCACAGACTTTGATTTTGGATGCGATTAATCGCAATTAATTTTTGCACAGCCCTTATATATATATATATATATATATATATATATACACACAAACAGTGCATTATTATGTAAACACAAACTTTTATTTTGGATGTGATTAATCGCTATTAATCATTTGACAGCCCAATTATATTTACAAAATACAATTAAGTTGAACAGTAAAAACATTTGAAATCTTTTTTTTGTCTTTTTTTTTTTTTTTTGTCAGATAAATAAAGGTAAAATAGAAACAATCCTTGATTTCTTTGTATTTTACATATGTCCCACCTTTTCTGGAAATATGAATGTAAAATTGGGGATGAAATGCCAAGATAATAATATCATATTCTGAATTTGATGTATGGCAGACCTTTAAATCAAGATACAAGCAAGAAAGAGTGATTACCGATTACCTATTAAATGAGAATTACCGGTAATACAACATGATAAAGATGTGTGTATATTAACCTTGTCCTTGTCCATGATCACATCTACCACCGGTCCAAACTGTGTGAAATACTCCTTCAGATCGGTTTGAGAGGTGTCTGGTTTAAAGCCGCTCACGAACACGCTGTTCTCCTCCTGAGCTTTACGCTGAGCTCTGAGCCGCAGCAGATGCTGGTGCTTTTTTCCTTTAACATGATCTTCCAGGCTCGGCTCTGCAAAAATAAAAATAAAAAAACACTTCAGCAACATCGTCGATGGAAATACCAGTGTAGGCCTATCTAAACACAGTCAAATGTTTGTGATGATTTTCTTAACCTTCAAATGGTCTTCGTTTCCTGTTTACACTTCTGGGTCTATACGACCTCAACAATTGATTGACTAAATGTACAAAAAATATACATTTTTAATCATACAAATAATACATAATTTTTTTTTTGTTTACTTCTCATCTATTCATTAATGCTGTGTCTTTGGAGATATAAAGTATTTCTGTATCCATATACCACAATTCTTCAACTACACCATTAGCTTTAGCATTTGAAATATTATTATTTTATAATACATATGCTCTACTAGGCCTTCATTTCTGTGTAAAAAAATTCAGATTTATGCCGGATTTTTTTTTTTTTTTTGACACATGAAGAAAATATATTTTGTTTTTTCACATTTCCCATTTATTTCAATGTGGGGTCATATTGACCCCGAAGACCAGAAGTGTAAACATTTTTTTTTTTTTACATACCTTCAGAACAACCGAATCAAGCCCCGTTTTTGTGTGTTTGTGTAGTCTATAGATAGATAATGTATGAAAAGTCACAAAATCTTATTCCACTAAGATGAAGGGAACCTTTTTTATTAAGTAAAAGTTGATTGTCGACTATTACTTAATAAAAGTCGATTGAAAATCTATTTCTTGTTATATTTTCAGTAACACTTTACAGTAAGTTTCCATTAGTAAACTTCTTTAGTTAACATGAACTAAGAATGAACATCATTTATTGATCTTAATGTTTATTTCAGCATTTACTAATACATTATTAAAATCAAAAGTTCTATTTGTTAACATTATCTAATGCTTTGTGAACTAGCATAAACAATGGACGACAGTGTAATTATTAACTGACACAATTAAATAAGCTACTGTAACCAATTTATTGTTCATTGTTAGCTCATACAAAAACCAATTTTAACGAAAGACAACTTATTGTAAAGTATTACCATATTTTCTTATGCATATTATTCATTTGTATTAACCTTTATCATGTGTATTTAGTTGATAATTTACACTATCTATTCATATCCACTTGTCTATACCAGATAAAGTGCTTGTAAGACTTATATGATGATACTTAAAATTGTACGTTATGTTTTGCTGTCTGTGTTCGGATTGAAAGCTCTCAAAACCACACTATGTCTATCATAGTGCAGCTGTAGCATTTCGAAATACTTTGGTGAGTATGATTAACACAATCATTTGCAAAACTCAAAGATGCTGCAAGAGACACCGTATTATCATCAAAGTCCATAGAATGTGTTAAAACGTACTTTTGGTTAACAGTAAACTAAATATAGAGGCAATGGTTGTGTTATAACAAGTTAGCAAAGTCAAGAAACGTGTCTCTCTTGTGTTAACGTAAGCTCTACTGTTTTTAGTTTATTACAACTTACTGTTGGGTATATTAACATTGCAGAGGTTGCAGTGAAATCCTCTTTGCTTTGTCTGGATGTCTTTATCGAGCTCCATTGACAGGCTGTGCTGGTAATTCCAAAGAAAAGCGTCAAAGTTTCTACATGCAACTCAAATCTCCCTCCATGATGTTTCGGATGTTTCTCTTCGTCCGTCCCCTAATTCTTCCGACAAAAACACGGAGCGGGGAATTTTTATTCCGCCCTTCAGGAGGGAGAGGGTTGCCAGCGATAATCTGATGAAGTTACAAGTTGTTTCTAGTGACTTTAAAATTAAAGTTATTTATTTTGTATTAACTCATGTACATTTAGAGTATACAATAAAACGTGCAATGAAAAATACTTTTAACTGACCAGAAAAATTCTGAACAGGTTTTTGCATTTTATTCCAAAAAAGAGGGTTTAAAATGTATTAATATATCACAATTTGCCATTAGCTGTGCTGTCAAAAGGGAAGGAATATCTGTAACATAACAATAATGTCCTACATTTATCTATAAATTTACTAAAAGTGTGTAATGCACTCACAAAACAGGGTTTAATATAAACATTTTAGAGTCACTCCTTAATTCAGTTGCAATCTTTGCCAATGATGAGCCGAGTGAGGGAAACCCCCAATAGTTGGGTAGTTTCTATAATTGTTACCTCTTTCAGAAAAGCAAGTAAACATCTAAGAAGAAAAATAGCTTCATTTTTTGAAAAATAGCTTCAAACTGAAAATAATTTGTTTTGCTCAAATGGGATCATCCAGGACTACCAAAGTAAATGCATTGGCTAAAAGGTGTTCTGAAGATGACATTTAGAAATGGCGCCAAGGCTTGCGGTTATCCCGATTTCCCAAATATACTGGCTGACACAATGACTTCCAGTCTGCAGTGCTCTAAATGGATCATGACACAGCCTAGATTACGAGCAGAACAACAGGAATGCTGCCTCCCAATTCGCCTTCTTATACGTCCAAAAAGTATGTACTGTTTTTTTGTAAAGAAACAGTAACGTTACATAGTACTTTTGAGTGCTTGGGGACATTCTTTGTAATCTTTAATGAGTGTTCCAACGAGACCTGTCTACTATTTTATATCATAAAAAAGATCCTGACCAGAAATAATAGACCATCCAGGGATCTTTGGAAGACTCATTTCAATATACTACAGTTTGAGACGTACCCATTCTATTTTCTAATACAATTTAGGACGGATAGAATACGAAGTGGGACGCACAGAGTAAGTGTCACTTTAAGTGCATAAAAGTTTACGAACTACAGAAACAAACAAATATCCGCTTCCTTCTTCAATTTTTTTTTAACAATCAGACCCCTACAGAGGCACTTAAGGGACATGGTGATAGACAAAAAATATGATATATTATATATATTTATGTA
Source organism: Pimephales promelas (assembly GCF_988280905.1). Classification (NCBI taxonomy): domain Eukaryota; kingdom Metazoa; phylum Chordata; class Actinopteri; order Cypriniformes; family Leuciscidae; genus Pimephales; species Pimephales promelas. The sequence continues at coordinate 4,986,981 of NC_142785.1, read as the reverse complement.
TTTTTGCATTCTCTCACAAATGTTTTGCATTTTCCCCCAAGAAACTTTGCATTCATTCGCAAAAAACTCAAAAGTTTTGAGAGTGAATACCAAGTTTCTTTGGGGAATGCAAAACATTTGCAAAAGAATGCAAAAGCATTCATCATAATCATAATCTAACCGTTCCTCCAATCGCATAGGCCTATTTCTCCTCCCATCACCATGTCCCTTTATAGGGATAGTTGACCCATTGTTCCAAACGTGTAGCCTATGCATTTCTTTCTTCTGTTGAACACAAAAGATATTTTGAAGAATGTTGATAACCAGATAGTTGACGGTAGCTATTGACAAAAATTCCATTAACAAAAATTCTATGGAAACTGACGATTTGATCCAGAACCAAACCAGTTGGATTTTGTGGTCTAATGTGAATGGTCCAATGTTTCTTTTGATCCAATAGTCGAAAACTGATTTTTTTATTGCATTTTTAATTCAATTTTGGATAGAAGTGCCTTAACCTTTCGCAAATGTTTCCGCGCCAACTTTTTTTTCCAAGTTGCCAGCGTTTTTTTTTTAAATCATTTTCACAAATATGTCATGGCCACCAGAATATTTTGTTGTATGAATATGTGAACATGCAATATATCAAAGGAAAGAACAGAATCTCTGCTTTAAAACAAAAAACTGCATTCTTTTTAAATCAACTCTTGAATGTGAGCAAGTTTCATTTAAAAAAACAATTTTAACAAAAAGCTGAGAAAATCGCATTTCTGTCAAAAATCTGTCATATTCAGAACAATAATCAAAACAAAGATGGAGTAGATCGAGTCCAACAACACCCCAATGATCGCGTGATTTTAAAAATGCATAAGATGTGTCATAGCGCCCCCTAGCGTATAACAGTGGAAACACAGAAAGCCAGAATATTGCAACAATGGAAGTGAAAGAGTTAAAATCACAATTGGTTTTACCTCTGGACCACATGGACTGTATTGTGGCATATAGCATCCAACAAGCTATAGCAGTACTTTCCAAAGACAAATCTAAACAATTTACCATATAATTATACTCTACCTAATGTACAAACATAAAATGTACTTTTCCCACAAACGTGAAATTTCTCAAGGAAGATTACATATGATTCTGGTTTGATATATAGGTGACAAAGTATTTTTATTAGCTAACATAGTCCTAACATCTGATCTAAATCCTATTATAACTAGGAAGATTTTTTCGACACATAATGTGAAGTGAAATGTTTTATTCAGGCAGATGAATTATAACTAAAAACTATGTAAGCAGTGTAAACAAACTAGCACAAAAACATTTATTTTTTTTAGTAAACAAACATGTAAATACAGGATAAATACACAAAGTATGAGTCAGTCTCCATGCAAAGACATTGTCTTTACTCCAACATTACTCCATGGCGGCAGAATCGAACATCAGTTAAAAAAAAAAAAAAGTCTAACAGTAAAACTATTTACAAATCAAAACTATTAAGACATTACAAGCTGTTTGCTTTCTTCATGAAGGTTTCCACTAGATCCATCAGCTGTTTCATGTCAGCCTCGTCTTCACGGATGACTTCCTTCATCTTATCAAACTTTTTCAGCTGCTCGTTGCAGTGTTTCTAAAGAGAAAAAAAAAATTATATACATCATTTTTGCTTTCAAGTAGAATCTACACAAACCTGGTCATATAACCTTTTGAAGTACAGATCTTAAGAAAAGGGTGGTATATAAGGAATAATACAGGGCTGGTGAGCACTAAGCAATTTTAATCCATGACATGGCAGCAAAGAATCTTCATTGGTCAAATAAAATCAAGTAATGTACACCTAGTCATCAATTATCCCGATTATACCATGGCCACTTGCCAGCACTGACAAGTTAAAGCAGTCATTTATGTTTGCAGCATAAAATTTGATTGTATTATTGTACAAATTGTATTATTTTGGCTACAGGTCGCTTAAGCAGTCTGCCAGATTTAAATCAGAGAAGTAGTATGTTAAGACTGGAAAAAAAATCATTTAATTTCTTAGAGTAAGCAATGCTATTTTATTAATAAAAGTTGCAGGCAGCGTTGACAGATTTCGGTAATGCTTCCTTTTACAGTCCAGTTACCCGTGTAAATACTATGTACTTATTTTAGTAACTACAATTACTGGGTAATAACTAGTACTAACCCTGAACCTACCCCTGTTCCATGTACTTACCTTATATTAGTCAGTACTTTCTAGGTAAGTACACTGTAAGTACTGTACTGTAAAAGGAAGCGGTACCCAGATTTCTGTAGGTCCTTCAATGAAAACAGCACATACATTTTGTTTTAAGGGTTGTTCACACCAAGGATGATAACGATTAGAATAGGGAAGTCCACACAACAACTACAACGATCGTTTGAATCACTTTTAGAATAATGTTTTCCAGCTGATGAACAATAAAAATCATCAACAGCCAATCATAAGCTAATATAGGTACTTTCATAGTTATCATTCTTGGGGTAATCGGAACTTTAACAGACACCTTCCAGCCAATTAGAATCGAGTATTCAGACAAACCATGGTATAGAGAGCCTAAGTCCCGCCCCTCCGCTTCCGGCTCATGGGACCTTATTTCAGAAAAAATATGAATGGTAGTCAATGGAGAGAGACAACTTATCTTTTTATTCCGTCTGAACTGTGCCCTCAATTACACATATGATGTTTGGCAATTTAAAAGATAATTCTGAAAGTCAAAAACGTCGCAGTTTGTCATACAGAAGAGTAACATTTAGTTTTATGTGAAAATCGCTCTATGAACTACATCTCCCGGGAAGAGAAACGAGAGCCGCTGCTCGTGAGTGTGCAGTTTGGTACAAAACACTCAGGTAGGACGGCGTAACGTTACGATTATAACGCAAGACTGTAGAAACAATGACAGACAGCCTCAGTAAAGTTAGCTTCATTCATTGGGAGAAAATGTGCGCCTTTGGGGTTTGTAGTCTTTGTAATTACGTATTTTTCACAGTCTAATACCTCAACGGTTTTACATCAAACTGCGGCTTTCTTTTTCTTTTAAATGTATCTTTTAAATTGACAAACATCATATGTGTAATTCAGGGCACAATTCAAACGAGATCAAAATATTTGTTGTCTCTCACCATTGACTACCATTCAATATTTTTCCGAAATAAGGTCCCATGGTGGTCGACCGGAAGGGGAGGGACTTAGGCTCTCTATAATTCAGATACATATCTGGAAAATTTTAGTTGCAAAATTTTCAACCTCATGTAGAACATATTGTAACACTTTCCTTCTTAATTTATGCCGGGGTGCCAGACAGATACTTAATCTGCCAAAATTGTATCTTAATTAAGGTTGTGAGTCACGTCACAAAGGAAAGCAAACACAGGTCACATGTATTAATTACTCAACATGAACCCTTAAATGATATAAACACTACGGAAACAAAAACACTCCAATTCATTATGCAATTATTTTAGTAGGTTAGATTCACCATTAACAAGTCCCAATTTTTACACATCACCATTGGAGTAAAGATAGATTATACACACAAAGTCAAGATGTGACTGGTAATTGTAGGCAAAAATCATCACATACTTCAACTGTAACTAAGTGGTCTGCTGCATAAGAGAAGATTTCAGCCAGATTCTTGTTCACCATGCGCTGCTCTTCTTTAGTCTCCTGCACGACCACATGATACCTGGAGGAGAAGTTACATAGAGTGAGATCGACAGGTGACGCATTTAGAAAAATAAAGTGGAAAAAAGATGCTCACTGTTGTTGGGCAGCTTTGCATTCCTCCTCGGCTTCCTCGCATCCCTGCGTGACGTTCTTTTCCAAGCGCTTCTTATGGGTCTCGGCAGAGTCCACCTCAGCTGCCCACTTCTCATCCTCTTGTGCCATTTCCTACACACACCATAACTAGTTCAAATGCATACATGTGTAACAATTTCAAACGTGTCATTACTGAAAATGAAACATGAATTAATTAAACATAAGGCTAATATATTACAGGTTTAAAATCAGAAATCCCCATACTGATGCATTTTACCTGCAAGTCATGCTCCAGCTGTTGGTCGACTCTGCGAATCTGCTCCTTTAGCTGCTTAATGTCATTTTCCTTATCAAAGATGTTGGACTTCACCTAATAAACCGATGGGGTGGTACATACATGAGCTCACATCATGCTTTGTAAGAACACACTTTATTACAAAACCTAAAAAGCTGTCTGACTTTGGCTTCTATGTAGATCACTCCCTTTTAAGGTAGCTTCATTACTGAAACTCATAAATGACTGATTTGAAGTGCTTTACATTGGCAGAAACTGCATGAAAACTGTATGTTCATACAGAACAAACAAATAATCTCAGATTCTGCTGGGGCTCACATTTAACCACAAGTTTTAAATACTCAATATATTTAGTGCATAACCAATGTATTAGACCTCTTGTAATAATAAAGAGAAAACACACATATTTTAGGAATCTGTCAAAAACTTCATTGTCATTTATTAGGCAAACAACAAACTGAAACAACTAAATATTTTGTCTCTTTTGTTATTTACATCCAAATAGTTTCCCAAAGACTTGCTGTAGATTACATTTTTTTGTGATCGATCTTTGAACGCACTAAATCCCAAATTTGTTCAATAGAATTTAAGTCCAGACTTTGACTTGGCCAACTGTGAGCTAAGAGCTAACATATACTGGTTTAACAACGATTTTGGTAATCGCCAATACTGTTAGTTTAGGGCAGCTGTGGCACAATACGTGGTGGTCTAATACATTATTAAGCGTTGTAAATAGTTTGTATTAAAATAGGTTTATGTGCAAATTAGCACTGTTGATTTAACGCATTAATTTGGGGCAATTAATTAGGGGGGGGGGAAAGTGTTACATTTATTAACGCTTTTAACACACCACACCCCGGACCAGACCTGCGTGTCATCTAGCATTGCATGCAGTTTAGTTACAAACATGATGCAGGGTATGAGCATAATAGAATGCAGTTAAAAAAAATGCCACTAAAATTCAAGATATGAGGGCAAAAACTGCCGATATATGGATTTGTGTCATTAATTTGATATGATATAGTTTAGCAATATCACACAATCAAGAGTGTTGTTTTCCCCCAAATATCTGCACGATTGCAAATCTGATATGGATTTCATACGACAGTTCAATAAACAAGAATTGAACATTATTACATTGTCAATATTGTCTGTTTTTGCTCAATTTCAGCAATGAAAAGTTCCAAACAATTTATTAAGACAGTGACTTGCCACCATCTACTGGCAGTTTTAGTTTCATGTTTAGAGTTTCATTTCATTTTTCCATCCATATTCATGCCACCTCTGAGCTGCATTAAACAATCGAAGTAAATATACCAAAATGCCACTTCAGATGCAGCTTTATGAATAAATAAAAACATTTATGAACATAATGTAGCATTAAAAGTTTGTGTATAATAAATCCTATGTTGAATGAAATTATTTATTTATAAATGTACTTCTTGTAATATCCATACAATGCTTTTTTCAGCGAACACAAAAATTACTTTAAATAGTCCTAAGCCAAAATTGATGTGTGATTAAGTTATTCGATTAATTCATCAGCACAACATGTAAATAGATTAAAAAAAAATGTAAATCAGTTGACAGCCCTAGAGATATTGCTAATATATCAATGCATATAGATATAGAGGTTGGTCGATACTGGATTTTGCAGAAATAATAACAATGCGTTTAAAGAAAGGCAATAAAAAGATTTTTCAGATACTAGTAAAATCTATATATTAAAGTAGGGCTGTCGCGATAACCGCAATATTGCAGTACCGCGCTTCTGACAGGTCAACCGCAGAGGATTGCACGTAACCGCAGCAACCGCGATATTCACGTTTTTTTTTTATAAGGCTTCTTCTTGTTTTGAACTTCATGCATGTGTATTGAATGCTAAACAAGTTCATAATGATAACAACAAGACTGTTTATCTTAGTGATGTGTAGCCTACAGAGGCTTCACACAGACAGTGAATGAGAGAGATCTGCAGAGCGCGTGCGATTACCTGCGTCTGTCTTTGAAGTCGTGAAAAGGTTGCCGTGTCAAAGGAAAGCGAAATATTTGTCGTATCATCAAGCTTCACGTCACGGGTATTTTCCACAAATGCGCGTCAGCAGCAGCGCTGGTCAGAATCCCACAGCGCGAGGAAGCCGCAGAAAATAATATCACAGAGTCACGCATTGAATCAATGCCATATTGGTCTCTAATAAGTGAAGCATCAGCTTCCGCGTTACCCATGCGACGCATTGCTGTTCAGCTGAGCCTTGAAAAGTGGAACAAAGTTAAAATCAAAGTTATAAATAATAACATCTTGTTTCATTACATCTCTTTTAACGAATCAGCCTCTTTGAACGTGTTTGTTGAATGAACGGTTCAAAGTTGTCATAACAATATGCGCGCTGAGTGAAAGCCTTTCAATCATGCTTTCAATGCGCATATAGACGCTATTTAGTTTAGGTTATTGGTTAAATGACCTCGTTTTTGTCCACATCGTAAACTTTATTTATATAGCAACAAATATTTATAAATTAAATAAATAAATAAATGGCGGTAATACCGCATATCGCGCTATTGAGCCACTCAACATTACCGCAAGGGAAATTCCATAACCGCGACAGCCCTATATTAAAGGAGCCGTTGTGGCCAAAACTTGTACTGCAATCACTTTCAAATTACTGTAGAGCAGTGTATCCCCAAAGTGCTTTACAGACTCAGCATAATGTATGGATTTGTGTATATATATATGAAGAGTTCAGATGCAAAAGCCTCTAAATGCCATTTGAAATTTTCTTCTTTAATGATGATTTGTATCAAACTTGTATATTTAAGTTCAGTAATTTCACTTAAATGGCAATGATAATTACCTATTAATTGTTATTTAAGTGAAATTACTGAACTTAAATATACAAGTTTGATAAAAATCATCATTAAAGAAGAAAATTTCAAATGGCATTTAGAGGCTTTTGCATCTGAACTCTTCATATATATATATATATGCACCCTAACCACAACCAAACCATCTACAACAATTTACAAAATAAACACCATCATAATTCATGATGAATTAATTAATTCAACTAAAAATAATAATAAAATACATATAATTCACTAAAAGTTGGTAAAATGTCACAGTGCAAATAATAAACAGTACATTCTTAACTGTACTAAAACATTCTTTATGCAAAATAAAATTCCACACCTTTTTTGTTGATTTGGGAGTGAAATATAAACGAGACATTTTCTTGGAAGACTTTGTGAGATTCACCAGACTAGGATAATTAGGGGGTCACATCAGTAATTTGGTGTATTTAACAAGATATAAATGTTTCCTTAAGTGCAAGGCATAAACAGCAACTGAATAAGAGGTAAAACAAAAGCCTCGCACCTGTTCAACAGTCTCTTCCAAACTCAACTTCATATTGGTGAGTCTGCTGCATTCATCCTCCACGTCCACCATCATATTCTTCAGAGGATTCTAACAGTTAAGACACGACAGAAAAGAAAGAAACATCCTTAAATAATAACTAAATAAAAGAAGCTTCAGATGAATGGCAGTAGAGACTGTACCTGTATCTGTGTCTTGTACTGTGTGATGGTAGTGGCACTATAATCTGTTCTGATTTCAAAGTCATGACCACAGGCATTCTCTGCTGACTGCGGGATGAGCTTCAGCTTACGACCCAGTTTATTATACTCAGCAACCTTCACCTCCGCCTGCAACAAAATCAAAAGGGAGACATTCTCGTTTACATCTGGTATTTTAATCCATATCTCGTGTCCACTTTTAACTACTTCTGTCCTGAATTCTTCGAGCAGAGGGTCAATGGGAAGGTAAATGTATTGCGATCTAATGTACAAAATAAGCTCACACAATTTGCGTCTTGAGTCAGAGATTGGAATACAAGTCAGTGAAATAATTCGTAAACTACAATAGTATACATTTGAAGAAAAACAAAGTTCATCAAAGTAGTCTGAAGACCAGAACGGGTATTGTTAAAAATGCATGTATAACTTTGATGAAAGGTTGATCCACTTCAAATGTTGATAATACTGTATGCTTAAACATACAAATATTTTTCCAGTTTATTAGTTATATAATCATTTACAGATAAAAATGAACTGTGGTCGCATGGTGTCTTCCTCTTTAAATGGACGGTTGTTGTCAAAACAGGATTTAAAGTGGACATTAGCGCATTTATTACATTTGATGAACTGTTGACATGAATAAAGTCTGTATAAAGTATGCTTGTGTTTACCATTCACCATGTTGGCACTGACATGTGAACTACAATGTGGGGTCATCACTTTCCTGGCTAAAAAAAAAATCCTTTATTGTGGCCTCATTAGATAGTGAAGCGACTCAAACGGATCTTGCCAGATATGGTGCCTCATCTGGCTTTTATCACTTACCAATTTAAGAATGCTTCGAAGTATGGCATACTATTATTTTGTGTAGTGATTGTCACATACTATAGTTGGAAAGGAGGCATTTGTTAATATAAATATGCCTACTTCCCTACTATATTAAGGATGAAAAAGTATGTGAAAAAATACTTGTCTGAAATTATAGTAAAGTATTAGGGGTGTAACGATTTTCGAACCCAACCGAAAAACCGTGATACAGAACTCACGATTCGAATAGTGATACTCTCATTGCGTACCGAAAACGCCCTGCCCAGCCCGGCTCATCGCACCTCATGTCTTATGTGTACAGTACACAACAAATTCAGTTTTGTAGCCTAACCACCATTAACACCAAATAACAAGCTCCATGTTTTGTTACTTTCGATTATAAGCAAGGTGTAATGCGTCAAATTCTGTCTAGCTGATCACGAAATTCAAACAATAAATGGCGTTTTGGCGCTCTTTGATGTGGCGTGACAGATCGCTGTAGGCCTACTAGCTCCTCATTTCAAGTGGCAGCGCGGCGCGCGAGTAAACGCGATCATCTCTTCCTCAGTTACAGAATAGAGACCTGAAGGTATATTGAAAGATACAGTATACTTACTGAAAGGGATCATAACTCGTATAATCACTCAATCAGTTTCAGCAGCGGAAAGACGTCAATAAAACAGCATAGCTTGTCATTAGCATTATATTTACCTCAACAGGCAACTGATTTAGTGTCCACAACTTTGGTTCCTATAAACGAACTCTTGCACTAAATAAATGCACTATGTTAGCCTATATATTATATTTTACTTAATCTGTTAATGATATCTTGAGTATTTAATGCATGTTTAAAATATCTTTCATGAAAATGATAACTGTGTAAATTATTATTTTTAAATAACAAATTAGAGTAAACACACAAGTTAATGCAAAAACTGCCTCATGTTCGGTTTACATACAATGTGTTGTGTGTTGATTATTATATCTAAAAAATAAATAGCATCTGAATTTAGGTTAAAAGTCTAGGCTACAACCTTTAATGTTATAGTAATGTGCAGTTTACAGCATTAGCAGATTTTTTTTAATCCTTATGAAACTTTTAACTGTAACTGAAATAATTTAAAGACAGACAATTTTTTTATTAAACCACTTTTTTAAAAAAAAGAAGCAATTTTAGCTTTCTAAACCAAAACGAAACGTCAAAACTGTGGGAAAACCGAACCGTCAGTTTTTGTGTATCGTTACACCCCTATAAAGTATCCATCAGAGATGTGTCCAGGAGATTTATTGGGATAAATACTATCCAATGAGGCCACAGGGGAGAAGTTGTGAATGGCAGTAAAGGGACAACTGACACTGTAAGTTACATTACAATAACAACATGGCAGATGTAGTTTGCCTGAATTTCATTCATACTACACACTACAGAACATATTATTTGGTCACGAAGTACATACTTATTTAAATGAAGTACCTATTCAGACAGTATGAGATTTTGTATGCAGCTTTGGGGTCTGTTCACACAGAATGCATTTTTCCAGTCCACTGCTATACTTTTCCATTGTTTTTATGTAAAGATGTAGACGTATTTTACGTGTCTTTTGCAGCGTCTCATGCATGACAACATTTTAAAAAGCACATCTCTAGATCCTATTTTCGTTTCATTTGCCTTTTATCCGCAAAAACATGTTCTGTGTGAATCAGCCCATGGTCTGTGAAACAACTCTTACAAGACGTGCAGTGATGTCTGTTTGTGGGTATAGTCCTGACCTTCTCTTTGGTTTTGGACAGGTTGACCTCCTCATTCCAAACCAGCTGCTCAGCCTCCTCTAGACTCTGGTTTAAGCTGTGAACGGTCTGCTGCAGTTCATTCCTCTCTCGGTTAATACGCTCGATATCAGCTGGAGTGAACTTCTGGTTCTCCAGGATGTGCTGCAGCCTCATCCTCTCCTGCTTCAGACCCTCCAACTGCACCTCTGTACAAAAAACAGGAACATTTACCAATTGAATTCAACCTTTGTATTGTTATTGGCATATGTGGTGTTACAATGAAATGCTTATCACAGAGCTAAGACAACATACAATGTGCAAAGTGAACAAGGCATGTGTGGCTGCATTTTGTAATCTCTCTTACCAGCAGCCTCGAGCTCCTCAGACAGTGCAGCAGCTTTTTTCTCCAGTCCAGTTTTATGGTCCTCCAGAGTACAACGATAGTCCTGCAGCTTCTGCAGATCAGCCTGTAATCTGAGCTTCTCGGTCTTCTTCCCTGCTAAACGATCCTGTCAATAAACACACAGCCTTAATATTGATATCATTTTTTTTTTACTTTGTTCTGGCACGAATCTCTAGATGGCACAGGCCGATAGATCCTTAACTCATTTGGTAGCGATCACATCGTCATCTACATAGCGCAGCTATGGTTGCTTGCTGTTGCACAACACTGGCCAAAACCAAATACATTAACATTTCCATTTCCGTGCCATTCTCTCAGAGAGTTGTTATGACAGAATTCTTTGTATGTTTAAGACCTTAATGCCCTATGTCACATCTAGCCTAGTTTTCACAATCCATCCTTTTTTCTTTGTCATATTGGGGTCATACAATTTCAGAAGGTTTTATAAAGGTAGTTGAGAGATGTTTGTGAAAAGCTGTAAATCAAGAAAAAAGCGTGGCAACTTTGAAGAAGCTCATTCTTTATACTTGCATTAATATTTTTTCACAGTTTTGACTGACTCATATGTTTGACTTAAAGTAATTCTCATAATCTGAATGAACCCGATAAATGACAAGAGATGGAAACGTCACGTGTATACACTCACAGTTTGACTTTCCCTTTCAAGTCTCTCCAAGTGCTCCATCAGTATGGCATGTTTTTCCTGCTGGGAGTGTAACAGCGCCCCATCCACATTGTACAGTTTCCCTGAGAGAATTCCAAAAAAAATGATCAGCAGTGAAAGCATATTTTGCATTAGTGTTATTACAAATATTCAAATAATATATATACAGTCTGAATTTAAAATATACAGTCATTTAAAGGCCGTTATTATTATAAACATAAAGACACACAAAGTTTCTTATTGTTATTTTTGTTTTGGTTGTTTAATGTGAGGGATATCCCGCACAAACATGGAGTGCTGGAGAAAAACAACGTAGTATCACTGTTGGACTACCGGTATATCAAAGTTCAAACATGTATTATGTTGTATTAGATCCTAATAAAATATCTGGTATTATTTCAACTGTCATCAAAATGTAACTTTTTTTTTTTTTTTTACAAAAGAAAAAAAAATGCAATGGTTTCTGATTAGATATTGCTATGTGGCAAAATAAAAAAAAGCAGAAGCAGTTGAACACAAGCTTGCAGAAGCGGGTTAATTGGGAAAAAAAAAATTGTTTTATATTTACTGAAAAGTTTTTTCAGAAGGTTGGATATAATTCTCCCCCCCCCCCCATCTAAATAAGTTCAATATACACTACCCCTTCACACTGTGGTGCAACTTACTTAGTTTATTAAGATAGTCATCATCCTCATCCTCAAACGTATCTGCACCCTGCATGAACTTGTTGTAGGTGTCAGAGCAGTATTCCATACAGAGCTACAGAGATAATATACATATATTCATTTGGCAAATATGTGATGTCTACAATTATGCAGAAGAGTGAAATATACTGTCAAAGCAGACGTTTTGTCTGATATAGTACCTTGTTGTACTCTGCCCCTTCCTCTACATCACACAGCTCATCTGAAAAGTCAGAGAACAGCAGACCCTGGTCTCTCAGACCACTGAAGAGCTGTAGGGAGAACATCTACATTTCAGTCAAAGCTGGAATAATGTTTCCTTCTACATGTTAACGTGCACTTTATAGTTCAGATTGCAGTCTGGGATAGTAAGGAAAGCCAGATTTTCACAGTTTCAAGGGAAAATGGTCCTTTGTCATTAAAACTCAACGGCACAATGTTTTAAAAAAAAATTTATTTTTTTTTATGAAGAAATGAACGAATCTTTTTCACAGTCAATTCGTTCATTTCGTTCGTTGAATGAACCAAATGACGCAAAAAAAGATTTGTTCATTTTAATAAACGAGTTTGAACAGGAGAGTCACGAACGTGCATCACAGAACAGAGCAAGGCGACCATTTGAGCTTATAAAACTTAAACTTTGTTTTTTAAATGATCGATCGTTTTGCTTGATAAGACCCTTATTCATCGTCTGGAATCGTTTAAAGCCCTTTGAACAGTTTGCACTAAAACTGTCTTTTGGACCTTGAACCGTTTGGTTACCAGTAAAGTCCATTATATGGAGAAAATCCTGGAATGTTTTCATCAAAAACCTTAATTTATTTTCGACTGAAGAAAGAAAGACATGGACATTTTGGATGACATGGGGGTGAGAAAATTATCAGCAAAATTGTTTTTAAAAAAAAGTGAACTACTCTTTTAATTACATTTGAAAATATATTAAAATAGTCTTTTACTTTTTTTAAATTTCACAAATGTTGCTGTATTTTTGATCAAAGAAATGCAGCCTTGGTATTGGCAAAACCTTAACTCTACAAAACTGTGACTTTTTGAAACAGTAGTGTACATATATTTCTGGACTGTTTGCTTTGCTATGAGCAACAGTGAAAGTCTCGCTTAATTCATAACTTTAAATAGAAACCAGTAATAGTTCTATGTACAGATTATATCTCACAAATATATGTTAAAGGTCTGAAGAAGAGTCACCTTGACCGTGTCAATGAGCCAGATGAGAGCTCCGAGAGCCAGTGGCCACGTGTGAGGAGCGCCAATGGAGTACATGGAACTTTTTGAGAGTGCAAACGGGTATCTGAAACAAAACGATAATCATCTCTTAACGATTAGGGCAAAATACAGGGTGGTTAACACTGATCAAAGCGTTTTTGACAGGGCGTTTCATACAGGATGTAGTAATATTGTCATCCTTTGTTTTTATGATAATGTGATTACCCCAGATCTTTGAGCATTCTTGGGATCTCCTCTTCCACTTTGGCAGTGGGCATCTGAAAGGACGGTTCCAGGCAAGTGTAGATGAACTCGTATATCTTTAAAAACTCTTTCGTGGATGGAGACTGCAGAGACTTCACTGTGATGCTGCCTGGAAAGCCTCGCTCCACCAGGAACTAGACATAATGAAGAAATAAATTAATTGTAAACAGACTTTTGGTTTAGGGGCGAGATAATAATAACAGAATTATCAACAACACGCAATATGACATTAAAACCTATCATACTTCACAAAGTTGTTTGATACACTGTTGGACAAAAGCTTTGTCATGTAGGGGTCTGGGGTCCTTCATCTTCTCTGGGCCCCCATATGCCCCAAACATGCTGTTCCTCTGGCCACCTGCCCCGATGCCTCTGTGGAGAAACATGAGGACACTGTTGTACTACAGTACATGATTAACCAATTGTGGTTTAATAAAAACTTTCTCCCTGAGAAATTTTTATTAAAAAAACTTCTCCCATCGTCACAGACAAGGCTAAGGCCAAAATGCATGTTTTAACTGAAATCAACTTGCACTCTCATATCTTGAAGTATGTTAGTGCTATTGCTTTGTGTCAAGATCCACACCAGTAATGTTTTTTTTTCTATGCCATGTTTATAAAAGCAACTTTAATGCTCTAATTTAACTAAGGTCAAATCCTGGCTTAATCTAAGCCCTGTCTGTGAAACGAGGCCTGTATGACACGATCAATGCACAATCACAAGTTACTACCAGACTCACTTTCCAAAAAAGCTTGTTCGTCTCTCAGATGTGGTAGACTGAGGTTTTGGTATGTTCAGCTTGCCAAAGACATTGTCCTTGCTGTAATGAAATTCAAGTTAACATATCATACATATAGAAGCATTACCGCTGAAAGCGGTTTAGACCAATACAATCCGTATGCATTTGGATACATTTGCAGTAATATAATGTAAAAGGAAATATAGATGGAGTGTACTTTTGAGGGGTGGCATTGATCAGACTCATCCTGCTGTCTGTCACACGCATGGGCATCTCAGAATATCTGCTGCTGGGTCTCCGACTCATCTTGACCTTTATAAACACACCCTTCACATGTAGGACAGAGAAAAGGTTCAGTTACTACCATAGTACAAGAAAAGTAGAGATCAAGTCCAGCATAATACAGTTTGGATTTGTAATATTTTCGGCAATTGTCTTAAATACTACCAGTACTAATAATGAATGCGCTGGTGTTGTACTTAGGCATGTAATGTAAATAAACCATAGGTATTGTCCTATAGCACGAATTCGTACAAACAAAGAACGCAGATTTACTCATTCAGTACTTTGAATCTTACAAACATGGAAAACTATACAGTAAGTTAGTATTTGCTAGCAATTTATGACGTGTAGGTTAGCAGCTACGTGAAGAACGTAACTTAACTTAAGTTTAAAACCACACATACAAACATTGAAACACAACCATCTAACGTTAAACTGATTGAGAAATTATATATATATATTTTTACGAAACTGTATTACATTAAATGGTGCTAACTGAATAACAAATTAACTACATATTATGCTAGTAACGAAATAAATGAGAATGACAAACCAATAACGTTACCTCAGATATAAACTTCAGCTGGAGGACAATTCTCGGTTAATACGTTCTATACTCCAGATATGAATATCAGCATAACAGATATATCACGAAAATATATTTATGCACACTTCGCTATTACTACAGTTTATTCTTCCGTCGATGCTTCGGTTGAATTTCAAAAATTTCCGCGAACGCTGTTCAACGGATCACTCTGATGACGTAAATGCCTCAGTTTGAGCTGCTGTGCGAAGCACTGCCTCCTGCTGGTGTGGCGGAACTGCGCTGGGCATCAAGGCTTGAAGTTTTGTAAACAAAAAATAAAATAAAAATAATAAATAAAATGTAATGAATAATATACAATTATTTTTACACTACAATATCTCAACACCTTTGAATTATTAAATAACTCAATGAATTATAATTATTAGTAAATTAAAACATAAAAACACCAACCTTCGGACCTTCTGTCATTAACGTTACACTTTAAAATACTAACCTTTTGTTATTATACAAATCTAAATGAATTACTGTCCACAAACCATCATTAACAATGAAACCTAAAACAGTTTAATATTCTAAATAAATGCACAGGTAACTTCTATCCAACGATAAAAAAATAAATAAATAAATAAAATAGATTGCTTGAGTGGTCTTTTTTTTAACAAATCTCAAATTAATTGAAAATTCAATTATAAGAACAGAGCATTGAGATTACATTTATTAACATAACAAGAGAAAAATTAAAGGTTGCAGGGATATCTTACTCTACTACCATAATAACTTTACAACACCTTGGAGTACCACTTAAAAAAATACCATGGTGCTAACTTATATAATTATATATTATATGAATATAGCAATCATTCAGGTCCATGATGATAATATATAGTATTTTTGTGATATTACTACTAAGAGAATTTACAGAATTTTTTTAACTATTTTTTTTTCTGTTTATTTAAACTAGAGATGCTGCTCTTCTGTCCAAAGGAAAAACTTCTTAAGCCACCTCAGAAGTGACAAACATTTCCTGCTAAGATTTGAACATTATAACACAAAGTTATGTAAACAGAAACACACATAATAGCCTATTTAAACTATAGTATTCATTGTATCAAAAGCACCATGTTATCAACATTACATAACTTAATAGCATACATACGCCATTAACCATTTTTCTTTTGTTGCACTGCAGGTGTTTTCCCCTCACACCTGCATTAGTAATGCATTAGACACATGAATGGATGAATGGTCCAACAGAATAAATTTGAAAAGAATCAAACATGAGGTTACAAATATCTTTTTAATGAAAAATTTCAAGCATGTCACATCAAAAATGTAACACCACTAACCCACATTACATAGAAAGTTGTGACAGCTAAAGCAAAGTTTTTTACCACCTCGCTTATTTTATTCTTTTAATACATTTCTAAAACAAAACAAAAGAACACAAAAGGGAATATAGAAGATAACTGTTTTGGAGGGAAGTTTACGGTTTCAACAGTAGAAACATTCTTTAAACATTTTCTTGAATTAAAACTTTCGATAAGTGTACACAAACACTTCACTAAAAAAATAAAAATAGCTAAAATTACACTGAGAAATTTATAGAAAAATGTCATAATGAAATAGTACAAACATATAAAACTAAAACTTTTTTTTCTGAGATTTGAAGATTAAGACCAGTGCTTCACTTCCTCCTGGTACGCCTGACGGGAGCTGCCTCAGTAGAGATGTCCACTTCCTCTACTTTTTTAACATTTCTTCCTCTTCGAGTGGTGGTCCCTGTGGGAAAACATAAAAATGTTAACTTTTCACTCTCAAAAGTTGAATAAACGACACAGCAAAACAAATAACGTACTGAATGTACATAAAACAGGTCTAAACAGTATATACCCATTACACTTGTCAAGCCCATCAGCTTTTGTGGCCTTAAGTTTTGTAGCAAAACATAAATATTTATTGTGTAAGATCAAACAGGCAAAATATACTTATTTGATGCTAGGGGGTCCAATGGTTATTACATCTTTTTGACACAAAGCCCTTTTCAGAAGGCACTAGTTTTTAAAATATGTTTTTGAGTTGAAATTATTATTACTCGATGTCTGTGATTTCATGTAGCGATTTAACAGTACTAACATCTCCATGTTTATCACAGAGGTGAGTGTTTTCTAGCCATGGGTTTTACAGAAGATAATTTGCTGCGCTTGTGTGCACCACGCATGACGTGTGTTTTATTCAAATGAATTACTTGATTTATCTTCCATTTATAATTAAAACCATATTTAAATAAACTTCATAAGTCAAAGACTGCGAAAGATTGGGGCGCAAACGGTAGCTCAGAGAGGTCAAAAAACATCCATACAATACAATATTGGAAGTCATAGGCATTTGGATAGGATTATATTTCACAAGGGACTGTTGGGTTAACTGAACAAAAAAAACAAAACAAAAAAGTAAAAATTTGCCCTGGAATTTTTACTAAGGTTTTACGAGAACCCAGACCAAGTAGCCTGGCAAACGCCAGACCACGTATCATTGAGAATGAAACGTTGTCTGGAAACCACATGTTCAATTTCTCGTATTTGAGGCGTGGTTAACGAATGCCCAGAGCTGTATTATTGGGTGCTACGAATATCTATCAAATGAGCCTGTACGTTTATCAAATACGTCTGTGCTCCCTCCCCGTTCTGTGATTGGTTCCCTATTTCAGGGAAAATTTTGGTTCATGGTATCCAGACTGCCTAGCAGCGTGAATAAAATCGCGCTGCGGCAAGGCAGAATGGGGAAACACCGGCTACAGACAGGATTAAAATCACAAAGTACAACTGTGAAAAAGAAATTTCTCTAACATACTCAATGAAGACTAGTCCCGTCCAATTAGGGATAGACTGATGTGATAAATAGAATTCACTGAAAGATATGGCTACATCTATTTTAGTCACAACATGCACAATGTAAAGTTCTCTTGTATTCTGGAATACACTGCAGACAACATTTACAGAATGCATACCTGAAAGAGACTCCTGAGCAGGTGCTGGCTCTGGTTCCTGGGCTGTCTTCTTCTGCCCTCTAACAGCTCTATTACCAGCTTTCTTGGGAATAACCTCAGCCTTTTCTGGTTCAGCATCAGGCATTTTCTCTTTGCTGGAGACCTCAGCTGCAACTTTAGAGCTGGTGGCTACTCTGCCTCTTTTCTTTGGCAAAGGTTCCTTATTTGACGCCTCATCAGTTACCTCCAGCAAATCATTCCTTTTCCTTTTGAGGGGAGTTGATGCCTTACCATCACTGAGATCTGATTTAGGTGCAGCAGAGCCCACTGCCTTTCCTCCCCTCAATGGCTTGATTTTTATCGGAACTTCTTCAACTGGATGTTCCTCTTTTTTGGCTCCTCTGCGACCCCTGGGTGGCAGATCAGTTGACTGATTTGAAGTGGAGGATGTCTCAGCTGGTATTTTGCCTAACCTTTTAGATTTCTTCTGCTGATGTTGTTCTACATCTGCAGAAGGTTCGATCTCTCCAATGTCTTTAGAGACCACCAAATCTGGGTTCCAGTTAACAGTTTTTGAGGGTTTAATATCACTAGCTTTCTCGGCTTTAGAAGATTCATTGATTGGGTTGTTAGGGATGTCTTTAGTTGAATCCTTCTGTTTTCTGCCACGGCTACCTCTTCCCACCTTCTCCAGTGCCACAATTGCTGTATTCTCAGCAGCAACCAATTCAGAACCTGCCTGTGTCATGGAATTTTCTTTTCTCTTTGATTCAGGTACTTTTGCTGCTCGCCTGGTATGTTTAACGAGTTTAGCTGGCTCTTCTGATGAAGCTACATCCTCAGTAACCTCTGACTCTGCCTTGGCAGCCGCTTTACGTCCACGGCTGGACACCACAGCAACTGATGGTGCAGGGTTTGCAACAGCACGGCGACCTCTTTTGACAGGAACTTCTGCCTCCACTTCTGTTTCCTTTGCAATAACAGCCCTTTTACGACCAGATTTCACAACAGGGGTCTCTGCTTGTTCAACATGGCTGACAATGTTCTCCTCGGTCACAACTGAAACGGTCACCTTGGACTGCTTTGTCTTTCTACTTCCCCTCACAGATTTCACCACTGTTTCAGAGTGTTCCTCGGTCACAGGTAAAAGTGTGCTGGCATCTACAGCTGGTTGGTCAACAACCTCTTCAGCCATCTGTGGTTTCTGCTGTTTGGCCTTTCGTCCTCTGCCAGACTTGACCACAGGTGCTTCAGGCTTATCTTGTTCAGCATTCACCTCTGCCACAGTTTGAGAAACAACCATGGCATCATCATTATCCAAGAGCTGCTCCTTGACAATTTCTTTAACCTTCCTTCCTCGCCCTGACTTTACTACAGGTTTCAGTGGCTTCTCAGCCACTACAGCGGCATGAGTGCTGGTTGTTTCATTTTCCAAAGTAGGGGTTGGCTCAGTTTTCAACTGCTCCTTCTTTGGTGGCCTTCCTTTCCTAGCTCTTGTTGCAGAGACAGTCTCAGTAACTGGTGAAGCCAACAATTTGACACCAACTGGTGCAACAGCATTTACCTCGCAAACAATTTCAGGTGTTTTCTGTTCAAGTTCTTCTGAAGTATGGCTTTCCGTTTTATCTATTTTCTTTCTCCTCCCAGGTTTTACAACAGGGGCTTGGACAAGCTCTTCATTTGCAGGTGCATCAGGACATTGTAGGTCACCAGCATTTGTGTCATCAATGGGCTCAATTGCAACATCATCTTGTTTAGCTTTTCTTCCTCTCCTGGTTTTGGTAACTACTGGTAGGGAGTCTGGTCTCTCAGTTTTCATGGAGTCTACAGGAACTTGAGAAGCCTCAGTGCTCTTTTCCTCTTCACCAACAAAGTGGTGCTTGGGAATTCTACCACGGGCAGATTTTCTGACTGGGCTGGCAGTGACTTCTGGAACTTCGAGAAGCTTCTTGCCTCTCCTTCCTCTGGCAGGGCAAGAGGGAAGTGGACTGTTTATATTTGTCTCTTCAGTCACTGACAACACAGCAGGAGGTTTGACCTTGTCGTTTTTGGATTTCTGTGGCACTCTGCCTCGACTGCCACGTTGAATTTTGTTGGCAAGTGAAGACTTGATTATCTCCCCTTCCTCTTCCTCAGCAGTGGATGATGCTGGAGTAGCTTCAACTGTTGCACTGCTATTTTCATAGGTACACAGAGTTTCTTCAGACTGCTCTTCATTTTTTTCATCAGTCCCAGAAAAACAGACATCAATTGCTTCAACTGAAACCGACTCCTCTTTAAAGTTGTCAGGATGCGTTTCCTGGGGGATAACAGCATCAGCCTCTACATCACTGTGAATAGAATCAATGACTTCAGTGGTGCACTGGGAATCCACTTCAGTCTCCATGGTTTCAACTGGACAGACATTTTCTTTGTCGCATTCCTCATCGAGATCTGAGTCAAGACAACAAAAATTTAGCTTAATCCAAGTAGTTAAACAATGTGTACCTCCTGTATAAGATTAAACAAAACCTAAATTTTAGGACTGAGAACAACAATGTAGAGAACATGTGCATTTCCCAATTTTAACTCACCTTCAGCTGGCACGAATGCAGTACTACTTTCCTCTGCTTGAAGAGGCTCTTGTATCTAGACATTAAATATATGAAGATCAGCTATTTAATTTATAACTAGATTGCAGTTGAAACAAATAATGACCATACCATCTACCCGAATAACATTTCCTTACACTGTAAGTCAGCAGTATGACAAAAAGTTCAATTGTAATCAACTAAATTATTTACTGCAGAGACATTATGTGCATGTTTAACAAGAGTAACCTAGCCATTTACCTCAGTAGACACAGTCAGACCATTTTCTGTTGTCAGGCCAGAGTTATTTTCAGGTTCTTTAAAGCCAGTGATAACTTCCTCTGCCATCACTCCATGTTGAGGGGTCCTCAGTTTACCGATTACCAACTGATTGCTGAAAGGTTCTTCTTTCTGATTAGGGGTCTGTATTAACTGCTTTACATCAGCCAAGTTCTCTACAGGTTCAACCTTCTCTTTGGGAGTCTGCATCAGCCTTTGAATACCCATTTGAGCTTCAACTGGTTCTTTTTGTTTAGGGGTCTTCATCAGTTCAACATGAGATAGGTCCTCTTCGACTTGATTTCTCTTCTGTTTAGGTGTCTTCACCAACCTTTTCAGTCCGAACTGATTCTCCTCCAGGTCTCCCTTTAATTTTGGTGTTTTCATCAAATCTTTTAAACCCTCAAGTTCTTCATGTTGCTCTGACTTTTCTTTGGGAGTTTTCATAAGCCTCTGAAGACCAGCTGCGCACAGTACAGGGTTGTTCTTTTCTTTTGGGGTCTGCATCACTCTTTTCACTCCAACCATGTCTTCTACTGGAACTCCCCTGTATTTGGGAGTCTTTAGGAGTTCCTTAATGCCTTCCAGACTTTCTTCCTGGGTAGGTTTAGATTCCTTGGGGGTCTTGAACAGCTTTCCTCTTAAGTCTTCAATTGGTTGACCCCTTTGCTTGGGTGTCTTCATGAGTCGCTTTACTCCAGTGAGGCACAAGGATGGTGCTGCTTTCTGCTTTGGGGTTTTGACTACCATTTCAGGGGCAGCCTCTTCCTCTGTTTGGTCATTGGGGGACATCTCTTGATCTGGAATGATGTCATGGCCACTTGCCTCATTTGAGTTGTCACTGAGTTGAGAAAGACCTTCATCGCCCAATAAACTACCATCCTGGTTGTCCAAAAGAAGTCGTGTAACTGCTTCATTGTTGTACTGTCCACATTTGGCAGTGGAGATAACACTTATTGGAGAGACAATCATTTCACCTGTGTGGGGAGTGAAAAACAAGGGCATGAAATCAATGATCTCAAAACAATAAATACACAGTAGATAACTAACTTGCGACAAGTCCAAAACACTAACCTGATTCTTCTGGTGTTCTCATGACTGAAATCTCATCCAAAGGCATCTCAGGACATTCATCGTTTATGGGAACCATTTTCTTAGACCTTCTGTTGGCTGGCGTTTTGAAAATGTCTGCAACACCTAACAAAACATTAAGAATTTGAACTAACAATTTCACAGAACATTTATTACATATATTGTTTTCTTAAATACTGAACAAACCTGTAAAGTCCTCATCCATTTTCATGTCCTTCTTGAATAGTGCTATGTTGGTGACTATTTTAGGTGCAGCACCAATAGACTGGTTAGTCCTCACATGGGCTTTGCCAACAACAATGGTGACTGGAGATGCTGCATGCCCAGTGCTGATATCATCCTTCAACCTCCGTGCAGGTGTCTGGATAGGTAAATGTAATTTGTAATTAGGTCATAGATTAATCAGCCATTCAATGAGCTAAAACCATCAACAGGGTTTTTTATTTATTTTATTTTACCTTGGGTTTTGGCACCACATTTCTTTTGACTACATTGCTCTTTGCGGGTTTTTTCTTAGTTGTAACTTCTGTTTGAGGTTTGATCTGACCAAACTTCACAATGTCGGCCCAAGAAGTCAACACTTAAAACAGAGAAACAAACATAAAATTTAACTATTTATTTAAACCATATGAAAAGGAATTAAAGATTAATACCTCAAAACAGGAACACATGAATATAACCAGATTAAATCTTTCACCTTTTAGATTAGCCCGTGATGCTCCACTGCGTCTTGAACGAATTACATCAAGTGCACTTTTAATTGTACTCTTAGGAGTTTTTCTTGCAGAAGACTTCATGCTCTTCCTCCTTAAGGGTATCTTTGGTGTTACGCAATTCTGAGGCATGTCTTCTATAATGGTAGACTGTACTTCAGACTTCTCCTCCTGGTCCTGGACAGGCGATGGAGTGCTGATACGAGAGACTGAAAACCTCCCCTGGACCCTGGGTGTCTCAGTTAAAGACATGTCACTGGCAGCCTCAACAGCTGAAGTTGATGCTCTTCTAGCAGATGCAGGTGTCTTGGGTGTGGCAGGAGTAGAGGATGTTGCAGGTACCTTGGGTGGAGCAGATGGTGACTTTTGATGTTTTGGTGATGGAGTTTTAGCCTTGATACTCGGTGACTTTTTGGCAGGTGATTGAATCTTTGCAGCGCGTTTAGGTGAAGCTTTCTTCGGAGAACTATTTTGAACATCTGGAGCAGTTTCTTCAAGTCGAAGAGCCTGAAAATAAAGAAACATTAAAAACCTTTGAATGTTTTCAATAGATAAATGTTATTGTCCTTAAAAATTGGTTTTAAGTATTACCAAAAGACCAATGGTGGATGCTCGTCGTAGGAGAGATTGAGGTTTCTGGGAAGGTCCCAAACTGTATCGTGGAGTTGCCCCACGGCGGAGGGGGGAATTCGGGGGCAGGCGTTTGTCAAATAGCTCAGGGGTCAACTGTCCACCAAAGGACACTCGCTTTCTCTTTGCTTTTGGAACTGTTACTTCGGTGCGAGATTTGTTTTCGCTGCACAGCTCATTAATTGAAGTACCATCTGCAGGACAAACACAAGTAACGGTGATATATTTTTAAATAATGAAGCACGTTTGCAACATTTACCTAATTGACAAATAGTGTACATGCCAGAAAAACTGCACGATTCTGGATAAATTGAGAATCAAGATTCTTTTCTTTCAAACAGAGATCACGTTTCTCTCACTATTTTGAATAGACAATTGTAAATAACGTGTCATTTACCAGAGGTTCTAACAAAATGTAGTTGCTACAGTCTATTTAAAATGTTTAATTTGAATTAATTTATTTATTAAATGGGTTTGAATGAATTTTTCAATGGCTCACTCAAATACTTGTTAAAGGAGTAGTTCACTTTTCAAAAAACTTGCTGATAATTTACTCACCCCCATTGTCATCCAAGATGTCCATGTCTTTCTTTCTTCAGTCGAAAAGAAATTAAAGTTTTTGATGAAAACATTCCAGTATTTTTATCCATTTAATGCACTTCAGCGGGAACCAAACAGTTCAAGGTCCAAAAGACACTGTCAGTACAAAATGCAAACTGTTCAAAGAGCTTTAAACGATTCCAGACGATGAATAAGGGTCTTATCAAGCGAAACGATCGCTCATTTAAAAAATATATAACAAAGTTCAAGTTTTATAAGCTCGAATGCTCGCCTTGCTCTGTACTGCGATGCACGTTCTTGACTCTCATGTTCAAACAAATCTTTTTCTGAGTCAATTTGTTCATTAAATGAATCAGAAAAAGATTCATTCATTTATGGAGAAAAATGCTGGAATGTTTTCATCAAAAACCTTAATTTCTTTTCGAATGAAGGAAGGATGACATGGACATATTGGATGAGGGAGTGAGTAAATTATCAGCAGAAGTTCTCAAAAGTGAACTACTCCTTTAATTACTGGATGGATGAATCATTCAGTCGAGATGGATGAATCTCGACTGAATGATTCAAAGGCACATACATTTTTTTAAACAGTCACCTGTCACAACCTAGTGGCATAAAAATGTAATCTATACAATCGTTATTTGATCCACCAAGTTATTTTTAAAAGGAGATTTGCTCTTATGATCGCTACCATAGAGTTTTTACGGTCTTACCTTTATTCTTAGAACTTGATGTTGTAGCCTTAATCTCATGTGGAGTACCTTGGACTTGAAACCTTTTGCCAGCATTTGATCTTGGGGATGTTCTTGGTGACATTTTCACTTCAGTGTTCTTGCCTATTGGGCCTGGAGTCTGACCCAAAGGCATTTGGAGATCAAGGCTCTGATCCTGTGAACCAACACTCCTCCTTCCTTTCGGGGATTTAGGAGTTTTCTCCTCAGGCTGAGGCTCTGAGAGAATTTGCTGGACAACCTCACCAGCACTGAACTTCTGAGGCGTTTTCAAGGGTGTTCTCTTCTTCTGGGAGACAGGAGTTACACCTTTCTCTGTCAATGTTGAGGGGGTGGCAGACCCTACAGACAGCATTTCATCAGCAGATTTCTCTTCCTGATTTGCATTAAATGAGCTCTGAGGGATAGTTTGTCCAGTAATATCTTCAGAACTGGATTTCAAGGATCTTCGCTTCTTGGTAGATGGAGTTGTGACCGGTTCAGGGTTACTTTTAACATCTGCAGTGGGAGCTTCCTCATGATCAACATGAGGTCTTGCAAGTGGTGTTTTTGGTTTCTCAGATTTCCATGGTGATTTCGCAACAAGGTCTTGTTTGACCATTTGGTAGAGCTCACAAAAAGGTGACATACTGTCCTTTTTAATTTTCCCATCTTCTGGTTCATTTTCAACAGATTGATCCACAGATGGCAGTAAATTTGACCCATCTTTTAAACAAGTGTCTGTAAATATAGCACACAAGACAATTATATCAATTTATATTATATTCAACAGAATTAGCAAAACTAGGGGGAAAGAAACAACTTCAACAAACAAAGAAATTTATAGAATATCATAAAAAATAAATTTCATGATCACTAACCAAATGAATGCTCCGACTTCCTCTTCTCTGCATGAACGGGTGTGCTTTTTTCCTGCTGGTCTTGCAAAACCTACAAGATCCAAAAACCAACATTTAACAAGAAATAAATGATAAATAAAAAAAAATTTAAAAAAAAAAGAAAAATTGGGGTCGTTATATTTCTTCATTATTTTTTAAGAATACAAGTCAAACATTTGTTTATCTTCATAATTCTAGTTTTGACTTCTAAAGTTTTTTGAAATCGAAACAAATCCAAAGTTTCACTTGCAATTTCAAAATTGAAACACAATTTTCAGTTTAAATACTGCTCAAACCATTTTTTATTCATGATTAATATAGCATATTGCATTTAATGTGCACTGGTTAACTAGTGTTAAATTTAGAAACCCCTAGAAAAAACAACAAATAGATGTACAATACATCTAAGATAGTTCTACTTTATTTATTATTCCAATATCCAAATATGATGCTAAAAAAGGGGCTTTTGTGACGTGCTGCAGGGATTAAAGTAAAAAAAATTATTCTGACGGATTTTGTTTTGCAGGCCAAGTCATATTCCTTTCACTTTATTTAAATAGTCAAGACCAATAGCATTTTAAGTGGAGATGTGCTCACTGTCGCATGCACACAGTGCTTATACATGTGGGGATTGTTTACATCAGAGTGCGCACGTGTTTTGCACAGCATATACGCAGTGTTTGAGCGGTTGATGGAAAATAAGCTAATGCGAATTCTAAAAGTCTAAATTTGAATCTATTATTTTTCATGGTATTTTGAAGCGCCCGCGATATCGTGCATATTCATTACCGCGATTTATCGCATTACCGAATACCGGCACATGTCTAGCTGTAACGATACGCGATATATAAAAACGAAGTCGCCATACTCAGATCCACAAACCTGTGTCGCGGTGTTAGAAGACAGAATCGCCACACACCCCAGACATTTGATAAACACAACCCGGAGGCACCGGCACATGAAGTCACATGGTTTGACTTGTCTCGCTAGTTAAAGGGTTAGTTCACCCAAAAATGAAAATTAAGTCATTAATTACTCACCCCCATGCTGTTCCAACCCCGTAAGACCTTCGTTCATCTTCGGAACACAAATGAAGATATTTTTGATTAAATTTGAGAGCTGTATAACTACCACATTGGCTCCTAAGGGACTGCCTCTTGACGGCCCAGAAAGTCAATGAAGAAAATGTTTAAATATCCCAAGTGACTACCGTGGCTCAACTATATGTTTATCAAGCGACGCGAATACTTTTTGTGCGAAAAAACAAACAAAAATAACGAGTTTATTCGACTATTTCTTTTCTTCCTTGTAGGCCAGAACGCGACTTCCTTAGATTTCCACGACGCATGCGCGAGAATTGCGATCTGCTTACACCAGCTTACACTACTTCAGATCGCAATTCTCGCGCATGCGTCGTGGAAATCTAAGGAAGTCTCGTTCTGGCCTACAAGGAAGAAAAGAAATAGTCGAATAAACTCATTATTTTTGTTTGTTTTTTCGCACAAAAAGTATTCGTGTCGCTTGATAAACATATAGTTGAGCCACGGTAGTCACTTGGGATATTTAAACATTTTCTTCATTGACTTTTTGGGCCGTCAAGAGGCAGTCCCTTAGGAGCCAATGTGGTAGTTATACAGCTCTCAAATTTAATCAAAAATATCTTCATTTGTGTTCCGAAGACGAACGAAGGTCTTAGGGGGTTGGTACAGCATGGGGGTGAGTAATTAATGACTTAATTTTCATTTTTGGGTGAACTAACCCTTTAATACCACTAACAAGGCTCAAACTAGCCCCACACGGTGACATAATGAGGGTCCCTACATGCAAACCGAAGCATCGAGAAAGTTCTAAG
This sequence comes from Pimephales promelas, assembly GCF_988280905.1. NCBI lineage: Eukaryota > Metazoa > Chordata > Actinopteri > Cypriniformes > Leuciscidae > Pimephales > Pimephales promelas. Next base: position 4,959,677 of record NC_142785.1, on the reverse strand, counting down.
TGTACAGACAGTTTAATAAGAAGATATTTTATAAAGACAGTGCACTTCGCGTATACAGACAGGAGCAATCTTTGGAAAACAGTCTTAGATACTAACAGTTCGACAAGTCAAACCACAAACGCTATTCATACAGTTCAGCTCACTTGGCACAGCGTCCGTGGTTCGACTGTTAGTATCTAAGACTGTTTTCCAAAGATGGCTCCTGCCTGTATACGTGAAGTGGACTGTCTTTATAAAATATCTTCTTATTAAACTGTTTGTACACTTACAACATTCTCAATGTTTCGGTTTGCATGTAGAGACCCTCATTGTGTTACTGTGGGGCTATTTTGAGCCTTGTTATCGGTATTAGCTAGCAATTTTTATTTTTCATTACTCCGTGCCCTATATAATAGCGTTATACGCTAAACAGTTTTTAGAGATAAAACTCTTTACATTCGATCATCATGAAAACAAATCTCAGAGAACGGTCGACTAGGTACCGATGTGTTATTAGACCAAAGGTTGATTTTGCGCCGGAGTTGTCCATTAATAATCTACAGTATTTGCAGGCTATTTATGAAAATGTGTAGAAAAATATACAAAAAAATAGTTTAGTTTAGACGGGAGTAAGGTGAAACCAGAAAAAAAATAATAATTCAAAAAGCAAGTTGTTGTTAGCAAGCTGCTAATTCAATTATATATGGTAGAAAACTAGACTATTAGTTGAAATAAACATTTCAATGCTACTTTTTTATTCTACTAAAATAATTATCAGATGTAAAGAAGGATTTTATCTTACAAAGCTTTTTTTTAAGAGCAAGAAAGGATGACAGTGTCTGTCAGCCACCACCAAAGGCCAATTTTGACCCAGGAAAAACCCTGGAGACTCACATCAACATACCTGAACGGTTTTGTCTTTTCCAGCCGTAGACAGCCTCTTCTTCTTCGGTGTCTTGGGAGGTGGGTACTCAAACCTACCATTATGACAATATGAAACCACACAAAAATTATTCCCAAAACAAAGATTCTCCAAGAAAAAAACCTTAATGCCTCTTCATAACTATAGTAAAAAAAAAATCAGACCCACCTGAAAGAACGATCAATGATTGTGATGAGATCACCATGCTTTAACCGCTCAGATTGATTAATAACCTGTCCATTAATACGTGTGGGGTTCACAGAGCTTAAATTGGTCAAAATGAGCTAAACAAGAGAGAGACAATACATGAAACATTTAAGTAACTTTTATATATATATATGGCATAGAAACTGGTGAGCATCTTGAGACAAAACAATGAAATTGACATTTTAAGATATGCCAGTGCAAGTTGCTTTAACGCCTAGTTCACACTACAGGATTTTAAGCCCGATTTAACGAGCTCGGCAACAGGTCGGGCTGTAATTGAGTGTAAACCTGCAGGTGATCCACGCTCACTTATCTTTGTGTGAAGTACTAAACCACGCATCAAAAACAGGGGGTTCTAAACTGATCATTCCGTAAACAACTTTTTTTTTGCACCACCAATTTTGTCCCGGTGTCCATTTTCGAATAGACAACTATTTTGAGTCATTTCACATTCCACTTCTAGCATGTGTTTTCATGACAAAACGTGGTTTGGGGACCAGATAATCATTGGGTAACAGCTGTTTTTCAGCTTGTAACCCCGTTGCAGATCATTTACGTACTGTCACATTGTGTGAACACCACAACGACTTGAACAGCAGCGCAGCAATCTGCCGACGGTTAAAGTTGTGTAGTGTGAACTAGGCTTAATTTAAACAGCTCAAACATGCATTTTAGTCTGGGTCTAGCTTAAACCTTGTCTGTGAAACCAGGGGCATAGTGTAATATCAAAATATAGTTACCTCTTTGTTCTCATTCAGCTCTATTTTACAGTGCTCTTTAGACACCTGCGGCAGCTGAATACGAATATCACAGTCCAGCTTCCTAAATAGGTAAAGAGTCCACATTAAAATGGCTTTTAATACAGCCCATTTTCATTTTTTATGAATGAGAAATATTAAACTATGATGCATGTAGTGGCTATTCATGGCAAAAATCCACTTTATTTCATTTTAAAACAAAATTATCATTAAAATATTTCAATACATTGTTTTGCATGGGGTCTAAGTAAGTCGATATTCAAAGATGCATGCATCCATCTTCCATTTATTGGTTATTTCTTGTTTCATCAAGTTATTAAAATATTCTAGTAATAGCTTCTTGCATAAATGCCTTAGTTTTTGCAGGCCACGTTATTTTTGATCATTGATGTCGAGAACATTTTTTTTTTTTAAATTACAGCATGACAAATCACATATGCACCACACATTCAAGTACATTATCAATTTATTGTTTAAAATTTCCTTTTTTTTTTATTATACACATTAAACCTGCATATATCCATGCAACTTTGTTTCATGTGTCACCATTCCCTTTTGTCCACTTTCATAAACCACTAATATCAACAGACAAAACTAATAAGTTAATATTTTGCCAAACATAACTGTACACTAAATAAACAAAGGGCATAACCTGTTACATGCATGATGTACAAAAGGAGCACGAGTACTTGATGCCGTTAAGTAATAACGCATTCTGATTGGCTGGAGAGATCGTCTACGTCAATTTGACATTAATGAAGCCCGCCTAGCATCAAGAGTAGTAGAACAGCACATGTGGGACAAAGAACTGTAAATATTTAGCACTTCCCATTTATCAGATATTTTAAACCAAACGTTAAAGTTTTTAAACAATGTACTTCGATTTTACCTTTTAATCATAATGTGTAGAAGTAATTTTAGCCATTGATTTTGTTTTCCACGTGCCTCACTATAAAAACTTGACAGCATTATACTTGAAAATATTCACAGCCATCATGTAAGTTAAGCCATTATTGTAAAAAGATGTGTTACTGACCTTCCAAACATGCAGGACGCTGTGAGGGGAAATTCAGTCCCATCTCCACCTCCATGTCTTTTGATCACGACTATCTTCCCCAGCAAAGGCATTTTAAAACAACTTACCTTGTATAGCAAACACAAAAGACAAAATAAATATAATTAACTCAGTGAGTAACGTTATTTTCACCGACGTCCTGTAAATGCATTTTACATTAAAGTTTTATGGACATAACTCGTAATTTATATCATCCGCGAAGATAAATGCAACCCAAAGAGAAATTCTGTATACAAAGATATTCCATTTCAATGTAATTATAGTTATTACATATTACGTTAGTTCACATTCATTATTACATTGAAAACACAAGATGAAGATCAGCACATGGCCAAAGACATTTAAAACATTGCATAACTGGAAAAAAGCACAGGTAAAATTAAAAATTCACATTTTATTTAGTTTTAGTGGCCGACTAGAAAAATTATGTTTCGGAGTATTTGTGGTTATGTTCATTGAAAATAAAGTTACCGATTTGTTTTGATTGTTAACGGAAATAATGTTACGTCTCCGTCGTTAGCATAGTGTCAGTTTAAACAGTTTCTTTTGTATCCGTGAAATGAAACGTCTCTTTACCTGAAGTTCCGTAAATCAAAATGTCAAAGTATATTCCATCGAAGTTGGGCCCTGATTTTATAAATAAAATCAGATTATCCAGCATTCGGATAGTTGTCCTTGTCGTTCCTGCCGTTAACACAAACTACTAGCACCACAAACATTAACACTATATCCATCGACAGACAGCAGCGCGTGTTGTTGCCTTTACTGACGGTAATATATCCCTCCGCAAAATAAAATACAATAAAACAGCTAAGAGTAATTAACTATATATACATAAACAAAATATCACATATTGAATGAAAATAATCAATCAGAGCCTTATTCGAAGATTTATATAACATACAATGCAATGCATTATAAAAGTGAGGGACTAGTTTACCTGTCAATCCGCGGAGGAATATAAGGCGGCGCATAACTACGAATGTTTGAAAACTTTTCAAAATTCCGCGCGAAGGCATTTGGTTGGCCAGTAGTAATACTTGCTACTTGACGTAGCCAATAGGATTTAGTGTTGACGTAACACGACAGTAAAGATGGCCAATCAAATCATGTTAAATGTGCAACCGCTCTTTTAAACTAGACACGATCCGCCCTAGTCTAAAGAGTGCAGAAGCAGGCAGGCAGCACAAAAGAGCCGAGTTTAATATTATGCAGTATGCACTTTTCATCGCAGGCCTGGTTTCACAAACCATGCGAGGGCCTTAGTTAAATTTGGACATTTAAGTAGCTTTTATAAACATGCCGTAGAAAAAATAACATTACTGATGATGAAAACATATGGTAAATGTCAGCACTAACAGCTCAAACATGCATTTTAGTCTGGGACTTGTCTGTGAAAACAGGCAGTAATCTACTAATCACTGAATGATGATGACCACACACAATTAAAATGATGGTAACTGTTGTAACTTGTAACAAAAATGGTGCCCACTGTAACTGAACGAATATGTACAATTTTCATATTATTTCTTTTTAATTGCAGAACAAGAACAAATGCAATATTGTTGTGTACAAAAGGAGTAAAACAAATTTAGATATCAAAATAAATCACTTACCTTTACAGTAACGAATAGAATTGTGAATAAATTCAGATAAAATAAGTTACATTATTTCAAAATATTAGCCTATTGATTGTTGCTGTATTGGTCAACCAACAGTATGGCAATAGAAGCGCTAATGTCTTGGGTTCGATTCCCTGGGAATGCATAATGGTACCTTGCATGCAAAGTTGCTTTGGATGAAAGCACAAATGCATAAATGTTAATGCTGTTGTAATTAGCAATATATTCTAAGTATGTAAAGATAGGCTCTTTTATTTTATCTGAGTGAGGGATAATAGTTTCTGCTTATTTTGCCTTTGAGTCAGTAGCCTAATAACAATAAATTTCAATTAAAGAAATCCAAAAACTGTATATCTGAAATTAAAAATAATTCTGATAAACTCTAAAATAATGCACAATAAACAAATACTAAGAAATGACATTATGTTGCACACATTATGCTGGTAAACACTTCATTGTAAAACTCCAGACCTATACTACCCTGAAGGAATGCATTTTGTCATTATGACTAACTGACAAATAGCCTCGCATAGGAAGATTCTGTGTTTACAAAAAAAGGGTCGTGTACGAACTGCTCACCGGTAATCATTGTTCGGAAGCTGTGGAAAATTTGCTGAAATGCCAACTGACCGTACCTGCCACAAATACAAAACCTCTGCATTTGTGTGGCGAAGATGAAGGAGATGGTCATGGACTTTAGGAGGAGAGGGCCCTCTTCATCTGTGGAAATGGTCTCCAGTTTCAAGTATCTCAGGGTAGACTTTTCCAATGACTTCACAAGGGTCATTAACACAGGTTTGAATGATTCAATGATTCATTTCAATGCTAATAATAATTACTCCCACCACCATAAGGACCACTGCCATCAGTAACATCAGGACCACCACCAATTTTATCAAAAAAGTCTATTTTAAGAGCCACATAACCTTAGAAAACAAGCATATTTCCTTTCACTAACAAACTACACATTACTACTAAAATAAAATAGTTGTCTTAATCAAAAGAGGAAAATAAATGACTGGGAAAGATGAATGCTTTTAATTAATATTTTAATTATACATTTTTTAATGTCAAATACAAAATTATTAATAAAATATAGCAGCAAGCAGCAATTATCGAGTCCAAGAGCAAGAAGACGATAAGACGTGCCAGCACACATGGGAGTGGCACAAGGCATGCTTGTGATGACATGTACCAACTTTGGTCTGAATATGATAAAGCGTTGCAGAGATACAGCCTTACTTTTGTTTTCAAAGCTTAAAATTAGTTTGCACGGTATTTGAGAGCGGTTTGATGAATTGACATGAATTGCATAACTTTTTGTTGACATGGTCTGAAGATCTGATTCAATTTACGTGAAAATCAGAGCAACGGCCTAGAAGGAGTTAAAAAAAGTAGGTTTTTCTGACAATTCAAAATGGCCAATAAATTATTCATGATGGAAAATTACGTCATAGGAATTGATTGATTGATTTCAATCAAATCGACTTGAGTCATGGAATCATTGGAAAAACTAATTTGTTTTCTAGCCCTTATGGTTCAAAAGTTATTAGCATTAACATGAGTGAAAGTTTGGAAAGTTGGAGGCGCAAGAGGAATTTTGTTAGAGACTCCAAATTTGCTATAGTGACAGTTCAGACTCCTCTATCAGTGAGCCAAATTTCATAACTTTCCTGCAAGCGGTCATATGGGGTGAGAAGAAGAAAAAGAAATGGAAGAATAATCATTTATGTGTATGTAAATATGACTTTTAGTGACGTTTTATTGTAGTAATCTTGGTATGATTTACTGATGGTTGTAATGGGGAATGGTTGAATGAATGAATAGTTTACTAATTACATTTTATATTGTATATTTTGTATTGTAATTCACCTGCTCGGGGACTACTGATGGAAACTAGCTTAAGCTAAATCTGGTGCAAAGCATCTTTAATTAACGTTTTTTGCACATTGTCTCTGTTTAAATAAATTAAAAAACAATATTAAGAATGTAAATTATTTCAATAGTTGCCCCTTAAAATAAAATTATTGGTTGTTACATATGTATTATTTGTTTTGTCTATTTGAAAGTGATTTGTGTGTGTGTGTGTGTGTGTGTGTGTGTTTGTTTATGTATGCATGATACTGTTTTCCTGATTGTTAAATTCTGCTTCATGTAAAATCTGTTGAAATTTGATTTTAACCTCGGATCGAGAGCGTGGAGGAAGGTGTCTCAATGCCCCAGCTAAACTTAAAAGAAAATGCTCTTCCTCATCTGGCTTGCTATTAATGCCGTTCAGGACACATGGCTGATCTTCCTCAGCCCTTCTCTCTGAAGCGAGAGTGCGGCGAGAAGTTTTAGGTGTGAAGAGTGATGGCACATAAGGGGAGTCAGGAGATCCGGGCTGTGGGGTGTTGGCCTGGGTTTGGGTCGGGGACTGTGTGCTCTCATCTGATATCTGTGGGGGACAAATCAGAAAATATTATTTAAAAAAAAGAAGAAATTATATATATATATATATATAATTATATATTATAGAAGGCAACATACAAGGACACGATGTTGTAAAATATATATATATATAGTAAGTATACATACAATAAACATAATTCAATCCTTTGACATTAATAATTTAATAACAATGATTCTGGTAACACTTTAGAATACTGTATCCTACTTACTGCATAACTAATGAAGAACTAATAGGTAATTCTTTATTAACACTTAAGTCACTACTGTTAACTACTAAGGAAGATGTGTTAACTAATCAGTATGTAATATAATTTTATGATTGTGTTAAGTATCAGTTAGTTAATCAATAGCTAATGAATTCTGTCATACCTCCCGAAGAACTACTATTAATTATCTATTAATTAAGGTTCAAGAAAACAAATATGAAGTAACTACTAATTAACAGTCATACACATTAGTCAGTTTGTCATTCTTCAACACTAATAAGAAAGATAAGTGCAGACATTTACCTATAGGCTATGATTTGCAAATAAGCAAACTTTTTATTTCATTAGAAAAACATACTTAGTTCTTATACATTTTAAACTTATTTTGCACCATTCAGGTTCCGTCAATATCGCGGTAGCCACATACACTGAGCCTGGGTTCTCCCAAGGTTTTTTTTCTCCATTCTGTCACCTGATGGAGTTTTGGTTCCTTGCCACTGTTGCCATATTCGCCTCTCTTCGCCTTTGTCGCCATTGGCTTTTGGCTTGCTTAGTTGGGGACATTTAACATTTAATTTTGAATTTAACAATACTATTTCAACATTGTTTTCCTGTTATCTATTGTGAAGCTGCTTTGAAACAATTTGTATTGTAAAAAGCGCTATATAAATAAAGGTGACTTGACAGTGATTTGGTGACGCAAGAGCGCAGGCATTTGCATCCTCCTCTGGAGAGTTCTCAGCGCCGCCGATTTGGTGCATTTCTTTAGCGAAATACAGATTTGTGTACGTTTTATTTAATCCATAAAATCATGACTGCTGTAAATCATTTTGTTTTATGCAAGGCAACATACAAGGACACGATGTCAGTTACCCTATAGCTAGCTAAATCTATAGACCATTTTGCAAGATGTAAACAACACTGGTCCAGAAGCACTTCCTGTTTCAGTTTTTTAACACTACACAAAAGCTGGGATAAAATACAACCAACAGAACATGTAAAACTGAATCAAAAAGTTAAACAACAACTTTGAGATGTTTTCTTTACATGTGAAATAAAGAGAACAGTTACAAACTGAAACAGGAAGTGTTTCTGGACCAGTGTTGTTTACATCTAGCAAAATGGTCTATTTACATCAGATGTTAAAATCTGTTCTCAGAGCTGTGCACTGTTATTGTCACGGGGTGTGGTGGAGTGTAGGCTGAGGAAGACAGACTCAAGATGCAAAGCTCCAATTTAAACGCTTTACTTAAACTTTCAACATCCAATGGAACAAAACCGACAGGAATACACTCAAAACACGGTAACATAAGTTCAACGATCGACAAAGACTGAAGGAAACTGAGGGAACTAAATACACAGGGGAATCAAATGATGAACAGACGAGGAACAGGTGGCTGATGAGGGAGTGAGTTCGGGAGTGGAGACAAGAGGATCCTGGGAAGTGTAGTGCAGATGACGAGACAGACTGGTGCAGACGACAGACTGTGACATCACTCAGAGGGGGGGTGGGCGCCCTGGAGGCTGTGGAGGGCGTGGTCTGGAGAAGGAAGCCCCCCAGGGCGGAGCAGGATGAGGGCGTGGCCAGGGCGGAGCAGGATGAGGGCGTGGCTAGGGCGGAGCAGGATGAGGGCGTGGCCAGGGCGGAGCAGGATGTGAGGACCCTTCGGGCGGCCGCGGCGGTGAGGACCCTTCGGGCGGCCGTGGCTGGGACACTGGGGCCCCCCCAAAAAAATATTTGGGCGGAGTCCCCGGATTAGGGGCAGACGGGGACTGGACGGTCTCGGGCTGGACGGTCTCGGGCTGGACGGTCATCGGCGATGGCTGGACGGTCACCGGCGCTGGCTGGACGGTCACAGGCGCTGGCTGGACGGTCTCGCGCTGGACGGTCACCGGCGCTGGCTGGATGGTCACCGGCGCTGGCTGGACAGTCACAGGCGCTGGCTGGACGGTCACTGGCTCTGGCTGGATGGTCTCTGGCGCTGGCTGGACGGTCTCTGGCGCTGGCTGGATGGGGCTGGACGGAACCAGCGATAAGAAGAGTTCAGGCTCGGGAGGGCTTGACGGAACCAGCGGTGAGGGGAGTTCAGGTTCGGGAGGGCTGGACGGAACCAGCGGGAAGGAGAGTTCAGGCTCGGGAGGGCTGGACGGAACCAGCGGTGAGGGGAGTTCAGGCTCGGGAGGGCTGGACGGAACCAGCGGTGAGGGGTGTTCAGGCTCGGGAGGGCTGGACGGAACCAGCGGAGTGGAGAGTTCAGGTTCGGGAGGGCTGGACGGAACCAGCGGAGTGGAGAGTTCAGGCTCGGGAGGGCTGGTTGGAACCAGCGGAGTGGAGAGTTCAGGCTCGGGAGGGCTTGACGGAACCAGCGGTGAGGGGAGTTCAGGTTCGGGAGGGCTGGACGGAACCAGCGGGAAGGAGAGTTCAGGCTCGGGAGGGCTGGACGGAACCAGCGGTGAGGGGAGTTCAGGCTCGGGAGGGCTGGACGGAACCAGCGGTGAGGGGTGTTCAGGCTCGGGAGGGCTGGACGGAACCAGCGGAGTGGAGAGTTCAGGTTCGGGAGGGCTGGACGGAACCAGCGGAGTGGAGAGTTCAGGCTCGGGAGGGCTGGTTGGAACCAGCGGAGTGGAGAGTTCAGGTTCGGGAGGGCTGGACGGAACCAGCGGTGAGGGGTGTTCAGGCTCGGGAGGGCTGGTTGGAACCAGCGGAGTGGAGAGTTCAGGCTCGGGAGGGCTGGTTGGAACCAGCGGAGTGGAGAGTTCAGGTTCGGGAGGGCTGGACGGAACCAGCAGAGTGGAGAGTTCAGGTTCGGGAGGGCTGGACGGAACCAGCGGAGTGGAGAGTTCAGGCTCGGGAGGGCTGGTTGGAACCAGCGGAGTGGAGAGTTCAGGTTCGGGAGGGCTGGACGGAACCAGCGGAGTGGAGAGTTCAGGTTCGGGAGGGCTGGACGGAACCAGCGGAGTGGAGAGTTCAGGCTCGGGAGGGCTGGTTGGAACCAGCGGAGTGGAGAGTTCAGGTTCGGGAGGGCTGGACGGAACCAGCGGAGTGGAGAGTTCAGGCTCGGGAGGGCTGGTTGGAACCAGCGGAGTGGAGGGCTCTGAGAAAAATATAAAATGCAATACAACGGTCACGCAACAGGGGGTAGTAGATTTTTTATTCAGGGTGATAGTAGTAGCAGTAGTAGAATCGGGTCACGTCATATTCAGATTAAAATGGCAACTGAAGAGAAGTGCACATTGCTGATTTTACTTAGGCGGCAACAAAGAGAGCGCAGAGATAGGCGGTGGTATCTTCGCCCTTTAAATCATAAAAGAGATCAGGATGGGGAGTTTGTGTCTCTGGTGCTCATGTGAAGCCTGGACGAGGAGAGACATTTCCAGTATTTTAGGATATTTTTAGTGGCGCTTTAACATGAAACAGGAAACTCGTGAGTATTCACGTAAGGTCTGCCCAGTGTCACTGAAAATCTCAGACACCATGAATAGCGCAGAACGCCTCCTCTACCTCTCCTGTCCTCTACCTCTCCTCTACCTCTCCTCTCCTCTACCTCTCCTCTACCTCTCCTCTCCCTCTCCTCTACCTTCGTCTCCTCTCCTCTACCTCTCCTCTCCTCTACCTCTCCTCTACCTTCCTCTACCTCTCCTCTCCTCTACCTTCCTCTCCTCTCCTCTCCTCTACCTTCCTCTCCTCTCCTCTACCTTCCTCTCCTCTCCTCTACCTTCCTCTCCTCTCCTCTACCTTCCTCTCCTCTACTCTACCTTCCTCTCCTCTACCTCTACCTCTCCTCTACCTTCCTCTCCTCTCCTCTACCTCTCCTCTCCTCTCCTCTACCTCTCCTCTCCTCTACCTTCCTCTCCTCTCCTCTACCTTCCTCTCCTCTCCTCTACCTCTCCTCTACCTCTCCTCTCCTCTCCTCTCCTCTCCTCTACCTTCCTCTCCTCTACCTTCCTCTCCTCTCCTCTCCTCTCCTCTACCTCTCCTCTACCTCTCCTCTCCTCTCCTCTCCTCTACCTCTCCTCTACCTCTCCTCTACCTCTCCTCTCCTCTCCTCTACCTCTCCTCTCCTCTCCTCTACCTCTCCTCTCCTCTACCTTCCTCTCCTCTCCTCTACCTCTCCTCTACCTCTCCTCTACCTCTCCTCTACCTCTCCTCTACCTCTCCTCTACCTCTCCTCTCCTCTCCTCTCCTCTCCTCTACCTTCCTCTCCTCTCCTCTACCTCTCCTCTACCTCTCCTCTCCTCTCCTCTACCTCTCCTCTACCTCTCCTCTACCTCTCCTCTCCTCTCCTCTACCTTCCTCTCCTCTACTCTCCTCTACCTCTCCTCTCCTCTACCTTTCCTCTACCTCTCCTCTCCTCTACCTCTCCTCTCCCTCTCCTCTCGTTGAAAATTGGTGTCTTCCGTACCTCGACCAGCTCATCGACATGGCCTCTTTTTCTCTTGGCTGGTGGCGGTCGTGGCTCCTCCTCATCTTCGCCATGCACTGCTGAACTTGAGTCTGGTGTGTGCTTAGGGGAGGAGGCAAGTTCGAAATGGAACACCTCATCCATAAGGGGAAACCACTGCCAAGGTTTAGCTCTCTTTCCCTTACGTATGCAATCCTACGCCAAAGCAAATAAACCATGCCTGCGTTAACAAAAACAACAACAGCACAATACATTTCAGCAAAGATGGGCCAATTAACTTGCTTACTTCGTATTGGGTTTTTAAGTAGTCCCATTTTCGTGCCGCTTTTCTGGGAGTGTACTTCCCCTGCAGGCACATTTTC